>NW_026571133.1:40870610-41470610 GCF_026225935.1 Boleophthalmus pectinirostris | reverse complement strand
CTACTTGAGTAATATTTAGTTTGAAGTAACAGTACTCTTACTTGAGTAGAAGTTGTAGTTGCTTTTCTGACTGTGAGTAAGTGCATACAAGTGACAAAAGCTTTATGTTGACAGTCAGATCAGAAATGATCACATGAAAAAATCTACTTAAGTAAAAGTATTAAAGTACCTGTTTTGAGACTAGTAAAGATTTTCAGCATATTTTTTGTGCAAAATTTTAAGGCTTCAAATGTAAAAGCTTTGTATTTTTGTGTGCTCAAATTATGAACATGTTCAAAATAAATCTACCTTCCAATCCAATTTTATTTGTATAGCAATTTTATAAACAAAACAGTTTCCAAAGTGCTTCTCATAGCAATGTAAAACATTTGACTTAAAAAAAAAAAAAATCTGCAGCATTTATTTATTTATTTGTTTTTATCTATTTTATTTTTTTTAGTACCGCTTTTATGTATTGATTTTATTATTTTTGTTCTTTGATTTTATTATTATTATTATTATTATTATTATTATTAATTTATTTATTGATTCTATTAGTTTCCTCAAAATAAACCCTGACTTTTCAGCAGGGCTCAGACAATAATAAAAAATACTTTTACTTTTTAGTCCAAAAATGTGGAGTAGAAAGTACAGATACCTGCTCTCACATGCAGAGGAGTAAAATTAAAAAGTTTAAAAAGTTTTACTGAAGTAAAATACAAATACCTAAAATGTTTGGTGAAGTACAGCACTTTCCTACTTTTACTTCATTACGTTCCATCACTGGAGTTACTCAGTTACTTTTACTTAAGTAGTAGTTTTCCAAAATCGCTCTTGAGTAACTGAGTAAACTACTTTGTACTTATACTTGCCATTATTGTGAAGTAACGTTAGTCTTAGTTGAGTACAATATTTGGCTCGTGCTCCGCCCCTGCCCGTTGGCTCTGTCCTCTTGGTTGGCGTACAGTGGGTTTTTCAGGTTGGCGCTGGGCTGTGGTTCTGTGGTTGTCATAGGTTCAAACCTGCGCCAATCCCAAAAGTGCCACAGTCCAAACCCCGCCAGCCAAAAGAGTCATTCCCCCAGACGGGACTGGCACAGCGTCTGGAAAAGACTCAACGCGTTCTCTGGCATGAGGGTGAAGGAGATGACAGATGTACGGGCTGTAGTGGCACACATGGTTAGGCCATTACAGTTCCTGTGGTATTTGGGCCATTCAGCAGATTGTTTCTGCGTTAAGAGCTTCTCACACTGCCAGTTTATATTAAAGGTGTGTTGTGTAACTTTTCTGCTGGACTTACTGAAGTTACTGCTAGATGCTGCAGACAAAATAATAAGATCTGCATGGTGACAAGCAGGTAGTGGACAGTGTTGGGGAGTAACAGATTACATGTACCGGAGTTACGTAATCAGAGTACAAATTATGAGTAACTGTATTCGGTTACAGTTACTGTTTCAGTGAGTAGGAATTGGATTACAATTACTTTGTTGAAATAAATGGATTACACGGTGGTATTTTCCTGTTTTCACATTTTGGGTAATTTTTTTTATTTTTTTTCTCTGTAATTCCACTCATTCCCGGACACTAAACTAAACTAAACCAGGACTAAACCACATCTAAACCAGGATTAGACCAGGTCTAAACCAGGTCTAAACCAGGACTAAACCAGGTCTAAACCAGGACTAAACCAGGTCTAAACCAGGTCTAAACAAGGACTAAACCAGGACTAAACCAGGTCTAAACCAGGACTAAACCAGGACTAAAACCAGGTCTAAACCAGGACAAAACCAGAATTTAACAGGACTAAACGATGCTGCGTGGACGGTGTCTCCTCTTCTTCTATCAATAACATTTTTAATACGGTTCAGTAAAGTCTGGGTTTTAAAATTTTCTTTTATCAGACCAAACTTCTTATGTGAACATTTCCGAGTCTTTGCTTCTCTGCAGAAAATCAAGTAATCCAAAGTATTCAGATTACGTTACTCACTTTAAGTAATTTAATGGATTCCGTTACAAACTACATTTTGGGGGATGTAATCTGTAATTTGTAGGCAAATACATTTTAAAAGTCACCTTCCCAACACTGGTGGTGGACCCCTTGAGCTGGTATCATTTTAGAGGGTGCACTTATGTTTATATAAGATGTTGTACTCCTTCATTCATCCCAGGAGTGATTTAATGTTGAGAAGGTGATCGTCTCCACTGTTTTTGTGATCAAGATGTGTTGACATGATCAAGACACGGCAAGGTAGTTTCACTCTAAACCAGACCTGGGAATTGTCCAGCTCCCAGGCCACATACGGCTCTTTGGTGGACTCTAACCAGCCCGTTTAAGATCATTTGGAATTACATATTTATTTATTTATTTATTGGATCCCCATTGGTCTTTACTTTTCTTCCAGGGGTCCAAGCATAATTTACAATAAAATCTTCCATTATAATCAGTGTTGGGAAGGTGACTTTTAAAATGTATTCCCCTACAGATTACAGATTACATACACCAAAATGTAGTTTGTAACATAATCCATTAAATTACTTAAAATGAGTAACGTAAATCTGAATACTTTGGATTACTTGATATTGTCATGCTTTTTGAAACTACATAAATGTACCAAACATATCCTGACATATCTTCAAATTGTCTGTTGAGCCCAAGTCTCCATGAACAGACTTTTGTTTGCTGTAGAGAAGCAAAGACTAGACTCTTAACATAAAATGTTTTGTCTGCTAAAAGACAATAAAAAGTCCAGTCTCTACTTAAACAGATTAAAAATATTATTGATAGAGAAATGATTTTTATATGAGATCACTGCTGCCTTCAATTATGTCCACCTACTGTTAGTGTCATATTGTTTAGACCTGGTTTAGTCCTGGTTTAGTCCTGGTTTAGTCTGGTTTAGTCCTGGTTTAGTCCTGGTTTTAGTCCTAGTTTTAGACCTGGTGTATCCCAAAATGTGAAAACAGGAAAATACCGCCATGTAATCCATTTATTTCAACAAAGTAACTGTAATCCAATTACCACTCGCTGAAACAGTAACTGTAACCGAATACATTTTCTCATAATTTGTACTCTGATTATGTAACTCTGGTACATGTAATCTGTTACTCCCTAACACTGATTACAATAACTATAAAAGTTCACACATAAATTCATACAACTACATATTATATCATTTGACCTCACACATGGACTAAAGCTGCATCGCTTTTGTTTTAGAGGTGTTTTTTTTAAATGACATTTTTCGTTCGGCAGCCTCCCTTTTTAATTTTTCTCCTAACGTTAGCTCTTACCAGTCTTACCAGCTCGTCAAAACAATGATATTTACCGCTTTTTGTAAAAAAAAAAGCATTTTGGCCCGGCCCTCCACACTATGTTCTGTTTCTCATGTGGCTCCATGGAAAAAATAATTGCCCGTCCCTGCTCTAAAGGCTCATTTACGCTCTAGACGTGTACACATACATATAGACACTTCTTTCCGTCCTCTGTGTTGTTCTGTCTGTCATTTGGCCCGTCTCCTCAAAACATGTGGAATCTGAGCCGTAAATCTGTATGTGAGCTGACCACCGGGGGCAGTAGTGAACACAGCTCGATAGTGGAAGATAAACTTTTTCAAAAGAGACTAGAACCAGCTGCAAAACAAAGAAATGCTTCTCTCATCTTTTTCTTGGCTCTTTTCCAACAGATGCGATCTAAAAACTGTGAGCAGTGAGCGCTTTCGTGTGTGTTTATTTGTTGCTCTGTTTCGTCAGTTTTGGTCAGTTCTCAGTGACTTTTAGTGCCCTCTGCTGGTTGTTTAAGAGAATGCAGGTTTTGGAAGTATAGTAACAGTGACAGTTGGAACGCACGGATCTGTTTACGTACAAAAATGGAGCATAAATGAGGTTTAAGTACTCAGAATAAGATAAATTCCGAGTGCTTCAAGCCAGCACCGAACCAAAATATTTTGAACGCAAAACCAGATAACAACTGGTGAAACTTTCTCAGCTACGCATTCATAATGAGTATATAACAATAGTAATAACTGGTGAATGGTGCTTTACTGCTGTCCTGTTGGTTCTGTCACAAAACGTTTATAATTTAGTCTCAAACTAAGAGATGAGGAGTAGGGATGTCTCGATCACATTTTTTTTGCCCCCTAGTCTGAGTTCTTTGATACTCGATACCGAGTCCTGATCTGATACTTCTATAAACATTATAAAATGAACTAAGAGCAAAGAATAAGATCCAGGATGTATGGGAGGATCAGATTGCATTGATTTTAATGTGTAGCATTTGGGCTGAAAAATCGAATGTCCAAAACTTTATTTTTTTTTATTAACTTTTCTAACCATGAACCATCATTGTTGAAAATCTTGACTTTTCACAGTCTGGTCTTGGAATGTGTAACTTAGTAAACTTAATGAACTGGACAAAACAGGAACCAGACCAGAATTAGATCAGACCTGAGACTAGACTCTGCACAATCTAGAGTTTGTACATTTGATATTATATGCTCTCGATTTACCGGTCAGTCTACGTTCCTACTCTCACCTATGGTCATGAGCTCTGGGTAGTGACCGAAAGGACAAGATCGCGGATACAAGCGACCGAAATGAGTTTCTTCCGCAGGGTGGCTGGGCACTCCCTTAGAGATAGGGTGAGGAGCTCAGTCACACGGGAGGAGCTCGGAGTAGAGCCGCTGCTCCTCCACGTCGAGAGGAGCCAGCTGAGGTGACTCGGGCATCTGGTTCGGATGCCCCCGGGACGCCTCCCTCGGGAAGTGTTCCGGGCATGTCCTACCGGGAGGAGGCCCCGGGGAAGACCTAGGACATGCTGGAGGGACTATGTCTCTCTGCTGGCCTGGGAACATCTCGGGATCCCCCCGGAAGAGCTGGAGGAAGTGTGTGTGGAGAGGGAAGTCTGGGAGGCCCTCCTCAGACTGTTGCCCCCGCGACAAGGCCCCGGATAAGCAGAAGAAAATGGATGGATGGATATTATATGTTTGCAAGTGCATTACATTTGAAACATTTAGGCCAGTCTTTGATATCCAAATAATAAAAAATCTTACCAAATAAAAACAAGATGACAGAAGCCCCTCAGCCTCTCTCCCCCACTCCCCCGCACCACATCCACAAACCCACAGCGGAGCGCACACCGCAACATCAGTCTCACCGCTAGATAGACAGACACTCCATGCTGCTGGACGGACCCTCACTGCCAACAGCACCAGCGCCACTGAGCAACAGGTGTGAACAGGGGCCACAGAACCACAGGTAACAGCGCCCAAGCACGGTATGGCCCAAAAGTCCCAGAGCGAGTGCACCTCTAGTACAGCAGGCGCTGGGACAGACAGTCACACTAACTGGACGTCCCTGAGCAAATCCCGCACCTCAGAAAAACTGTTGTGTGTCCAGTGTGTTATATACGTATATAATTTTCCGATACCTGATCAACACATAACATCTGAGTCCAGATCGAATCCGCAGTCACGTGATCGGATCGGGACAACCCTAATGAAGCGGTTTAGGTGTAAAAAATAAATAAATCAAAGAGCACAGAAGACGCTTTACAAAACAGATATTAAATCAGTCAAAAGAGCAATAAACAAATCATACAGGAAAGATGAAAAGAGTGAATCATATCGAGAAATGATAAAGATAATATGATGAATAAATGTAATGCCATACTGTGAAACCTTCTAGACAAAGCGGTGACGCCCCCATGGAGATGTGGAGGTGGAAAAGAGACATAGTGGTACATTTAAAGTGAGAAGTGAGTCATTCAAGCGTTGGAATATTCTGTGCAGGCGTTTTCCTGTGGATTTCTCTGGCACAGACAGGATAAAACTACACTGCACAGAGCTGTAGACCTGGCTTACTTTTACCATAACAAAACACGTACTATTCCCAAGAAATGTCCTGACTTTGACTGGAGTGAAGTGTCTCAGAGCTCGACGCACAACAACAAGTGAAAAGTGACGGTGGCGGGAAGAAACAAGACGTCCTTGTAGAATATGAAACTGAATACTGGGGTCATATTAAAGACGAGGTACTACACTTCTGTGGAGTATTAACTACTAACATGTAACATATTTAGATCACCAGGGTAGATTTTATTGTTTTGAAAATGCTATATTCCCCCAAAACAACGTATTAATGATGTTTAATTAGTTTGAGTTTTGTCTTGCTGCTCCTTTTGCCAACTGCGGCTATGGGCCTGTTTACACGAAAACGCTTGCAGGTAAAAACGACAAAATATTTCATCAGAAGTGCCTTTCGTTTAGATGTTTTTGGGGCTTAAAAACGCAAAAATCAGAAACCACCCTCCAGAGTGGAAAAGTTGAATACGCCAGAGGTGGGACCAAGTTGTTGTTTTGCAAGTCTCAAGTAAGTCTCCAGTCTTTGACCTCAAGTCCGAGTCAAGTCCCAAGTCAAACACAGACAAGTCCAAATCGAGTGTCAAGTCACTGGCCCATAAGTCCAAGTCAAGTCCAAGTCGTCTGCTTTGAGCTTCAACTAAATTGTACTTTAAAAAATCACAGTATATTTATATATGAGTATTTGTATAGTGTATATGAGTTGTAGAAATGTACATTTTTCCTTTTTAAATGTTTTGACAAGATCTTAATGTAAATCATTATGGTTAGAATAGAAAGAATTCAGATTTACATACATACATACACACACACATATACACACATACATACATACATACACATATATACATATATACACACATACATACATACATACATATATACACACAGACATACGTCACATACACACACACATACATACATACATAAATATAATACATATACATATACATACATACATACATACATACATACATACATACATACATATATACACACAGACATACGTCACATACACACACACATACATACATACATACATACATACATACATATATACACACATACATACATACATACATATACATACATATATACACACAGACATACGTCACATACACACACACATACATACATACATACATAAATAAATATATATACACACATACATACATACATACATACATACATACATACATACACACATACATACATCACATACATACATATATACATATACATACACACATACATACATACATACATATATACACACAGACATACGTCACATACACACACATACATACACACACACACATACACACATACACATACATACATACATACACACATGCTTACGTCACATACATATATATATACACACATACATACGTCACATACATACATATATACATACATACATACATATACACATACACACACATACATACATACATACATACACACATACACACATACATACGTCACATACATACATACATATACACACATACATACGTCACATACATACATGCGTCACATACATACATACACACACACAGACACACACACACAGACACACACATACACACAAACTTACAGGAGGCTCCCAACAAATGTACAGAATCTACAGAGATACTATTAGTGAACAGAGAAGGATCTGCAATGACCAAAAAACAGTCGACAACATTGGAAGTGGAAGGAGTAGCTGATGAAAATGCGTGGCGTGAAAACCTCCGTATGTCCTGAGATGCCCTTGTTGCTTTAAATACAAACGTACCCAAATGAGTTCCACACACTTTTGCGTCACCGTCTAAACGCAAATTCACTCCTGAAAAACGCTCGTCTAAACACGGAATAAAAAGTGAAGATGCGACGCCACTTTAGCTTTTTCTGTTCAGACAATCATCATACACACATAGCCTAAGTTACTCCCCCTTCAAAGCACTATCACTGCATAAATTAAACTATGGCAATGGGATAGTGCTCTGAAGGGGGAGCGACTTAGAATGGGGAGCAAAGGAAGGCGGAGCTCAGAAACAAAACTGAAAATAAATACATTGTTTTCGCTAAATATACAGTGATTTCAATGTGATATCTTAGACCGTGGATTAAGGAAGTGTGAGTTGATGGCTCCAGTCAAATGAAGCTCATCGAGGGTGGCGGCTATAGGAGCGAATTTGGAATTTGGAGCCGCGTTACGTATTAGGAATAGAAATTAACGGACAAAACAGTGAAATAAAAACACCAGGATCTTGTAGAGCGTGGTAATATGAATATTTTAAAACCCAACCGACGAGAGAGCGGTGATTGTTTTTCAATATAACGTCAATTGGATTATGGCGGTTTGCGGGTTATCTCCATCCATTTCTATCTACAGTCTATGTGTGATGCTGAATACTAAAGCTGACACTACCCCTCGTCGTTGTTTTCTGCACAGTTAAGTTCTCTGACCCGAGCTTAAAGACTTGGCAGCGGCTCTAATCATGCACAAAAGTTGATGACCCTGCAAAAATTCCATGTTTTTTTCTGAATGAAATGAAGCCCGAGCCTCCACCCCTCACTGCATCACTCATTCTGTCCATAAATTATGCAAAACTAAAGCTTCTTCTCTGGCTCCACAGCTCCCCTCTCTTCCTCACATTGATTATTTTCTGCAATGGATCAAATATTTAAGTAACTGCTACGATTCTTCAGCAGCCTAACAATGCACACAATATATCGGAAAAATATCAAGTTTCCACATTTTATGGAATTTACTGTTTGTATTTGAGAAAAAAGGCAGATTGTATTCATGATTTTCTTTATTAGGTCCTACGTTAGACTTTTTGTACCAAAGTTATAGTCCTATATTACAGAAAATCTACTCTTAGAATGTTGTTACCTCCACTGTTGGGCAAGTTACTTCAAAACTGCATTATTTATGACTTCTTACTGTCATTTCAAAGTAATTTGTTACATTACAATACTACTATATTTCAAAATTACTGCAAGACATTACACGACTATTGGAGCACTTTAAGTTACTCTCACCAAAATAACTGTCACTAATCGTCAAATAACTAACAGCGAGCGGAAATGCCGAACTTTTGCGCCGTATATGGACTGAACCACGACTAAACCAAGACTGAACCAGAACTGAACCAGGACTGAACCAGGACTAAAGCAGGACTGAACCAGAACTGAACCAGGACTGAACCAGAACTGAACCAGAACTAAATAGGACTAAACCAGGACTAAAACAGGACCAAACCAGGGCTAAACCAGGACTGAACCAGAACTGAACCAGGACTGAACGAGGACTAAAACAGGACCAAACCAGAACTAAACCAGGACTGAACCAGGACTAAACCAGGATTGAACCAGGACTAAAGCAGGACTGAACCAGAACTGAACCAGGACTAAACAAGTCTAAACCAGGACTAAACCAAGTCTAAATCAGGACTAGAGCAGGACTAAAACAGGACCAAACCAGGACTAAACCAGGTCTAAACCAGGACTGAACCAGGACTAAACCAGGACTAAATCAAGTCTAAATCAGGACTAAACCAGGACTGAACCAGAACTAAACCAGGTCTAAACCATGACTGAACCTGGACCAAACCATGACTAATCTTGGACTAGGACTTGGAATCTAGGACCACCCCTGAGAGAACCTCATGTAGTGCAGATTTCTGTGGTGGTCCTGTTGCCCACAGTTACCGACTGTGTTCCAGGCGCACGTTTGGGCCCGTCCCAACATTCGGAACCGTAATGATGGCGTTTCACCGCTGCCAATATCACAGTGATTTTACCGAATTTGTATGAAGAAAATAAAAAAAAACAACAACACTTCAATCCATACAAGAGCATTGTAAGGCGGCGTTATTCACATTTGTACTAAGTAATTAATTAATATTTTCTCCCTGAAATGCCTTACATTACTGCGTTACAGCAAAAAGCAATGCATTATAGTAATTTGTTACTTTTATAACGTGTGACTCCCAGCACTGTTTACTTCATCAGAAACATACCCGGAGGTGTGTTTTGTTTCATTCACACACACATTTGTTACAATTTGTTGAAATGATGAATAAAAATGAGACGTAATGAATTATAATTGATCTCAAACTAATGAATAATGAAGCGGCTGCATTGACTTCCTGTTGAAACGTGCAGGACAGACTGTTTGCCGCTGGACATTTGTCTGTAATGGCACTTTAACAGCAGCAGGAGACAAGTGAAGGGGAGGCTTTTGTTTTTGAAAAATGGTCATGCAGCATTTGTGAATACTGCAGAGACAATTGTTTTCAAAGAATCGCAAGGAAGTACAGAGAAGAAGGACAGGTGAACTAAAGTTGGGGCATTCAAGCTGTTGTAGAATACAGAATTATTCAAACATGTATTAATCAACCAAAATAAAACTCTCAATTTCACTCATGATGGTGGAACAGAATTATAACAGTTAAAGCTTGTCCCTCACAAGTTTCTCACTCACTCTAAACTTTCTTTCTGATGCTCAATTACCGTTTTCGACTGAATATTTCACTAGTTGCAGCAGGACAGAGGCTCTTTCTGCAGGAGACTCCTATAAACACCAGCATTGCAAGCTTCATTTGAGCAGTGCTGAACGCTATGGGTGACATTACACTCTCTTAGTTCACTTTTTTATACAGTCTATGGCAGGGGTCACCAAAATTTTATCTCTGGGGGTCACATTATGGTTCCTGACTGTGATGGGAATCGGGGTCGGGTCGGCCGTAAAACAGAATTGTATGACCCTGACGACAGATTATATTCTTTGAAAACCGCCACACTCTCTTTCCATATCAGACAAACTGCACGGTCCTTACACTTTAATCCACTTTAAACCTTACACAATAATTGGTCGTCCACTGTTCTTTGAAAACTCGACACTCTCTTCAACTTCATACGTACACGAGCCATTTTGCTGTCCTTAACTACACTACAGAGCTCTGCATGTGTGTCACTGTTTGATCTTGAACTTCTCAGGAGATGAAAATTTGGTGGCAAATTCGACAGCAAATATAAATATGTCATATAATGAATGAATAATGATCTGTAAAGCGTCTTTGTGACATATGTCTGTAGCCCAGGCAAGTGTATTTTTCTTTGTTTATAAAGTGTATTGTGGCCTCTCTTTTTCTGTTGTTGTTTACGTGATCAGTTGACGCGCGCCTAATAGTATAAAGGGACACAAGTGTGAGCGCGCGCACGCTGCCCCAACTCACCGCTGTGCCGCTGGCGCTTGTTCGGGATCTAAAAGGACGTAACATGGATTACTAACGGACTGTACCGGTTTGGACCACGTTTACGGTGCCAAAGATGAGACCGACAGGACCCAGCTTCGACCCGGTGAGATCAGTCCATGTATTTTACCTTTGCGCGTGGACGAGAGCGCGCGCCGCCGCTGCGGCCCTTTGGATATAAGTTTTGTTTGAAGATCGTTAATTTGGGATTTATGAGACTGTTTTAAAGGGGTGAGCGGGAATTCGGTGATACTGGATTAAATAAATACGTCGGAGGAAAGACTGATTGGGGCGTGCGCGCGGACAATTAAAACTATTAAGGGGGTGCGCTGAATGAACTTTTGATTTGGCAGTGTGTATATAAGCGGCCTAATATAATTAAATGTGGAAACAGCCATACCTTTGCATTTGTTTTATTTTATTTATGACAAGCAGACCATTATATATAGTTATAGGAAATAATCAGTTACCCAGATATATATATTTTTTGATTGGTAATCTCCTGCTCACAGTGTGGGTGTTACATGTCTACTTACTCACCTACTTACTTATATAATTATTTAAATATAAATACTTCATATAAATATCATTTTTAATTGAAAAAATCAACTAAATTTAAGATGTAGACGTGTTATTATTTGCCAAAAAGTAATAAAAAAAAATAAAAAAATAGGCGATGACAATGTTTGAGGTCGGCCCACAAGCCTTAGTTTGATGACCCCTGGTCCATGGTACGTACGATTTTGAGTTAGGTCATGAACTGTGTCCCCAGCATGAGGAAACCTGTTCAAATCAAATACAGCTTTTACTGGCAACAGTTATAAATAACGCTGATTTAAAAACACTGAACACGATGTCCTCATTATTCATGTTATAATTTTGCGCTTTTGTTCTCCAGACAATTATCCAATCAGTAACAGAATGAGCCTCACTTGAGTCATTTGTGTTGCCAGTTTCAATGCCGAAATCCAGTTGGTTTAAATCTAAAAGAATGTGAATAGTCTCTACTTAAACCCCAGCACCGACAGCCAATCATGAGTCAGTGCTAGTGCAGCCTCTTTTTACATGAGACCTGACCTGCCCATATAAACTTGGATGTGTCTCCATCTGCAGGTTTTGACACTGGCAGCACAGGTTCAGTTGTGATTATAATACATGTTTTAAAACTAAGAGCATTTAAAGTTGTGTATAGTTAGTGCTCTAAACCCAACAGCTGGAACTGGATTTTAAAATATGAATCACAAATCTAACTGGAATAAAAATACAATACAAATCACAGTTTGATATATTACAAAATTGTTGAGCTGTACTTTATATAAATGTATTGCAGATTTGCTTTCTTAATGTGCTTTCAGTTTGCATTGAATCATGATACGGAAAACAAACAAATAGAACATTTACATAAAGTCACCATTAGATTGAATAAGTGTTGTATAAACGGGTCTCTCCTGTGTCTGTGGTGCCGTCTGAGCTGGTGGTGAACGTGCTCGTACAGTGCTGGATCTCTCATGTTTGTCCCCAAAGGTCAGGCGTCTGCTGTGGGGACACGGGTCTCCAGGGCCCTCGCTTCCTGTGCTCCAGCTCGAGTGTTTTGAGGACAGCTGGATGTGTGGACAAGACAGGGCTGTGACTGCTGCCTCAGTCTTAAAGGTCTTATGTTACGCAAAACCGACTTTTAAAACTTTAAGTCATGTTATAATGTTGTTTCCTCTTCAAAAACATGGAGTTGTGTTTTGTTTCATTCACACATGTTTGAGTAATCCTGCATTATTAGACTGTGGGTCTGGTCAAGTGGTAACGGAGGGAAACGGGCAGATTTTTTACATTCAAATGTCTCTTATTCAGAAACTAGAGGGACTATTGAAATAAGTAAAGTATCAGAATGTAGGAAAGAGTTACACTCCAACAGGGTCAAAGTTAAACCTGTGATATTCTTTCAAGTTGTTGACAAAAAAATGAAAAACTCATGTCGGTAACGGAGGGAATGAAATATGCAGCACTTTTTGGGCAATAAATCCAAACAGTGATAACTCTTGGTTCTCACTTACATATCCTTAACAAACTGGTTTGAATATTTGCTTCATATAGTTTTCTACCATATGGTACAAGATTAGGTTGAAAAACCTCTTACTTTTTGAGTCATGAGATTTTTTATTAAGAAAGGTCATGGTAACGGAGGGAAAAGTAACGGAGGGAAAATTGTTCAAGCAAGTAGAAGGTGCAGGATTTTGCATAATTTGTCAACTTTTTTCTTCCGAATACTTTAATATTACTTCAAAATGAAAGGAAACTATTTCTATAAAATATGTCAGTCCTTCCAAGCAATTTTTTATCATTTTAAATACTTTTTTTTTTTTTTTTTTAAATCATGTACCTTCATCAACAGTTCAAAGATGGAATAACACAAGATATGATGAAATACATCCATTTATTGACGTGATTTTCAGGTCTTTGAAATTTGGGAAATAATTTTTGTTCCATGTTTCATACATGGTCTGTTTAAAACGTATGGAACTTTAGAACCAAAAATGGTACAGAAAAAAGGTCAACAGTTTCATAAACTAGAGTACATATGTATCTGTTCAATACATTTTTATATCAGATGCAGTAACTTGAATTTTTGGCCTTGTTGTTTACTTCTGCTTGACCGGGCTCCTGTATACATCCAAATGAATCTAGCAAAGGGGAATGGAGTTTAAAAACACAGTGGAGCACTTCCTGCAGAGGGGGAACTTGCAAGTCATGATGTGGACTCGAGTCAGACTTGAGTCACTATTTTCAGGACTTGAGACTTGACTTGATAAAATGGACTAAGACTTGGGACTCGACTTGGACTTAAATCACTGACTTCAGACTTGACTCGGACTTGAGGCCTGTGACTTGAGAAGACTTGCTGCTTCTCCTAAAAAAAATTGTTTTTAGAAAATTTACAGCTGATACTTTTGGTGCTTCATTTTAAAGGAGCAAACTAGAACATGTCCCTCTGCCGTCTCTCTTGTTACTTTGGTTGTAATTGGAGTACTGTGATATGGTATCCTCAAATGTACTGCAGTAATATACAGTACAACAGAGAGAACTACAAGAACATGACAAAATAACTTCTTAAGCACTTTCAAATCTGAATTCTTTCTGTTCTGTCCATAATGATTCACACTAAGATCTTGTCAAGACATTTAAAAAGGAAAAACTTTGCATTTCTACAACTCTTATATAAACACTCATATATACAGTTTTACTGTATTTTCCGAGCTATTAGGTGCTCAGGATTATAAGGCTGTGATGCGGTCGCTGTATCGGACCGTTGTGGTGAAGAGGGAGCTGAGTCGAAAGGTGAAGCTCTCGATTTACCGGTCAATCTACATTCCTCCCCTCACCTATGGTCATGAGCTCTGGGTAATGACCGAAAGGACGAGATCGTGGATACAAGCGCTTGAAATGAGTTTCCTTTGCAGGGTGGCTGGGCGCTCTCTTAGAGTTAGGGTGAGGAGCTCAGTCACACGGGAGGAGCTCGGAGTAGAGCCGCTGCTCCTCCATGTTGAGAGGAGCCAGCTGAGTTGGCTCGGGCATCTGTTCTGGATGCTTCCTGGACGCCTCCCTCGGGAGGTGTTCCGGGCACGTCCCACCGGGAGGAGGCCCTGAGGAAGACCTAGGACATGCTGGAGGGACTATGTCTCTCGGCTGGCCTGGGAACGCCTCAGGATCCCCCCGGAAGAGCTGGAGGAAGTGTGTGTGGAGAGGGACGTCTGGGAGGCCCTCCTCAGACTGTTGCCCCTGTGACCCGACCCCGGATAAGCTGAAGAAAATGGATGGATGGATTATAAAGCGCACTGTCATTAAATGGTCTATCTTCAAATTTTTTTCACAAATAAACCGCACCGGACTTTAAACAAAACACAGCAGTTGGATGGGTCAGTCGGACTTTGTTTGTCTCGTTCACGGTGACTCTGGGCTTTGTTCAGTTGTGGCGTGTAGGGAGGGTGCTGTCTGGAACCACTGGATTGTCGGCGTGTTCGCAGTGACTCAGTTGTTCAGTTGTGTCTAGAAGGGGCACATTGCACTCGCTTGTTCGGTTCGTTCCTCCATTCTGTTCCTCGTCGGTGTGGAGTGATGAGTGTGGCTGTGGGTGTTTTTCGCTGCATGGTCGCTGTCTGCTCCGTGTGTGTTTGCGTGCGGTGCAGGTGGTGCGGCTCTGTAGTTTACTGAAGTCGTGCTGGGACACCCGAGTGGATTCATGTATAGTGCGCTGTGGACTGGGGGGTGCGCAGTCGTTTTTTAATGGCGTTGGAGACTTAAGAAAGCGTCTAATAGCGCGGTAGTACGATAGTTTAAAAGTCATTATAAATCGCAACAATCAAAGCTAAGCTAAGACTTGAAATGACTTGAAGCTCAAAGCAGACGACTTGGACTTGACTCGGACTTATGGGTCAGTGATTTGAGACTCGACTTGGACTTTCCTGTATTTGACTTGGGACTTGACATAAACTTGAGGTCAAAGACTTGAGACTTGACTTGAGATGACAAAAGGACGACTTGGTCCCAGCTCTGACTTCCTGTATTACCATGTGACATCACAAGGTGGACGAGGGTTTACTGTTTGAGAGAACTCAGCCTAAATATGCAGGATCTGTGTATTAAACAGGATCTGTGTATTAAGTGTGAATGAAACAACTGAAATTGATTTTATGATGTTTATATCAACTTAAGAAAATTAACAAATTGGTTATTGGCAGCAGCAGCCAAATATCAGACAGAAGTATGAAATTACACACATGCATCTTGTATTTGTTATATTACATTTGTATTTATTGCTACCACATTATAGTGAAAAACGGCATTCTTACATGTGAGTGGGGTTTAATGCACTATTATGGAACATTCCAAGTAAATCAACATCTCCACGGAGACCAGCATGTGGTAGACACAGAAAAGTTGTGAAATGGAGTGTTTTAAGTCTCGTCTTAAAACCCACTTTTATTCTCTGCATAAGTTGTGTGGTCCTCTGTGTCTTTTTATTTAATTTATTTTATCGATTTTACTTTAGTTAATTTACTGCTTTATTTGATTTGACTGGTTTTATAGTTTTAGGACTGGTATGACCAAATTTTTGCATTTTACCTTTTTGTGTCTTCATTTGATTGATCTCTGTGCAGCACTTTAGAAACTACTTTGGTTATAAAATGTGCTGTAGAAATAAAGTGGATTTGGATTCGAAAGTTACATGATGCACTTTTAACACACTGTGTATTTACTTAGTAGAGACTGTTTCAAGTATTTGCACTGCAGCTCAATATATTACTGGATATTTCCTACTTTCCTAATGCATTCCCAGTGTCCAAATATCCTCCACCATGAGTTTATAACCACTGATGGTTAAGTTACTTCAGAACTGTAATGTGTTATTTATGACTTGTTCCTGTCATTTCAAAGTAATTCGTAACATTACAATATTACTTCATTTAAAATGTAAAACATTACACGACTACTGCAGTACTTTCAAATTACTCTCACCAAAATAATTGTCACTGTCACTGATCGTCAAATAACAATCAGCGAGCGAAGATGCCGAACTTTTGCGCCATATATGGACTGAACCAGAACTAAACCAGGACTGAACCAGGTCTAAACCAGGTCTAAACCAGGTCTAAACCAGGTCTAAACCAGGACTAAACCAGGTCTGAACCAGGACTAAACCAGAGCTAAACCAGGACTAAACCAGGGTTGAACCAGGTCTAAACCAGGACTGAACCAGTACTGAACCAGGACTAAACCAGGACTGAACCAGGACTAAACCAGGACTGAACCAGGACTAAACCAGGACTAAACCAGGACTAAACCAGGACTAAACCAGGACTAACCAGGACTAAACTAATCTTGGACTAGGACTTGGAATCTAGGACCGCCCCTGAGAGAACCCAGAGCCTGTGGAGCAGGGTGTCCTCAAAGCACGATCGAGCATAAGCCAAGGTTAGCTCAGTGCAGAGCAGAGTTCTGCGTCGGTCATTTCTACAGTCTACACAGGCACATCTCCAGGCTCGTCCCAACACTCGGCACCGTAATGATGGTGTTTCACCGCTGCACGGTGATTTTAGCAAATTTGTATGAAGAAAAACAAAAAAATCCACCACTTCAATCCAGCTGAAAAACGCATTGTGACGTGTGTTATTGACATTAGTATCGAGTAAAATATAAAAAAAATGTAATGCCACATTACTGCGTTACAGCAAAAAGCAATGCAGTACAGTAATTTGTTACTTTTATAACGTGTTAATCCCAACACTGTTTATGAGTCTGTTCATAAAACTATCAGAGGTGGAGTGTTGTCGTCACGCCACTGCTGACAATAACTAGCATGCTGACAGTACACCACTTTGTTTTATGGCCAGTAAACACACTTTATAATTAGATGCAGACAACATTCTCACACTAAGACCTATCTTTATAATATATCCTTTAATGATGACATATCTCTTTCATTTATTATTGTTGTTATTTTTTTATATTTGCTAAATCATTCAGATGGAGTTAACATGTTCAGATCAAACACTGAATCCATTAATAACAGTTGTGATGTGGATTTGGTCGTAATTACAAAACCATTGTGATGTAAATGTTTGTTTTTGCATTTTGGGGTCTGACCAGAAAGCAGAATGAGCTCTTCACTTTGGGTTGCCAGATCTTACGTCAATAAACCTCAAATGTGTCTCTGTGGTACGTCCTCAGTTTGTCCCACATTAACTCTCCGAATCTGACCCTTCTTTCCATCCCACAAGGGCACGCAGCCAGGAGCTCCCAGGACCCTTCTCCACATCCAGGGCCAGTGTCCGGACTACCTACAGCCAGAGGGGGAGTCGACTGTGCATGTTTCACACAGCCCACTAGAGACGGGACTTTCGGCTCTTTTATGGGATCCGAAAGAGCCGTTCAAAGGACTGTCTCTTTGTACATTTATTTGTATGACAGAAGCCAATGTGAAAATTCCTTTTAACAACAAACTAATCGCAGAGACAAATGACCGAGACTCAGATTTGTTTAAAATAGAGCGTGTTTATCCATCGAAAATATGCATCATCTAAATAAAACGCTGCACTACAGTAATGATAATGATAAAAAAAAATTCTTACATTGCTGAAGGATGTTACGCAAAATCGATTTTCTGAGCTCTCTACATATTTCTTTCATCAAAAATACGCCTAAAGAGGTTTTAGAAGTCATCCATGCATGTTTGAACAATTTAGCGATCTCTCCTGGGCCCTATTCGAATCTCCTGTTAGATTCTGTGCAAGGCTCCGCCCACAAGCTTTCTTACACACATGCTCCCACACGGCAATTCTCCAGAAATATACAAAAACATGATACAAAACTCTGCGCAACAACTTGACAAACCTGATGTGATGTGCAGTAGTTTCATTAAACGCTGATTGTGTTGTGATAGTGCTCTGAAGGGAGAGTGGCTTAGCATAAGGAGCAAAGGCAAGGGAGACTCAAATAAGAACAATTAAAGGTAACATGGTGATCTAAATAAGTTATGTGTTAGCAGTAAGGATGTAACAATAATTGAAATATCGTTATTAGGGATGGGCATGATTAGTTGATTAATCGATAATTGATCATTAAGAATTTCATCGATTACGTTCATTTTAATCGACAAACCGAATGTAGGTTGGTGTGCGTAGTGTAGTGTGACCAAATGGGGTTCCGGACATGTAGTCTCTCTGCACTCAGAAGGAGCGAGACACAAACAGTGGGTCAGTCTGCAACGTACCGAAGCACAAATGTGTATTTAACAATGATTTGTACAAGAAATTCCACACTTTCTGTTCCGGTCGGGACAAGTGTGAGGCCATGTGCACAGTGTATAAAGCAGCACATATGTTTTGGTGTCCAGTGGGAAAAAGCTCACCAAGACACCAAAAACATGAAAAAGTTTTGCCAGGTGAGAGTAGAACAATGTCAATGACGAGTCCCCACCTCCCTCCCCCCGTACGGTGTCCTGGTTTTGACAAACTCAAATCTGGTCACACTAACCTGTATTCCACTAAGTCATGTCTTTTAATCTGACAGAAATTGAACCGCATCAGCGCACGAGAGCTGTTTTTTTTTCTTCGCTTAGTTTATGTAAATTAGCCATGCGGTTTTAAGTTTTGTTTCTGTGAGAGTTGCGCAAAGCTGCATTAAACACATTATAATCTCAAACGGGCTGATGTGGCTCTAAAGTGGTTACGGTTTATATGTCGTGAAGTTAAATTTATTTATGCAGATTAGTAGTGCAGATAGTAATAATAATGATGATAATTTCAATATAAATACGTTAATGATTTATCGATAATCGATAATTCTCCCAACGATTGATTAAGAAAATTTAATTGAATGCCCATCCCTAATCGTGATATGGTGATATGTGATCGTCAAAGTTCTCACAGTAATACTGTGGACCATCACAATATATCGAATTGCAAGTCTCTTTGATTAAATGAAGAGTTATGCTGCAGAAATTGCTAAAAAATGACAGAGCATCTACATCGACCATGATCCTTTGCTCCATTTCAATGTAGACAACAAGAAGTAATAACAGTTCTAACACTTTTAAGTCTCAGATGATAGAGACATGTATAGGCAGCAGTGTGAGCTTTATGGCCAGGCCTAGCTCCAGCGATGTCAAAATTGCACTTTTTAAATGTTTCTGCTCACTCTTGTATACTGCGCATCTTTGGCACATCTACAAGAAAGAGTTTGCAGAGTTTGACAGTGGCCTATAATGACTCTTTGAGAATATTACTGGAAGTGCCGAGGTTCTGTTGCGCCAGTGAAATGTTTGTAAATTGTGGTGTGTCATTTGGACCAATTCACCTGGAAGCCTGAGGGCCAAGAAAAATTAGTTTGAGGGCCGCATTTGGTGCTCGGGCCATAGTTTGGACATGCCTGCTCTAGTATGTCCTGTGAGGAGTACTGTATTTAACTTTTTTATTCTTACTATTTTCTATTTAATACTATGAACCAGATATTACATGTTCTTAATAAAGATTGAATTGCATTGAATTTATTTGTTCTTTGGATTAAGTCTTGTCATGGCATTATAAGAGGAAAAAGTCACATATTATCCTCAAAATATTATCCATAAATATCATACCGTGAGATGTATATCGTGAAAATATCGTACCGTACGTGCAATTTCGATATTGTTACATCTCTAATCGTGAGCCTCCCTACCATATCGTAAACTTTCCCACAATACTGCAATAAATATCGCACTGTGAGGTTAATACTGTGCCGATATTGTATCGTGAGACTTGGATATCGTTACACCCCTAGTCCCTAGTTCACAATCTATACCTCATATAAGTAAAATACCCAATTATTTATCGTAAAAATGCATATATACACACTGGTCAAAAGTTTTAGAATACCCAAATTTTTATTGCAATGCAAGTCGTGCAAGTCCAACGAAGAGCTGGAAATGGTACAAAGATAAGAACTGAACAGCCAGAGGTTAAAAAAAAAAGTTAAGAGAACAAAACACAAGTCCAAGCTCTGCCAAAACTGCCTCAGGAAAAAAAAAACCCAAGATGATAAAGCTTGAAAACCTGAAGTGTCCAGCAGCACAGTGTCCAGACTTAAACCCCATCGAGCTGGTTTGGGATGAACTGGACAGAAGAGTGAAGAAACCTACAAGTGTCACACATTTATGGAAACTTCTGCAACAGACTTGGGAAGAACTTTCTGAAGAATATTTGATTTCTGTTGTAAAAAGAACGAGCCACGAGTGTGTTCAGATGTTATATCTGCCAAATCAAAAGTTTAGAATACGTTTTGGTTTATAAATTGATTCCATGATTTATTTTTCAACTCAAATTGCTTATTTATTCTGAGTGCTATGACACAATAAATGGTAAAAACTGGAAAAAGTATGGCATTATAAAAACCTTTGACTGGTAGTGCATAAAAAAAAAAAAAGAAAAAAAAAAAGATTTGAGCCCCCCACAATTACCCAGTGGAAAAATAAAATAAAGGATGTATATCATATGGAGCAAATAACTGCAAGTTTACAAATGAAGACAGATTTATTCATGGACAAATGGTCTTCAATTCAGGCCTATATTTCAAAAGGATGACCATCTTTTGTAGGATTTTTTCTTGTGGAGGTTTCCATCAAAAGCTTTGCTCCATGGAGATGATATTACTTTGTCTGGAATGTTTCACAGTATGGCATTAAACCTTTCGGTAACACTTTATAATAACTACACCTTATTTAGCCTTAATAAAGCATGAACAAAGGCTTAATTAATAATGAACAAAGACTTAATTGATAATGATTCATGCTTAGTAACTACTTAATTACTACCTTAATTAGCACTTAACTTGCCTGTGCTGTAAATAGTTTCTCATAATTATTTCATACTTAATTACTCATGAACTAACCATTTGTGTGTGCATTTGTAAATGCATATTTAAATACAAATTTGAGCATTTATGAATGATTAGTAAACCATGAGAGAATGATTTATTAATGATGCAATGATCATTCAGGCAGCTGTTATCTGTTAGTTAAGTCTTTTTGAGAGCTTTTCTAAAGTGAAGAGTAATTATCCTTTATTAAACATTTACTAAGCATGAATCATTATTAATTAAGCCTTTGTTCATTATTTATTAAGTCTTTGGTCATGCTTTATTAAGGCTAAATAAGGTGTAGTTATTATAAAGTGTTACTAACCTTTCTATTGCCATGGAGACCAAACCAGACCAAGTTACAAGTCAGATCTGTGGAGAGGCGACCCCCCCCTCACAGTCTGAATGCCTGTTTTTAAGCAACAAAACCACATATAATTGAATAAATACAAGACAGAGGCGTTTAATGTCATACTGTGGAACATTCCAGGCAGAGCAATAACATCTCCGTAGAAACAAGCAGGTGACGGACCCCCAACCGAAAAGTTACACAATACACCTTCAAGGAACGATTCAAAAGAGCCGATTCATTCACGAAGATCACATCACTCCAGCCCACCCAGACACAAAGAAAACACGCTAACTGTACACACAAAGACGCCACGCAATCTGGATTCGATTAGTGGTCGCTTGGATAGAGACATGATAGCTACGCATGGGTCGCCACATTTCCATCAGCCTGCCCCGGGGCGAGTGTGCAGCGGATACTGTAACCCCACATCGGAACAGAGTGACGGTTGTGGTGGTCTGGTAATGTGCGTTAATGAATTCGATACTTTATTACGTAGTTCTTTGTTATCAGAAGTGGTAGAGTGTAGCCAAAAATTGTACTTGAGTAAGAGTGATGTTACCTCAAAATGATATTGCTCAAGTAGAAGTAAAGTAGTAAGAGTAAAAAAAAAAACGACTTACTTCTACTTAAAGAGTAACTATCAGGAGTTTACTTCTATTTAGGTTTTTTGAAAATGGTATATTCACCAAAAACAAAGCACTAACATGTTTTATCATTTTAATTCTCCTTCTGCAGCTAAGTCACTCTACACTCAGTCACTCTATGCTAAATCACACCCCCTTCAGAGCACTATCGGTGTGCCGTTGCTGTGCACAAAACTGTTTTATATCATGTTTTTGTATATTTATGGAGAATTAACCAGTTGACCATAAGGAGGGTTTGAATAGGGCCCAGGAGAGATTGCTAGATTACTCAGACATGCATGGAACTTCTTCAGGTATGTTTTGATGAGAGGACAATGTTAGAACACGGTACAAAGCTAAACCCTCCCTCTTTAAAGGGACAGTCCAGAATTTTGGACATAGGGCCTCATTTCCTAGGCCCCCGAATAGTTTTCGTTGTTCGATTGAAAGCGGCTCCAGAGGTAGAACGATCTGCATAACCTCTGAAAAGTTTAACATGAACCATCTCCAACGTGATAGAAGCACAGAACAGACTCACAATCAGCAGAACATCCCTCTGTCACAGAAAGAACACTTATAATTCACTGAGTCGTGTCCTTTAGTCCGACAGAAGCTGAACCGCATCAACGCACAATAGCGAGCTGTTTTTTGAGCACTTTGTTTATGCAAATTATCCATGTGGTTTTAAGTTTTGTTTCTGTAAAACGTAAACAAATATGCTCAAAACATTGTAGATAGGGGAGGCTTGCGGACACAGAAACGAGTCAGTCCTCACTCTGAGCTGCCATGCTCGTCTTAAAATCCAGAGTTACTCTAAGTAACAACTGAACCTCGTCGTTGGTCCACGAAAAGTGTTTTTACACTTGCCATCTCCCTCGGCTCAAAATCAGCTGCTACAACTTCAGACTTCCTTGTTTTTACCGCTCACGTGACATCAGGACGTCGTGAAGACGTGACACCAGCCTATCACATGACTAGCGTTTCAGGCAGTTTTGCGTTTCAGGCAGACAGGGAACGCTTTGAATGCAGATACAGAAACAATGTGTGTGGATGCAGATCATTTCCGATACGCGGATACAATGATACGCTGATACAATGATACACAGATACTTTTTTGGTGTAAATGGGGTCCTAGTGAGCCAGAGTGTTGGAGACGTGTGGAGAAACTTTTAAAAAATATTCCATCCAGTCCTTGTATTTGCAGAGGTCGCTGGTGCTAGACTAGTGCATGTCAATGACCATAGTTCTCCTGCCACTAAAACCAGTCTGGTAGAGGGACTAAAAATGTTTATTTAAAAATGGGAGGGAAAAAAAAGGAACAAAGAGAGAGAAAAGAAATTTCAATTATAAATTGGCCAAAATATATCAATGTAAGGGAGGCCTGGTGGTGTGTTTATGTTGCACTACCACATTAGTTTTGTTTTATTTAACCAAATTTGTGTCGGTGTGTGTGGTCGGGGGGGAAATGGGGGAGGGTTTTTTGATGTGTTGCTTTATGTTTTTGTGTTTTGTTTTATGTTGATTATTGTAATTTGTTAAATGTTGATTATTGTATTTTGTTAAATATTATATTCTGTTGTCCCACTCCACAAAGCTCCCAAAGCAAATCTATTATTACTCCGGACTTGTTGATGTGAATGTCTGTGTTGATAGAATAATGTTTAAAATAAAACTAACCTTGCATCGCATTAACCGTCGCATGTTGAGGAACTATTTTCTCAGCAGCAGCAGAATTTTACTTTGTCGGTAAGATAGGCGCTTGGTGATTAGGGATGTAACAATATCCAAATCTCTCTGTACAATATTATCACGATATGCATCTCACGATACAATATTTATCACGATATTTTTGGAGAGGCTGATATAATTGTAGATGGGACACTTTTATGCTTTTAGTATACCCTGACAAGATTTTGATGTGAATTATTATGGTCATAATCCCAAGAATTCAAGTAAAAATATATTTCTTCATGTTGTCTGCACTGAAATGAATCATGGGATATGTAGTTTCCGAAGTTTATTAGCTATTGGTGCTATAAAACCATGCATTTAAGCAAAGGATTTTGTAATTCGATATACTGTGACAGCCCACGGTATTATTGTGAGACTTTTCACTATGATATCACAATATTTCGGTTATTGTTACATCTTATAGGTGATATCAGTCAGCCGTTGCCAAGCTTTCTATCAGGATGTACAACTCGCTGCTGCTGCTCAGACGTAAATCCTTCACATGCAAGGTTGGTTTTACTTCTAAAATTATTCTGTCAACACAAACATTTACATGGACAGTCTGGTGTAATAATAGATTTGTTTCAGGTGTTTTGTGGAGTGGGTAAGACTGTTTTTAGTGACAGGATAACTATGACCATTGACATGCACACGCCTAGCACCAGCGTCCTCTGCAAATACAAGGACTGGATGGAATATTTAATGTCTTCACACGTCTCCAACACTCTGGCTCACTAGGGCTACGTTTACACTGAAACGAATCACTGTATCACCATATCGGAAACGATCTGCGTTCAGACACATCACTTCTGTGTCCGCAAGCCTTCCCTGTTCACACAGCTTTGAGCATATTTGTTTACGTTTTACAGAAATGAAACTTAAAACCACATGGCTCATTTGCATAAACTGAGCTCAAAAAACAGCTCGCTATTGTGCGCTGATGCGGTTCAGCTTCTGTCGGACTAAAGGACATGACTCAGTGGATTATGAGTGTTCTTTCTGTGACAGAGGGGTGTTCTGCTGATGGTGAGTCTGTTCTGTGCATTTATCGTGTTGGAGATGGTTCATGTTAAACTTTTCAGAGATTATACGTCTGCAGTTCGTACAAATAGACCGTATATATGAACGGACATATATTCTAGCCTCTTAGTGTTTTAGTGGTGAATTACTTCGCGGTGCATAGACCTACATTAGCATATCAGCATTTTCAGGCATCCACACAGTGCCAGATCAGATCCATACTTGGCGGCACCAGATTGTTCTGTATTTGGAGTCATTTTCAATCAGATCAGTGTGGACAAACACTGCAACCACAACAAAAACGACTCGAATATGTACGTAGCGTGGACGGGGCCTAGGAAATTATGTCCAAAATCCTGGACTGTCCCTTTAATGTAATTGGAAGGACAAACTCTGGTCACAAATCACAAAAATGAGTGGGAAGAGGAACCACAATTTTTACACAAGTAAGAGTGCTGTTACTTCAATAAAAAACATTATTCAAGTAGGAAAAGGAAAAGTATGCCGCCAGAAATGTACTCTGAAAAAATGACTCAAATAAACTGAACAAAGTAGTACCCACCTCTGTTTATTATACTGCGTTCTATACTTTTATTTCACACCTTTCTCGTACTTTCTATCCTGTCTGCTTTCTATTGCCGCAGCTAATCGCTAATAATCTTGTGTTGCCGTTAGCGAACACTCATTTGCATATTTAATTTGGCATAGGTTCCGCACCAACTTCCTGCTTGACCCGATATCAACCTCCTCTCCAAACTCAGATAGCGGAGCGTGTGTGTAATCTTGCTAACAAGGCCTATCTGCTCCCTGGTGTTACGAAGCAAGAAAATGAGAAGCGCTCTGGGGAAGGTAGTTTTTGTCAATATATGTTTAGTAAAGATGCATTGTGTAACTTTCTAAGGTCTTATATCACGTAAAATTGACTCTTGTGAGCTTTAAGCCATGTTAGAATGTTGTTAAGTCGTCAAAAACAGACCTGAAGTTGTGTTTTGTTTCATTCACACATGTTTAAGTTTGAGTAATCCTGCATTATTTGTCTGTCTACATCTCCAAAGCTCAGAATGCTCTGTTCTACCTTGTGATGTCATGAGGTGGTAGTTTTCAAGTTAACAGCTGCCTTTTGCCTTTTGTTCAGCAGAGATCGCTGACTCCAGTGCTGAAATGATCCACGAGATTATAGTGAAAGTGTGTGGAGTTTAAAAACACAGTGGAGCATTGACACATGACATCACAGGGTGGAACGGTGTTTTCAGTTCGAGAGAAGAACTCAGGGTTTGTGTGTAAAAGAAACAAAACACTCCAGGTCTGTTTGTGATGAGGAAATAACATTACAAAATAGATCAGAAAATAGTCGAAGATGAGCCCTTTAAGCAATAAAAAAATAAGGTTGTCAAAACTATACTCATCGATACTAAAACTGCTCATTTGAGGAGGTACTGAAACTAAAACATCACATTCACAGGACAGAAATGAACCTTTCCTGAATAACTTTAGAATGATCTTGATCTGTGTAGAACGAGTATAAAGCCCTGTCCGCACTAGTACGTATTCGAGTCATTTTTGTTGCTGATGCTGTGTTCGTCCACACTAATCCGATGAAAAACGATCTGGTGCCACCAACTCCCACGAATTCATCTTAATAAGGATCCGGCACTGTGTTGATAGAAGGGGTGTGCAAAAATATCAAAATATCATATCGTTTAATATGATGAAACAATATCAATGTCGTGGGCTGCTGAATCAATATATCACCAAGAGTATTTTTTTGGCATATTTCACTAAATTATTTTGTTACAGTTACAGTTTTGTTGCTTGTTTGGAGGAAAGCAACTCATTTATGCAACACATTTGACATATTCTCTGTTTTGATGATTAAAATGTTTATGTTTCATATGAACTTTGCACAAGAAGTGGTTCAATATAGACTTTTAGTATCACAGACATGATTTAGCAATTTTTATTTATTGAACTGTATCGAATCGATTTGAAATATATCGTATCGTATCGAAAGTGCGCTGTATCGAGATATGTATCATATTGGGGCCTATAAATTGAGGTATGTATCATATCGGCAACTTCCTAATGATACCCAGCCCTAGTTGATACGTTGATGTAAGAGCTCTAGTTGCGTCCTTATTGGATCACGTCACTGCGACTTGCACCTTCCTGATTCGCTGGGTTCGTGACATCGGTCATGTGACGCTGTTGCGGAAAACTGTTTAAACAAACCATAGACAAACGGGAAACAGCGCAGCTAGAACTACCTAGCTTGAAACAACGTGTCTGGATGCAAATGGTTTCGGTGATTCGTTTCAGTGTAAACATAACCTAAGAGCACATAGACTAGTATACGGACCACTATGGAACGTACCTGGACTGCTGAGGGATTACACACATATAAAACCACATGGGAATAAAAGTGAAAGTACTATGACTTAAAGGGCCCATAATAAGCTATTTTCTGATCTATGTTATAAAGTTTCTCATCAAAAACAGACCTGAAGTTGTGTTTTGTTTCATTCACACATGTCTAAGGCTGCGTTCAGACTGCAGCCTGAAGTGACCCAAATCAGATTTTTTGGCCTCTATGTGACCTGTATCTGATCTTTTAATGACAGTCTGAACGACACAGATCCAATTTTTTCAAATGCGACCCATGTCCACTTCGATATGTGCTCCTAAAACCAATACATATCCAATCTTTTGACATGCGACTTCAGTCTAAATGGCCAAAGCGCATTCATCCGACCTACACGTTATCAACAAGACACAAACATCACTATTCTGTGCTGAAGTAGGCGAAAATTGTTAATGAACTCCGTGTCACTGAACTGAAGCACATCACCACTCACCACTCTTGGCTACGTCTCCACATCCACACCCACACGTTCCTTTCTACGGGCGTTGCTGCCACTGCCCCACAAAACGTCAAAAACCTCGTCCTTCTCCTTCTCAATCTCCTCCTTAAAACAAGTAAGTTGTTCATGTTCTGGCTTCGGTACAAGAGGAACTTTAAAATCTCCAGGTGCTCAATGCTCGCATCCATGTTTGGACAACTTCCGTAAACACAGAGCACGCTCGCTGCGGTTGACGTCGTCGTGTCTCCAGTGCACATGCAGGACACGTTTGGGCAGTTTAATGTTCACACTGGGGTCACATACAAGTCACATTTAATTGGAAATGTGAACGACCTTGCAAAAACATCGGATTTCACAAAAAAATTAGAACTGAGCGTTAGGCCCTGCAGTCTGAACGTAGACTAACACACAAACCCTGCATATTTAGGATGAGCTCGTCTCTCAAACTGAAACACTCTGTTCCACTTTGTAATGCCTGAAACTCCGTACAACTTCACTAGAACCATTTGGATCATTTCAGCTGTGGAATTTACAATCTCTACTAAACTAAAGATAAAAGGTAGTAGTTAACTTGTAAACTACAATTACACTTTGGAGATTTAGACATACTAATAACAAAGGATTACTCAAACATGTGCGTATGAAACAAAACACAACTCCAGGTCTGTTTTTGAAGAGGTAACAACATTATAACATATCTTTTTAGAGTCAGTTTTATGCACTATAGTATAATATATAATGTTGAAAATCATATTCTAATAAATATTTTAATTATCATTGTGGTATCAGAATCTGTATTGAGTGTCGAGTCTACTCCTTATTGGAACATTTTAATCAAAGCAATAACATCTCCGTGCAGACCTGGCCCTTAAAATGTCCCTTATCTGTTTTGTTCCATTGAATTCTTGGTATGCAAATGCTATTGACCTCCAGCCTTGCCCAGAGCAGACTGTCTCATTAAAGCGAACGAGCCCTTATTTCTAACTGATACAGCTTGTACCGCACAACCTTCTGAGGACATTGCACAAAGCGATCTCCGGGGGGCGCTAATCCAGTCTGCTTCTCCCTTTGGCCTTCATTTTTCGCTTTCATTTAGAGGTGACTATGAAGCTACGAATAGAACTCTTAGTCCTTTTCAACGGAACGGACAGAGAGTTTTGGAGTATTTTCGCTGGAAGAAGTGTTCACAGTTACTGATGTTAGAGACTGGGTGATTGAAGTGTCTTGCTCAAGGGCGTGATGGCAGAGTGCGTGGGCAGTATGAGGGAATCAACCCTACGAGTTCAAAGGGTTTCAAGGTCTTTTCTGCCATCTGCCTCATCTCCATGGAGATGTTCTTGCGTTGCCTGGAATGCTCCACAGTATGGCACTGAACCCATTTACACAAGGAGGTGATGCTACCAAGCCAAGTTATAGGTCAGATCTGTGGTGTGGCGAGCCCTATCACAGTAAAAATATTTATTTTTTAGTTGAATAAATGCAAGATAGATGCATTTAAAGGGCCTATCTCATGCAAAATCAACTTTTCAGAGCTTTCTACCTTTTAAGAGTGATGTGTGGGCCTTGTATTTGTCGCTGAAGTATTTTTCAGATTGATTTGGCAATTTTTTTTTTTTTTTACAAATCACAGCGTATTTCTGTCACCCTCCCACGTGACAACGAACTAAAGCTGCGACAACAGTGACGCAGCAGCTACACCTATGATGCGTTTGACGTATCAGAAAGTGCTTCACACCCGCCCCCTCCCCCGCTCCACCGCCTCCACCCCGCCTCCACCCTGCATCGGCTGACAAGTCCCACATGAACACCTAAACAAAAGCGACAGCATAAGCTCATTGTTCTACACTGCAGTGAACACGATATAATAAGTTTATCTACTAGTGTTTATTAATACTTTACCAATACTTAATACTTTAATATTTTACTTTACCATTCAGGGTCCAACACATGCGGCTGAACGCGCTGTATCTCCATGATGAATAAAAGTTTATTCCAACCACTATCAGGGTGCACGTCTGTCTCCCCCTCCCTCCCTGAGATGGCGGAGGAAGGGCGGCTCACTCAGAGCCTACTTCACATTTGGAGGGCGGAGCCTGTGCTTTCTCAGGACGAGCGGGGGGAGGAGCAATAGTCGGCCATTCATAGTTCCTGGTCTGTGACTGTCTCCAAGAAATCAGTAAGATTTCATAACTATTGTGTAATGGATGTTCCAAAACCCAAATTGTGCTTGTTTATGTGCAGAAGATACAATGTGAAAAGAGTTATTTTGCATGAGATGGGCCCTTTAATGCAAAATTCTGGAACATTCTAGATCTAGACATACAATAAAATCTCCAACACAAAGGTCTGATTCCAGATACTGGCCATACGCACACATATACTCACATCCTTGAGCAAGACACTTTTCAAATTCTCTTCTCTTACAATTTTTTATGTGTATAACTGATAATAACCTATTGAAACCTGCAATTGTTGGTGTTCAATGTGGTGTTCAAAGTGTCTTGCCTATTGTCACATCAACTTGGGTAATGTTAGAACCTTCTACAATCCCGCTGGTGGGCGAACACTCAACCGACTAAGCCACTGTTTGCCCCAAGTTTCACTCAAATCACATTTTCAGCTGTCACAACACCGCATATCTCAAAAGGCTGCAAATACTTGATAATAAAATGCACTCTTGCTGCAGTTTGGACCTCGACAAACATGTTTCCAACTTCTCAAACTATACGCAGCAATTCTAAAGAAGAGACTTTTCAATTTTCACCACTCAAAAAATAAATAAATAAAATCTCGAAAGCTCCAATTTGATGTCAATTTGTTTATTTACCATACAAGTCTACAGATCCTCGTTCAATAGAGTGGCAATAAGGACTTGAACACAGTAATCACAGATGTTACCGCATAAAAGAACCATATAAAAATGGGGCTCTTTGGGGCAGTAGTCAACTAAAGAAAATCTCTGTAGATTAAAGCCGTGTCTTGCTGATCGACTGGTCTCTCAAAACTATAGGTTCTGTTCACTCTTACTTCACAAGCCAGGAAAACGTTTGGAAACATCGATGACAACTTCCGGCGGGCTCTGTTCACAGTAGTAAGTCTGACAAAATCTACAAAAAAAGAGAAAATTGCCCAGTTTTCTTCATCTTCATGTCATTGTAGTGTTCTGTTACGTTCGGCTTATCAACAATTCCAACCATACCTCAGTTTTCATCATTTCCCCACTGACGCACAACTCCGAGCACATTGGGTACATGGCAAAAACCAAAATCTAGTCAAGTTAAGATGACCTGAATTAAGAAAGTTTTATAATGATTTAAGTAAATTTCACTTGACAAGTTAAATTATCTGCCAGTGGAATAAGACTTTTTGCACTTAAAATAAGAAAAACAACAAGTTTTTGCACCTAAAATAAGAAACAAAATTGAATGTTGCTTGAATTAAGAAAAACAGACATATTCCATTGGTAGATACTTTTACTTGTCAAGTAAATGTTCTTAATTTAAGTCATTTTAACTTGGCTAGATATTGTTTTATTTTTCAGCGTACATGCAATTAGAGCCTAGAGCGCCAAATTCCAGATGATTCCAAACAGCACATACGTATGCAGTCTTCATTTTACCACTGATCACATTTACTTCATTGGGTTTTATTTGCGATTTCAATTTCATCCACGATTTTTTTTCAAATCAAGTTTTTGTGCACAACATTTGCAAACATCACAAACTTACTAGAGTCCTGCACTGACGATGTGACACTGGACCGTTTGCCACATTTGTTTACGTTTTACAGAAATGAAACTTAAAACCACATGGCTCATTTACATAAACTATAAGCCTGAAAAAAAAAACAAGAAAAACAAAACAAAAAATGCTTGTTCCTTGTGTTGTAGATGCAGCCAGTTTCTGTTGGACTAAAGCACACGACTCAGTGGAGTGTTCTTTCTGTGACGTACTGATGATGATGAGTCTGTCCTGTACGTATATCGTGTTGGAAATGTATCATGTTAAACTTTACACGAACACCTCCTAGCGTTGTGGCGGTGAATTACTTCGCGGCGCATAGACCTCAACGCAGACCCATAAATCAAAAAACGACGGTAACAAGGCGATGACGGCAGTGTATACTATACCTCGCTCTTAAAATTGGGCTTTAGGAGCACTGCAAAAAACTGGCCTTTTACGCTCCCAAAATCGTGTTGCCTGAGATCACGATTTTCGGTCCAAAACGACAGATCGTTCAACCCTATTTGTGGTCGATGGCTCGTGCCCAATTTTCTGATTTGTTATAATGTTGTTTTCTTGTTGTGTTTTGTTTCATTCGCACATGTTTAACACGCAAACCTGTTCTTCTTTCAAACAGAAAACACACCGTTCCACCTTGTGATGTCACGTGGGAATACAGGAAGTGCTCCACTGTGTTTTTAAACTTTGTACACCTTCACTAGAATCATTTGGATCATTCTAGCCCCAGAGTTCCTAATCTCTATTGAACAAAGGGTCAAAGGTAACTTCAAAACTCACAAGATGCAACAGAGGTTTTGAGGTTTTTGAGGTCACTACTCAAACATGTCCGAACAACTCCAGGTATGTTTATGATGAAGTAACAACATTATAACATGACTTGAAGCTGTTTTGTGTAATATACGACCTTGAAATGCTATTAACAAAAATGTGAAGGAAATAAAAAGAAAAGATTCAACTGAAGCGGTTCATGAAGTGAATTTTAATTGAAGGTTAGTGCAACATAAAGAAAGACATTTGCAATCTTAAAGAAGACAAATAGAACGCTGCTCTCAATAATTTAACCTGAGAGTCGTATATTTTACTTTTATTACATTTTATTTTCTGGGTTAAGTCCCGGTGGGGTTGCTGGTTTATTTTTTCCATTTTTATTGTGAGGTCGTTTCTGGAATTTATGCAACATTTCACTTGCGACAATCGGGAGTGGCTGAGCTCTGAGTCAGTAACCAGATTTGACTAGATGCAAATTTGACATTTTGATGGACCCGGAGAGAGACAAACCTGCGAAAGTTCAGCCAGATTACAAAAGGTTCAAGAAATGAAATGGGAAACTCCAACCTCACTGCAGCTAGTTCTTGCTGTTGGTATGTCCTTCAGCAAGACACTGCTCTCAAATGTTTCAGTGTTAGATGATGATAAAGATATTTAGAGGCATTTGTTGCACACTGGGGGGAAAAAAAATGAAAATCTTAAAGGTTCGATATTACACAGAGTTGTGAGCTTGTTTTTTGTTTCACACGTTTGAGTAATCCTGCATTATTAGTCTGTCAACATCTCCAAAGCTCAAAATTATTTGTTCCACCTTGTGATGTCATGTAGTGGTAGTTTTCAAGTTAACAGCTACATTTTACCTTTTGTTCATGAGAGACTGGTAATTCCAGGTCTGAAATCATCCAAATGATTCGACTGAAGATGTATGGAGTTTAAAAACACAGTGGAGCACTTCCTGTAATACCAAATGACATGACAACGTGGAACAGGCAGCTTTCTGTTTCAGAGAAGAAGCCTTAATCTGTTAGCCTGTTTCATCAGCCGGTATCACTTCGTGGAAACTGTCTGACCTCGCAGCATTAGGATTCGTTCGCTTGACGGTCGGTGGGTACTTTTTTTATTTAACCAATCACTGCTATTTGGTCGTGACGTATTTAATGCACCAAATACCGTAGGAAGAAGGACAATAACGTCTTTCCCCTTGATAAAATTCACCAAACATTCTCTTTGTTCCGGCTTTAAATCCTTGATCTAGGGAATCCTTGCCAACACAGAATGTCTGTCTTCGTCTACATCCATCTCGACCCCTTTGTTTACTGTTGTGTTGTTCCACAAAAGGACGCAGTCAGGTGTGATGAGTTTGACATCATGGTTTCACAGTTCTTCGCTGATTGGCCTGTGCGCGGTATACAGCTTCCGAGGTTCTTGCAAACCATCTAGTGTATTCAGATTTCTGACCTAGTTGCTGGAGAGAAATGAAATTGAGCGGAGGCACTAAGTGCGCCACTCTGGCTATAAATCTGCAGGGTTTATGAGCTAAACATGATGTGTGAATGAAACAAAACACAGTTCCGGGTCTGTTTGTGATGAGGAAACAACATTATAACAGAGATTAGAAAGTGTAATATAGGACTTTGAAATGTTGGTGGCCATATCGAATTGTCAAAGCCTGATCCTGTCAGATCTCAGAAGCTAAGCAAAGGCAGGCCTGGTTAGTACTTGGATGGGAGACCTCAGGTGCCACAGTGGGATGCAAGTCACAAAACTGTTGTTGTGTCCTTAGGCAAGACACTTCACCAGATTGCCTAGTATGAAAGTAGTGTGTGCATGAGTGATAGTGGTGTCGGAGGGACTGATTGGCATGGCAGCTGCACTTCCCCGTCAGTCTGCCCCAGGGCAGCTGTGGCTACAGTAGTAGCTTACCATCACCGGGTATGGAGTGAATGAATAATGAATCTATAATGCTCTGTAAAGTGTCTTTGTGACAAGTCTGCGAAAAGCACTATATAAATAAAAGACTTACTTGACTGAATTTAGACATTTTATTTCATTTTCATTTTGTATTTGTTTATTTGATGAATACAAAATAATCATTTCATACAGTCCCTGACAAAAGTCTTGTCGTTTATCCATTTTGTAGAAACAAAAGCTTATAACCTGACTTTAAATGAATGGATTGGTTTTAGAAATGTCTCATATGAAGCTAAAACCCTCCCAAATTTTGCTCAATAAACTAAAATAAATTTGCTTCACAGAAGAAAGATTGATCATTTAATGAACACAGAAAGGTCAGATTTTGGCAAGACAAAAGTTTTGTCACCTACAGAAAATTGAACAAATAATTTACTTCAAATACAAAAATATGTTGCATAACGTCAGTGAATGAAGTAGTGGTGCTGTGAGATCCATATTTAATATCTTGTATGACTCCATGAGCTTGAAGGACGCATCCATGCGGTTCGACAATGATTCATACAATTTGTTGATGAAGTCATCAGGAATAGCAAAGAAAGCGTCTTACATTCCTCCCAGAGTTCATCAAGATTCTTTGGTTTTGTCTTCCATGCTTCCTCTTTCATTCTACCCCAGACCTGCTCAATGATGTTCATGTCTGGTGACTGGGCTGGCCAGTCCTGGACCACCTTGATCTTCTTCACCTTGAGAAACTTTGATGTAGAGATAGAAGTATGCGATAGAGCACCATCCTGCTGCAAAATTTGACCCCTTTTATGGTTGGGAATGTAAGAGGAGCTAATACTTCTTGATATTTTAGGTTATTGATATTTGCCTTCCACCCTGCAAATGTCTCGCACACCCCCATACTGGATGGAACCACAGACCAGGATTTTTCCACCACCAAACGTAACTGTTTTCTGGGTGAATCTTGGATCCATGCGGCTCCAGTAGGTCTCCTGCAATATTTGCGGCGGCTGTGATGTAATTGAACCGAGGATTCATCTGAGAAATCCACCTTCTGCCACTTTTCCAGTGTCCATCCTTTTAACAGGCTGTGGGCCTTGGCAAATGCCACACGGTTTTTTAATTGCCTTTTGTTTAGTGCTGGTTTCTGTGCACTGTTTCGACCATGGAGGCCATTTCCAGACAGAATTCTACAAACTGTTGTGGTTGACACAGGGACTTTAGGTGACCAGGCCTGGTGGAGTCTGCTGCAGTGGAAAAGGGGCCTTGGATTTTCAAATCAACAAACGGTCCTCCTGAGCAGTTGTCTTGCGGGGTCTGCCGGACCTGGGCTTGTCAAAAAACATCTCCAGTCATTTCAGATCTTTTTCTTATTCTTTGTACTTGACGCTGAGACACATTGAAGGTGTCACCACCTCAGCAGTGGATCTGGTCTTCAGCCTCTTGATAATTAACGCTTTGGTCTCAGGGTGGATCTTAGGCATGTTGTCAGAGGTCAAGTTGCAGTTGATGTGAAGGTCTGGTGTGCTGGGCTTCTTTTTATACACACCCACTAATTGATTGATCAGTAACTGATCACAGGTGAGGCTGTAATCTAGGATTGGGTGCATCATATGACAAGGTGACAAGACTTTTGTCTTGCCAAAATCTGACCTTTCTGTGTTCATTAAATGATCAATCTTTCTTCAGTGAAGCAAATTTATTTTAGTATATTGAGCATAATTTGGGAGGGTTTTAGCTTTCATATGAGACATTTCTAAAACCAATCAATTAATTTAAAGTCAGGTTATAAGCTTTTGTTTCTACAAAATGAATAAGCGACAAGAGTTTTGTCAGGGACTGTACATCAATGTGAATGAATAGGAGCAGAAAGAAGTATAGACTTGTAATATGCTCCCTTTTCACACAAAGTCAAACATTTCTAACACTTCAACAGTTCCAACTTAACATTTACATTTATAAGCAGCTTCTTTATGTGACATACACAATGTTAATTAATACAAAAGGACAGTTCATACTTTTTTTTAGCATATCATTCATATAATATTCAAAAGTTATTGGAACGAGTTTGTAGTTTTTGCTCATTTCAAGTTTGGAGAAAAAGAAACTAATTTTACTGGAAAAAATGTTTTTATGACTTTTCTAAATTGGCAATCTTATTTTAAAAGAAATAAAAATATGCTCAATTTAAGATATATTAGGATTGTATCAAAAATCAGACTAAAACTACTGTTGAAACTAGATAGTCATTTGGCAAAACATCAATACTAAAAAAGTTACGATTAAGCCCTGATGAAGACCAGTTAAGGTCGAAACATGTTGGCTTTGGCCATTCAAATAAAGGCCTTTTAATTATATTTGTCCTCGTGCGATGTGTTAATTTTTTCTACTGTTTTGGAGTGCCTGGAATCCGTTGTGTCTTGACTAAAAAAGTTACATTCATGGGACAGAAATGAACCTTTCCAAAGAGTTTTACAATGAGCTGCATCAGAACAAGTATAAGAGCACATATACCATGGACCATAATCTGAACACACCAGTGAAACCAAACAGAAAACTCAGACAACTACTCATGTAAATGTAATGTCATATTCGAAATATCCTGCATATCCTTCAACAAAACATACATCAGGGAAACAGGGAGGGTGTTTAGTCCTCGAAAAAAGGAACACAGAACAGAATGTGAGAAGGAAACAGTGAAGATGTGCACACAAGCAACAAAACACAAAGCAGAACAGGAACAACTTAAATTGGACATTTCTGACCACTGCAAAAGAGAGAACCACATTCTGGACTGGGACAGAGCAAACGTCACTGGGACAAAGGAAAACAAACACCGTCACTGGATTAAAGAGGCAATCGAAATATGGAAACATGCCCACGGGACGATAACCCGGGACGAGGGGCTTTTTTACTCTCACACACCTGGGATACTGTCCTGAGGAAGTCGGACTGCAGATGGCGCTGTCGACCTGCCTCCACCGGTAGGAAGACAGCACCAAAACCTGTTTAAATCAGCTGATCGACATGTCACAGCAACATCATGTGACCACTCTGAGGAAGAGCGCTAGTGAGCAGTCCAAAACAAAACGCTAAAAATAATTATGTCTATATGGAGCAAAAATCTGATATACGATATATATCTGGATATCTGTATAGGAAAAATAACCACTCAAATCCACTGTAAAACAAATTCCACAGTGTTCATTTAGGAACAAAGTGCTTCTGTGACATTAATAAAAACATCCCTGTATACAAAAATAATACATATTGCCTTCTTTTCATTCAAAATTTTATTAAAACAACTCAACTCAACTCAAGCTTATCTTTGCATTAATTCTGTTAACCTTACAATAACCAGAACCATGATCTCTTTTAGAAAAGGAAGCTTGGGAGGTTCCTTATTTTAATAGATCCAGCTATGAGGTTTCCCACAATCCACTGCACAGATCAAACCCAACGCTGTACAAGTGACACTGCAGCAGATTATTAATTTAAACCTTCTGCATAAATAAACTTTACATTACTAAACTTTACAACATATAAAGCATAGCGACTCTAGAGCCACATCAGTCCGTTTGAGATTATAATGTGTTTAATGCAACTTTGCAAATATTTGTTTACGTTTTACAGAAACAAAACTTAAAACTGCATGTCTAATTTGCATAAACTGTAGCACTAGAAAAAAAAAACCAGCTTGCTCCTTGTGTCGCTGATGTGGTTCAGCTTCTGTCGGACTAAAGGACACGACTCAGTGGAATATGAGTGTTATCTCTGAGTCTCTCTGTGACAGAGGATGTGCTGCTGTTGGCCTTGTCTGTAAACGGTGGAAAAGGTACGTGGTGTTTGTAACTTTGGGCATTCACAACAGTAGACATGTGTCTGCTGTTCGTCCAATGCCTTAAAATAAAGTATCTCTGTATAATGGAGCCAGTTGTCCTTTTTTGAGATGAGTTCTGTATCCTCTGGTTTTGGGCACCGCCGTGTTGAATGAGACACATGAGAAGGAGAGCATGAGAGAGGAGGGGGAACAAAAGCGAGGAGATGGAGGAGCGTGGGGATGAGCACAGAGACGCAAACAAGCGAAGCAGCGAAATCAGTATATATAAGCATTATATCCATATATACGATATGTCAAAATCCATATTGAGTTTTAAAAATATCTCGATATATTTTAAATATCGAGATATCGCCCACCCATAAAATACACTATGAAACCTACCTGGACCACTTCACATCGGAATAGAAAAGAAAGTACTACCATTTATTGTTAAAATCACATTCTAATGTTGAAAGAAAGTGTTTTTTGTTTTTTTATTTTCATCGTGCAATCAGAATCAGTCCTGAGTATCAAGGGTATTCCTTCTAATTTGGTTATCATAACAAGACTAAGATAAATATTTATTAATAAATATTTCCATGGATACAATAGAGACTAAAACATTTGTGGACATGCAAGCCCACTCACATGTTTCCCAGTGCAATAAACATAACCAGAAACTACAACATTCTTTTATTTTCTGTTACGCAGTTTGCTTTAAGACACTTGTTTTCACTTGTGCACAGTGACAGTCTAATCTTTTATCAGTCAGTTCCAAAATAAGAAGTGAGTTTGAGTGAATGAATCAGAGAGAAACATGCACTTAGAATTATTTACACGGAAAAGCCCTGGCAAAAACTCAACAATATCCAAAGAGCTGGAGCTGGCAATTCTCCAAACATACATTAAATAGATCCAGCTCATTATGGGAATAGAGTAATAGAAAATGTGTATAGGAGTTACTCAGAACTCAGACTAAATATACAGGGGGTCCGCAACCTGTTTGTCTCCATGGAGATGTTTAAACTAATCAGTCTTGCATTTATTCAACTACAGGTTTTCATTTATAGCTCAAAAATATCTTAAAACATTGACTCTTACTGTGAGTGGGGTCGCCTCTCCACAAATCTAACCTGTAATTTGGTTTACAAGTCTCCATGGAAAACATAAAACACATGGGAATGGAATAAAACAAAACTCCAGGTATGTTTCTGATGAGGACGCAACATGCATCTGAATGAATAGATGCATCAAGAGTTTCAGACTTCCGGTTATTGCGCAAAGCATACTTGGAAGAATTTTCCGAAAAAGTGAGCATCAAACCTCCATGTTTGTTTTCCCAGTGGGATGTGTCTATTGACAAAGCTGATTCGTTTCAAGTCTTTTGAACCATATCACTTTTGTTTCTGGTTCTGATATTGTCATATTTTAGTTTTGGGATTCGGACATCGTAATTGTGTGATTGTTGGATCCTAACAGCAGAAAACGGTTCGAGAAGTTTGTTTGCGAACTCTATAAAGGCAAAAGGGAATCAGATGTGTGTGACTGCAAACCTCCATTCAAACTGTTTCCCTTCTCAACAGAATTGAAAAATAGTGAAAGGTGAAGGCGATGGGCAGGATTGATACACAGGAAGGACAAAAAAGTTAACCTTTGACTGCCTAAATCACCAAAACAAAATCCCGGTCCCTCGCTGCACCTTGGTTACAAATTTAAAAAGTCAATGCCAAAGCGAAAGGCACCAGCTGTTCACCAAGAAACAACTTCCACTGCAAAGAGACCAAGACGTAATGTTGCTATAAAACCACAAACACAACCACACTTAACAAATGGGATTTTGCTTTGATGGCACTCCACATACAAAATGTTCGCTGCAAACTCGGGCACTCCTGCATCCCGCTCGCAAATCCAAAGAGACGTGGATGAAAGTCCGAATCCAGGACTGGTGGAGATGAACATGAACATGAAATGAACGACCGGAGTTATTTTTTAGAAGAATAAACGGTTACATGATTGAGGAATAAATTAATTAATTATTTAAAATCGGAATAAACCACCCACTTACTTAGGAAATTAAGTTTAATTTCGAATAATAATTTTCACTAGGAATTAAGTGTTTACATGGTCTTTTTAAAGCAGAATTAGTTTTTATTCAGAATTCAAATTACATTTTTATTTGGAATTAAAGCTCTTATGTAAACGTGGCAATTGTAACATAGATCATAAAACTGTCAAATATGGGCCTTTTAACCGTGATTTCGATAGCAATTAATAGACTATACTCAACACCGATACGATACCTCAGTTTTAAATGTTTCGTCTCCTGCTTGTTTCTATGGAGATGTCATTGCTCTGCCTGAAATGTTCCACAGTGTGACTTTAAACAGCTCTACCTTACATTCATTCAATCACATGTGGTTTTATAGCTCAGAAATACCTAGAAAAACAAACATTCTGACTGTGAGCGGGGTCGCCTCTCCACAGATCTGACCTGTAACTTGATCTGGTTTGGTGTCCATGAACATAGAAAGGTTTACCACCATACTGTGAACAATTCCAGACCAGACAAAGCAATAACATCTCCAAGAAGAAAAGCATTTGACGGACCTTCCACTAGAAAAGTTACACAATGCACCTTTTATTAAGAAACACTTTTCAGACAATAAGATTTTCAACATTAAATTGTAGTAAACATGTAGTGACGATGTCCAAGCTTGTAACGTAAAAACTTACTCTGATAAAGTAAAGGCATTTGGTTGGAATTAGAGTATAAGTCTTTTAAAGTGACACTCTGGAATTTTGAAATGTTACAGTTGTTTCCTCATCACAAACAGACCTGAAGTTGCATTTTGTTTCATTCACACACGTAACACACAAACCCTGCACATTTAGACGGAGATCTCTCAAACTGAAAACACTTTGTTCCACCATATGATATCAGACACGCTCCACTGTGTTTTTAAACTCCTTACACCTTCATTAGAATCAGTTCCAGAGCAACAAGTTCGGAGAGCAAATTATGGGAATAGAGTAATGGAAAATCTACACTGGAGTTACTGAACCAAATCACCCATAATCCACCGTCACCGTAGCATGTCATTAGAAGCGTCTCTTATATAAATCAAACTGGCAGGACATTTTACCGTCTTTTCAAACCATGTCTGTGCTCATTAAAGCTCCTATATTATGGAGAGTTCATTCTTTTAAGCTTTTAGCCGTGTTAGAAAGCTGTTACTTCATTAAAAAATATATCTAGAGTGTATTTTTTTTCATTCACACATGTTTGAGTTTTTATTATTAGTCTTTCTACACCATTGTTTCCCAAAGTCTGCGTCGTGACCCTCAGGTGGGTCGCAAGTAGGAGTGGGTATCATTACGAAGTTGCCGATACGGTACACACCTCAATACATGGGCAACGATACGATACATATCCCGATACAGTGCACTTTTGATTCGATACGATATATTTCAAATCGATTCGTTAAAAAAAAAAAAAAGCTAAATTATGGCTGTGATACTAAAAGTGTTTGTTAAACCACTTCTTGTGCAAAGTTCATATGAAATACAATCATTTTAATCATCAAAACTGTGAAAATGTCAAATGTGTTGCATTAAATGAGTTTCCTTTCACTGACCAAGCAAAAAACTGTAGCTGTAACAAAATAATTGAGTAAAATATACCAAAAAATACTCTTGGCGATATATCGATACAGCAGCCCACGATATCGATACTATATCATCAAATTAAGTGATACGATATATCGATATTTTTGCACACCCCTAGTCGCAAAACATTTTTTTTTGGGGGTCGCCTTGTCACGATTTGCATGTTTGTTTGCAATATACAGTTCTGACACTGATATGTGTGTCTGGACTGGACAAAAATGAACTACATTAACTACTACTACATTAATTAACTACAAAAATTTACAAAAAAACTGACAGGCCCACGTATCTCATGAGAAATTTTGAAATGTTAAGACATGTTATGTATAATTTCTAATACGTATGTATGTATGTACGTATAATACAAATGTAATTATTTTATTCCAATATTGCTGCTTCAAGAGAATGTTGAAAAGAAAAAGAAATGTTCTACATTTAATGTCCAAATAGGCGACTTATGGATCCTTTTATTGCTGGTTAAATTTTTCATGGTTTAAAACTTGAATAATACTAAGGATCACTCAGTCAACAATAAAATATCCTCATTAATGTTCAATAATGATCAAATCCAACTTTATTTTGTGAATTATGGATAATGTCTGTTGACTTGGGTCGTGAAGGTTTGTGACTCTTGAAATATGAGTCCCCAGAAAAAAAGTTTGGGAAACTCTGGTCTACACCTCAAAAACTCAAAACGCTCTACTCCACCTTGTGATGTCATGAAGCAGTATAGTTTTCAAGTTAACAGCGACATATTACCTTTTGGTTAATCAAACTTTGAAATTCCATTACTGAAAGGATTCTACTGAAGGTGTATGGAGTTTAAAAACACAGTGGAGCATTTTCTGTATTAGGTAGAACAAAGTTTTTTCAGTTTGAGAGAAGAACTCAGCCTAAGTAGTATGAAGGGTTTGTGAGTTAGACATGTGTGAATGACACAAAACACAACTCTGTTTGTGACAAGGGCGTAGGTTTGGTCTCAGCTTTGGTGGGGACATTATCAGCATCATCATACTTGATTGAACAGATTAATTATATAATATTGTTTACTTTTGGTATGATACACACTGCAAAAACCAAAAAGCACATCTTTATAACAAAGGGTCAAATGAGATAAGAAGTTCTGTAAATGTTTTATGAATTCTTTCCAAAAACACACAGTGTCTGGGCAGGTCCAAAATAAGTGATGGTGGTTTCATTTTTCAGTTCGTAAAATGTACAGTTTGTGTCCATTGTTCTTCTAAGATGATTGTTTAGCGGATAACAGCGATGTAGAGGTTTGTAGCAGATTTCTCTTTGCTTGTTGGTGATTAGATATTTGTGAGGTAATATCCAGACATTTTTCCATGGAATATTGTCAATATTATTGGGCATGAGTAGGGCTCTGTTTGGGAGGTGCACTTGTGCTGATAGTCGCTCTTTTTCAGTGGCAACTCATTATAAGGCAAGTTTAATTGAAGATGAAGACAAGTAAGTTCCTTTTGTAAAGTTTTTCAAAGTTTGGTGCAGCATCTTCACTCACGCTGCTCAAGCCGACATCTTCAGGTGCGGCCCTGTCCTGCCGCTTCCCCAGTTTAGGCTCCTGGCTCCACTAATGACATCACTCTGTTGCAGCCAATGAAAAAGCGGCAGGTGTAACCCTGAATACATCTCAGAACATCTAATAAACAAAATGTGAACTAAAACATGTTCAATTAATACTACTGAGTTTGGAAAAATACCTGAAATAAAATGGCAAAATTGCAAAATTGGTAGGGACTATTTTGTCTTCCCCAAATATTGGTTGTGACATGTCCCCACCGTCCCTGTGCAAACCTACGCCCTTGGTTTGTGATAAGGAAAAAACATGATAACAGATCAGAAATTAGCGTAATAGGGGCTCTTTAAAAAGTGATTACGTTTAGGATCATGGATTAGGGTTGTCAAAATGATAGAAAACTAGTATCGACACGAGATACTCATTTGAGCGTTTATCAAAACTAAAAGCTTGTATAAATCAAACAGGCAGAACATTTTATCGTATTTGAAATGAGAAGAGAGCGCACGCACACAGACACTATCCCTGGAGTTTTGCGTTCTTCATCACACTAGTCAAACTGCGCGTGGAGAGGAGACAGTTATCGATTATACAACAAAACCAAGAACGGAAAATGTCAACAGTTTTGAGAAGACTGACGGCGCATTGGCAACGATTTGAGAAAAATATGTAATTGGAAGGATCTGACTGGAATAGAGATTTAGGTTTAAAGAGGGACCGTTATGCAAGATTGTTTTTTTAGAGCTTTCGACCATGTTATAATGTCGGTAAATGGTACACGGTCACGTTTTATACAACTCTTTTCCAACTTCAAGGCTCTCAAAGCGCTTTACAAGAAGGAACCACTCAACAATTCCCACATACATTCATACGCCGGTGTACACAGACTCTGGGAGTGCAGTAGGTTAAGTGTCTTGCCCATGGACGCAAAGACAACATTCATCTTTTTGAAAAATGTGCTTGTGAAATGTATTTGTAGTATTTGTATGATTATTGTTTCTCTCTTGGCGCAAACTCGAAAAAAAAACATATCAAAATCTGTGGGAGCTGGAATCGCACCGGCAACCTGTGGGTCATTAGATTAGACTGCTCTCCCAATGATGTCTATGTCGAGAGAACGAGATTCAAACCGCCAAACTTCGGATCAGTGGATAAACACGATGCTCTACAAACTGAGCTGCTGTGTTTCCCTCATCGAAAACATGCCTGAAGGGATTTTAGATGTCATCCATGCATGTTTGAGTAATCTAGCGATCTCTCCCGGGCCCTATTCAAACTCTCCCATGACAATTCTCCATAAATTTACAAAAACAGGATACAAAACTGTGTGCTACAGCTTCACAAACCTGATGTGATGTGCAGTAGTTTCATGAGCGGGATGCACGCTGATTGAGTTGTGATGGGAAGCAACACACAGGAACCAACGAAGAAACAGCAAAAATCTATGCTACTTTTTTTTTTTACTTCTTACTTAAAATCACATTCAATTTACCGACCTGGACCATCTAGTGCAGGGGTGCTCACACTTTTTCAGCATACGAGCTACTTACAAAATGACCAAGTCAAAATGATCTACCTAATACAAAGCCAAGCAAACTGCACTGAAACACTCTGTGCCCCTTTTTTGGACCCTCACCCACAGTTTGAGAACCTCTTCTTTAAGAGAACTTCCTCTGGCACTTTACACAAAACTGTGAAAAAAGTGAAGGAAGATTTTTAAACCTGTTTTTTAAAGTTCCAAACTGGAGTTTCATTCTTTTCTGGTTTTGCAGTGATATTTACCAGCCTCTGCACGTTTACCAAACCAAACGCACATCGTGACAAACAGATGCATTTGTGCACTTTTGTTAGACAAACTTCAGCCAAATGTGGCAGTAGGTCTGTTCTGTAGATCCGCTCTATGCTGTAGACCTGCTTTGTGCCAACGCTGTAACACAAATTTAGACTGGTTTTTGCTTCACGTTTGGTCTTGCTCTTCTAATCAGCGCACTGTGGGAGGGGCTTGTGTTCGCTGTACACAGGAAGGAGCGAGAGCGTGAAAAGGCGAGGGGCGGCGTGCTGACGTGAGGCAGATGGACAGGTAGGATGTTTAGGAAGTTGAACCTGCCCTGTGATGCACGCTGGTACACGAGGGCACACGCTGTCGCAGACGAGCCGTGCCGTGCATAGGGAGCGTGTGTGTTTGTGATGTGCCGTAGAGTCTCTGCGGGTTTCAAATGAGCGCACAGGCTGCACTGAGACGCCCCACACGCTCCTGCACCCGCTACAAGTTTATTACCAACAGCAGCGGCCGTAATGAAATATGATCGCACTTGTTGAGTGTCAGACCTTGAGTGAGAGACAAGACCGAGTCCAAACGTGAGTCCGAGACAAGACCCGGCAATGTACCCACACGACCTTGGCGATCAACTGGTAGATCGCGATCGACGTATTGAGCAACCCTGGTTTAGAGGATTACATTGACAAATACTACAACAGATTCTGCACCATGCCCGGCAACCGCAAATCAAAGAAATCACGTACATCCAACTCCTCCGACTCATCTGCCTCCTCACCGACATCAGATCCACCTAAACTAACATACGGCACAGAGACACAGACATGCTCATTTCCACTGACAATAAACTCACCGCACTGGACAATAGAATATCGCTGATTGAAGTTTTACACAAAGAATTTCAAAACCTGTGCCATAGCCTGGAATTCAGCCAGCAACAGATAGACACTCTCACCCAGAATAAACGAGTCACTTCATCACACCGTCAAGAATATCTCCACCCAGCTATGCGCCGTCACCTCTCAACTCGCATCTGTCACTACCGAAAACAAACTCATGAAGGAAACTATTCTGGACTTGCAAGCGCGCAGCATGAGAGACAACCTCATCTTCACCGGCATTCACGAATCACCTACGGACCAACCCGAAGCAGCAGTCAAGGATTTTATGGTAAAACAACTCAAACTCCCCGTGGAAACCGTCAACAAGTTCACCTTTCGCCAAGTTCACTGTTTAGGACAGAAACAACCCAACTCCACCCGGCCCACCATCGCAAAATTCGAACATTACAAGCACAAAGAACTGGCACAGCGGCAAGACTGAAAGGAACTGACTTTGGACTCAACGAACAATACCCACCAGAAATGAATCTCCGACACAAACAGCTCTTCCCCGTACGCAGGCAGATGTTGAAAGACGGTAAGAAAGTAGTCATCTCGTTGTGATGTCGCTGTGAATAAGTGGGTTAGCGCACACAGCAAAGGGAGGAGAGACATGAAAAACAACTTTAAAGTTCTCCTTTAATGTCTAAAACATGCAAACTTATCCTCCAGCCAGGTAAGGATGGCCCAAATATGCACAATAAAAGTCTACCTCTTCTGTAAATTATTCTGGCTGCTTGTTTTACAGTGAGTGTGTTTACATGTACATCAGTGTCCCGGTTATGCAGTGTTGGGAAGGTTACTTTTAAAACGTATTCCCCTACAGATTACAGATTACATACCCCAAAATGTAGTTTGTAATGTAATCCATTAAATTACTTAAAGTGAGTAACGTAATCTGAATATTTTGGATTACTTGATTTGCTGTAGAGAAGCAGCAGTATTTTTTAGTCCTGTTAAATCCTGTTAAATCCTGTTTTAGTCTTAGTTTAGACCTAGTTTTAGTCCTGGTTTAAACCTGTTTTAGATCTAGTTTAGACTTGGTTTTAGTCCTGGTTTTAGTCCTGGTTTAGTCCTGGTTTAGACCTGTCTTAGTTTCCAGCAATGAGTGGAATTATTCAAAAAAAATTAAAAATAAAATAAAAATAATGTGAAAACAGTGCAGTTATGAGGGTTTTTTTGAGTATCCCGGTTTTCTCATGGTGCATATAAACGCAGTATCTCGAATAAGGCAGTATCCCGGGTATAAGAAACTGGGATACTGTAGCTGGTATATTCGGACAGTAACCGAGATACTGTGGTATGTATACGCAGCAACATAAAGTTGAGTGCGCATGTGTCCAAAATACAAACACTTTTCATCACAACAGCAGCCAAAATAAATAAAGACACCAACATAAATAAAGTGACCATACATGAGTGAAATGACTGTAAAATAAAGAGCTGCGCTAAACCTGCACAAGTACAATCTGCCTGACCTGCACCGCCATGACCTCCACTCCTATGATCTATGAAAAGTTACAAGCACAGAACAGACTCACCTTCATCAGCACATCCTTTGTCACAGAAAGAACACTCACATATATTACACTGAGTCGTGTCCTTTAGTACAACAGAAGCTGACCACATCAGCAGCACAAGGAAAGAGCTGTTTTTATCAGCGCTTACGTTTATGCAAATGAGCCATGTGGATTTAAATTAGTTTCCGTAAAACATAAACAAATGTGTCAAAACTGCATTAAACACATTATAATCTCAACCGGGCTGATGTGGCTCTAGAGTGGTTATGTTTTCCATGTTCTAAAGTTTAGTTTATTTATGTAGAAGATTTTAATAAAGAATCTGTTTCAGTGTCTTTGAAAAGTTCAGTTTGATCTGCGTTGTGGATCATAGCTCCTTACTGCTGGTTAAGAACCTCCTGAGCTTCCTCTGCTAAAGGAGCTCATGGTTGTCTGTGTTTGTCCTTTTTTATTAAGTATATAATTTTTGCACTTGCACATTTGTAAGATTATGTCAAGAAACTGGGATACTAGATTTGTTCATGTACACAGGGATATGAGTGTAAAGCAGGGGTGTCAAACTCAAATTCACAGAGGGCCAAAATAAAAAAAAAATGGACTAAGTCGTGGCCCAAACTAAATATTTATTGAAAATGTTCAACAACATTTGCACATTTTCTCTTCTTTCGAGATATGTAACATTAAACATTTTCTTATTAAAATAAATGTTTAATAATAGTTTTGCTTAAACACTGAACAAGTATAATATAAAATAATAACATTTTAAATAAATAATGTCTCTATGGCCTATCTGTGGCCGGCGGGCAGCTCTAATACATATTTGATATGATGTCGCAGGCCAAATATAATTATATCGTGGGCCAAATTTGGCCTGAGTTTGACATGTCTGGTGTAAAGGTTTCTCAGCGCGCATGTATATGCAGTATCCCGAATACTGCTATAACCGAGATATGACTAATAACTGGGATAGTGATGTGTATGTATACACACTCACTGTTCCATAGTTCTGAATTGAAATACATTTCAGCTTTGTTTTTAAGTCTCTCCTCCTTTTGCTTGCTTAGTCACTCCCCCTTCAGAGCACCATCACAACACAGTGGATCCCATTAATGAAACCACTGCACATCAGGTTTGTGAAGCTGTTGTGTACACTTTTGTATATTTATGGAGAACTGTCGTGTGGGAGCATTGGTTTGAATAGGGCCAGGGAGAGATCTCTAAATTACTCAAATGTGCACGAATGACAACTAAAATCACTTCAGGCATGTTTTTAAATGAATGAACAGTGTTATAACATGCTGAAATAAAGCAAAAAAAAAACCTCTAAGTATGTTTTTGATGAGGAAACAACATTATAACATAATTTAAATCTCCAAAAACACCAAATTAGCAATGCAGTGCTGTTTCTAATACTGAAACTGATGCAATATTGTGAGATCCCCCTGTACTGTTCACACCTCTACAGCAGATTTGACATTGTGATGAATGATACCTTTGCAACAGGAAATGAACTGATCAAGTGGCCTAACCTGATATGTAGAGCCCGATGTCAGTTTCAAATAACATTCTCCACATTTAGAACGTCTCATTGTCACAAGTTTAGGTCTATTCAGGTCCAGAACTGTCTTTTTAATCTTGTCCCTAACCCAGTCCTAACCAGAACCTCGCCCACGACCTTATGAAAGAGTCTATAATATGCTATTTTCTGATCTGTAAAATTATAATATTGTATCCACGTCAGTAACTCTTCATATTTTTAGGCTGAGTTCTTCTCTCAAACTGAATCGACCTTGTGATGTTATCAAAAGATGGTACAGGATATGCTCCACTGTGTTTTTAAACTCAGTACACCTTCACTAGAATCATTTGAAATGTTTCTGTCTGGAATTGCAACACTCTAGAAGATACTGTAGACTTACCTTTTTAACACTAAGAATTTATGGTTATTCTAGTGTACTGAAGAGTGACACAGTTTACTTTAAAACTCCTACTTAATGACATCACAAGTTGGAAGCATTGCCTGTATAAAGAGGTGGATAAGAGAGTATGACGTCATTCATAGCGTTCAGCTGCAGTCAAATGAAGCTCATGAGGCTAGTAGTTATTAGCCTGATTCATCAGCCGGTTTCACCTCGTGGAAACCGTCTGACCTCGCAGCATTAGGATTCGTTTGCTTGATGGTAGGTGGGTACTTTTTTTATTTAACCAATTGCTGCTATTTGGTCGTGACGTATGTAAAATCCCGTAGGAAGAAGGGCAATAACGTCTTTCCCCTTGATAAAATTCACCAAACATTCTCTTTGTTCCGGCTTTAAATCCTCGATCTCGGGAATCGTTGTCAACACAGAATGTCTGTCTTCGTCTACATCCATCTCGACGCTTTGTTTACTGTTGTGCTGTACCACAAAATTGACCCAGACAGTCGCTTGAGTTTGACGTCATGGCTTCACAGCTCTTCACTGATTGGCCGGTGTGTGGTCTACAACTTCCGGGGTTCTTGCACATCCATCTATCGTATTCTGATTCCTGAGCTAGTCGCTGGAGAGAAATGAAATTGAGCACTAGGTGGCACCAGACTGGCTAAGCAGTTATAGGAGACAATTTAGAGTTGAGGTCCATATTAGGAATAGGAATTAATTTATGGATAAAAAATAGTAAAATAAAAACACCAGGATCATGTAGAGCGGGTCAATATGAACGTTTTAAGACCAAGATGTCGAGGCTCAAAGCAGCATTTACAGAGAGAGGGGTGATAATTTTTCAATGTAAAGTTAACTGGAGCCAAAGTCGATGGAGCCGACAGATGAAAACAGCCAAATACTCCATGTAAATGAAACAAAACACAACTCCAGGTATGTTTTTGAAAGCTGACAGGAGTCCATTTTGAGTAATATAGAACATTAATGACCAATTACAACAGACCCTCCAACAAAATTATTTACCACAACTTCCACAGCACATCTGTTTTGATTTTAGATGTATGTCCCCTTGACTTAATAAAAGAAACAAGTCCACTAACATCCGCGTTAGAAAACTACGGTGCCAAATGGGAGCTAACGTCGCTGTAAAACAGGGGTCATCAAACTAAGGCCTGCGGGTCAACTCCGGCCGTCCACGCCCCTTTGATAATCTGTCATCAGGGTCATGCAGTTCTGTTATACAGCTGACCCGACCCCGGCCCCCATCACAGTCAGGAGCGATAATGTGGCCCCCAGAGAAAAAAGTTTGGTGACCCCATCCGTAAAACATGATCAAAACAAAGCGGCTGTTGGCTAGTCCAATGGGTAGCTGCACATCATAGTAGCAAGTCTCTGATTTTGTGTCATTTGAACCAAAATGACGACACAAATGCTACGTGTATAACTGATTAAGAAAGCAGCAAGTGCAGAGCAGTGGTGGTGATGAAAACGGAGGTTGTTCGATGAGGATATAGCAAATATCAAAATCTCTTAGTACGATAATTTCACGATATGCATCTCACGATACGATATTTACTGCTGTATTTTGTGATGGCTAACAGAATGGTGAATATGAATTTGTCTATCATTCCTTCATTCGTTTTAAAAAATAAAACCAAAAATAATAAAATGAAAAAACAATCATTTTCTTCATTATTTGTCTCCAAAACCAAAATGAAAAAAATTGATAATGATTTGTTTTTTCAGTTTTCGATTTTGTGTTTAAATGAATAATGGAAAAAACAGATAATGGTTTTCAGTTCTGGGTTAGTCCTGGTTCAGTTCTGGTTTAGTCCTGGTTCAGTTCTTGGTTTAGTCCTGGTTCAGTTTTGTTTAGTCCTGGTTTAGGACTGAGACCAGGACCAGACCAGGACCAGGACCAGGACCAGGACTGAGACTGGGACTGAGACCGGGGACCGCACCAGGACTGAGACCGGGACCAGGATCTGGACCAGAACAGGACTGAGACCGGGACAAGACCAGGACTGAGACCGGGACCAGGATCTGGATCAGAACAGGACTGAGACCGGGACCAGACCAGGACTGGGACCGGGACCAAACCAAGACCAGGACTGAGACTGGGACTGAGACCGGGACCAGACCAGGACCAGACCAGGACTGAGATCGGGACCAGGATCTGGACCAGACCAGGACTGAGACTGGGATCAGGATCAGGACTGAGACTGGGACCAGACCAGGACCAGGACCAGACCAGGACTGCAACCTGTTTAGACCTAGTTTATACCTGTCCGTATGTGGTGCAAAAGTTCGGCATTTGCAGTATAAAGTCACGGACGTCATGGAAACGGGAAACGGCCGTTATCTGTTTTTTTCCATTATTCATTTAAACACAAAATTGAAAATTGAAAAAAAAAAATCATCATCAGTCATCTTTTTTTTTTTCAATTAGGTTTTGGAGACAAATAATGAAGAAAATAGTTTTTTTTTTTTTTCGTTTTCTTATTTTTTGTTTTATTTTGAAAAACGAATGAACGAATGACACACAGATTAATATGGTAAGTTTTTTTTGTTCTGTCATAATCCAAAAACAAAAGATTTAAAAGTACATCTTTATGTAATTTCAGGGATCATGCTCATCATGGTCTATGTAGTTCCTTCTGCTTTTTTTAGCTGTTGCTGCACCATAATATTGAACTTAAGCAGAGAGACTTGATTCGATATATTGTGATGGCCCACGGAGAATTTCAACGATACGATTTCACAACATTTTAGTTGTTGTTACATCTAAACTGATCAAAGCAATGACATTTTGGATACAGGAGAATTAACTAATTAATTAATTGACTCAACATACACGAATCACTCCAAATACAACTCTGAGATGGTAAACGCATGATTGAAAAGAACATTTTGCGCCATCGGTCCGCTTTAACGGTACCTCGGATTACAGTGAAGGTTCTCTGAAGTGAGTGAAATCACAGAGACTGCAGGGATCCTTGGATTAGTGGAAGAGTTCATATTTCAATCCTCTCTCAAATGTGAACGCTCCAGGTGTGTGCACTTCATTAAAACTTGATTAAAACTCAAAAGATATCAGGAAAAAAAGTGAAATTCGATTTTCTTTTCCCCTGAATTTTGCCAAACCCATGGCCCCTCTTTCGTCTCCTAATTCCAAACCAGAATCAGAAAGCATTCGTCATTTCAGTAATAATAATTAAAGAAAAACACAAAAATGAAACACCAATCAGCAGCATAAAAAACAGTGCAAAAACAGTTTCAAATATTATGTGACTCCAAATTCAAACACTTTCACTGCTCTACTTGTTAAATTTGCTCTAGGTAAGAGTGACGTTACTTTGAAATAATACGACTCAAGTTGAAAAAGAATGTAAAAATGTATTTGGGAAAAGTACTAATCAAGTGAAAGTAACTTAAACAGTCTGGACGTAACATTAAAGATGCACTGTGTAACTTTTCTGGTGGAGGATCCAACACCTGCTTGAGATATTACTGTTTTGAATATTTGACAGAATGGGACTAAACTTGGTAATCACAGAGGAGACAGGTTAATGGTCAGATCTATGGAGAAGCAAGCCTGCACATGGTAAGAATTCATATTTTTAAAGGTATTTTTGAGCTATGAAACATCTCTAACTGACAGTGTTGGAGAGTAACAGATTACATGTACCGGCGTTACGTAATCAGAGTACAAATTATGAGTAACTGTATTCAGTTACAGTTACTGTTTCAGTGAGTGGTAATTGGATTACAGTTACTTAGTTGAAATAAATGGATTACATGGCGGTATTTTCCTGTTTTCACATTTTGGGCTAAACCAGAACTAAACCAAGTTTAAACCATAACTAAACCACGACTAAAACCAGGACTAAACCAGGACTAAACTAGGTCTAAACCAGGACTAAACCAGGTCTAAACCAGGACTAAACCAGGTCTAAACCACGACTAAACCACGACTAAAACCAGGACTAAACCAGGACTAAACTAGGTTTAAACCAGGACTAAACTAGGACTAAACCAGATCTAAACCATGACTAAATGAGGTCTAAACCAGGACTAAACCAGGTCTAAACCAGGACTAAACTAGGTTTAAACCAGGACTAAACTAGGACTAAACCAGATCTAAACCATGACTAAATGAGGTCTAAACCAGGACTAAACCAAGTCTAAACCAGGACTAAACCAGGACTAAAACCATGACTAAACCAGGTCTAAACCAGGTCTAAACTAGGTTTAAAACAGGACTAAAACCAGGACTAAACCAGGTCTTAACCAGGACTAAACCAGGTCTAAACCAGGTCTAAACCAGGTCTAAACTAGATCTAAAACAGGACTAAAACCAGGAGTAAACGAGGACTAAACCAGGTCTAAACCAGGAATAAACCAGGACTAAAACCAGGACTAAACCAGGACTAACCCAGGACTAAACCAGGTCCTAAACCAGGACTAAACCAGGATTAAACCAGGTTTAAAACAGGACTAAACCAGGACTAAACCAGGTTTAAAACAGGACTAAACCAGGTCTAAACCAGGTCTAAACCAGGGCCAATTTGAAGAGAACAAACATGAACTTTCAGGATGTGGTTGGTACATTCATGTAGTTTAAAAAAAAAAAAACTGACAATATCAAGTAATCCAAAGTATTCAGATTACATTACTCACTTGAAGTAATTGAATGGATTCTGTTACAAACTACATTTTGGGGTATGTAATCTGTAATCTGTAGGGGAATACATTTTAAAAGTCACCTTCCCAACACTGTTAACTGAACAACTGCAAGGGGGATACAGTGGTCCCTCGTTTATCGTGGGGGTTACGTACTAAAAATATAATATAAATCCGTGAAGTAGTCAACTTTATATTTTACAGTTATTATGTTTTAAGTCTGTAAAAGCCCTCACCACACACTTTCTACACTTTTCTCAGACAGGACAGTTTTTGCAGTCTTCTTAAAACTTATTGCTGCTGTCGTCCTTATGTTATTTTCATCCTTCTTTATATAACGAACCAAAGATTAATTTATTCCGTAATGGCGCCCTACAGCTGTGTAACTTCTCCCTTCCTTCAGCGTGTCTAGAAGTCCAACTTTTTGTGCGATGGTTTGCATTTTCCTCTGCCTTTTGGGTGCGACTGTGCAGAGCGTTTCATCGACATTGTGGGTTTTGTCGGGGAGAAAACTTGCAAACATACATCAGAGTCACACTGCTTTTATGTAAATTTGGCAGCTGAACGCATTCTGTACTGAACAGGAGACATGACATGGAAAAGATTGATTGACAATGGTCTGAAATCCTTTAGTCAATCGGGACGCTGGGGGAGGAACACAATGTGCGTTCATACACTGCAAAAAAAAAAAAAAATTGCACAAAAAAAAAATCTGCAAATCAGCAAGGCCTTGAAAGGTGAACTGCGTTATAGTGAAGGACGCCTGTATACATATTTAATGTCCTATTGTGGAACAATCCTAGCCTGATTCATCAGCTGGTTTCACTTCGTAGAAGCCGTCTGACCTCGCAGCATTAGGATTCGTTCGCTCGACGGTAGGCGGGTACTTTTTTATTTAACCAATTGCTGCTATTTGGTTTTGACATAATGTAATGTGCTAAATCCCGTAAGAAGAAGGGCAATAACGTCTTTTCCCTTGATAAAATTCACCAAACATTCTCTTTGTTTCGGCTTTAAATCCTTGATCTCGGGAATCGTTGCCAACACAGAATGTCTGGCTCTTCGCTGATTGGCTGGTACCCAAACTCACACTTTCGTGGTTCTTGCAAACCATCTAGTGCAGGGGTGCTCACACTTTTTCAGCATGCGAGCTACTTACAAAATGACCAAGTCATAATGATCTACCTAATACAAAGCCAAGCAAACTGCACTGAAACACCCTGTGCCCCTTTTTTGGACCCTCACCCACAGTTTGAGAACCTCTTCTTTAAGAGAACTTCCTCTGGCACTTTACACAAAACGATGTGAAAAAAGTGAAGGAAGATTTTTAAACCTGTTTTTTTAAAGTTCCAAACTGGAGATGCATTCTTTTCTGGTTTTGCAGTGATATTTACCAGCCTCTGCACGTTTACCAAACCAAACGCACATCGTGACAAACACAGATGAATTTGTGCACTTTTGTTAGACAAACTTCAGCCAAATGTGGCAGTAGGTCTGTTCTGTAGATCTGCTCTATGCTGTAGACCTGCTTTGTGCCAACACTGGAACACAAATTTAGACTGGTTTTTGCTTCACGTTTGGTCTTGCTCTTCTAATCAGCCGCACTGTGGGAGGGGCTTGTGTTCGCTGTACGCAGGAAGGAGCGAGAGCGTGAAAAGGCGAGGGGCGGCGTGCTGACGTGAGGCAGATGGACAGGTAGGATGTTTAGGAAGTTGAACCTGCCCTGTGATGCACGCTGGTACACGAGGCGTGCATAGGGAGCGTGTGTGTTTGTGATGTGCCGTAGAGTCTCCGCGGGTTTCAAATGAGCGCACAGGCTGCACTGAGACGCCCCACACACTCCTGCACCCCAGTACAAGTTTATTACCAACAGCAGCGGCCGTAATGAAATATGATCGCACTTGTTGAGTGTCAGACCTCGAGTGAGAGACAAGACCGAGTCCAAACACGAGTCCGAGACGAGACACGGCGATCTACCCACACGACCTTGGTGATCAACTGGTAGCTCGCGATCGACGTATTGAGCACCCCTGGTCTAGTGTATTCCGATTCGAGTAACTGGTGAGAAATGAAATTGAGCGGAGGCACTAAGTTGCACCAGTCTGGCTAAAACATTCCAGACAAAGCAAAAACATCTCCATGGAGAAAAGCATTTGACGGACTCTCCACCAGAAAAGTTACACAATGCACCTTTAAATTATGCACAAAATGTAGTGTTTTCAAAGGATACACAAATAATTAAAGCATTTCAGACTGTCAACTTTTGTCAGTTGTCGACTTACTCACAGTGGGAAGAGGAGCCAAAACTTCAATAAAATACTACTCAAGTAAGAATAAAAGTACGCTGCGAGAAAAGTACTCTGAAAAGTCTTTAAAAAGTTACTCATAGTAAACATAACAGAGTATTGTCCACCTCTGTTTCCATCATCGCACTTTGTTATAAGAATATTAGTCTTTTATTCCATCTATTCATTTACAGACTCGCTCAAGGTTGAAGTTGAAAATCAGAAGAAAGGGAGGAAGTCAGTCTTGGCTCAAACACAATTTATTCGCAAAGTCCATTCTCCAAAGCCTATTACTTGTCTTATTATTATGAAACAGGGTTGCACAATAAGGAGAGAAATCGTGATATCGGCTGACGCAATAATCGAGATGGCAAGAAACTATAACGGCAAGGTTCTCTAACTGATAAAAAAAAAAATGTTAAAGAAGAACAAATTTAGATCACCGTGTTGCCTTTTAGTGTTTCGAAAATACTGTATTCGCCGGAAAAACAACGTAGCGACATGTTTGATTAGTTTCACTTTCGTTTTCGGTGTTCTCAGTCCCCCTACAGAGCGCTATCACATCGCATCAGGTTTTGCGAAGTCGTAGTGTATTGTTTTGTATCATGTTTTTGTAAATTTATGGAGGATTGTTATGTGGGAGTGTGGGCGACGAAGACCTGTGGGCGAAACATTGCACAGAATCTTACAGATAACCGTAAGGAAAGTCTGAATAGGGCCCAGGAGAGAATGCTAAATTATTCAAACATGCATGATTCGAAAACCTCTTCAGGCGTTTTTTTGATGAGGGAACTGTATAACATGGTAGGTAGGTTAAAACAATCAATTTTACGTAATACTCCCACGGTAAAAAAAAATTAAAGCTGATTTTATTCAAGATTTTCTTTATTAAATCCAAAATTGGTCCAATATTTTAACAGAATTTCCTTGAAGCATTTACTTTTTTATTTTATTGTAAATATACTGAGTCAAAAAGTACATCAAATATCAAAAATAACAGTTCTTGAGAGCCAGAGATTGAAGTACTCACTGACATTTACAGTTACATTTATATCTAAGAGTAACTTTTTAAAGAAATTGTACTTTTCAAGCACCATACATTTACTCCTACTTGAGTAACATTTTGACTGAAGTAACAGTACTCTGACTTGAGTAAATGTTGTGCTTCCTTGTGACAAAAGCTTGATGTAACAATACGAAATGATTTGAGCGTTTGTGTTTCTTGCATCGCTCTTTCAGATATAATTCAATTTGTCTCATTTTTGTGTTTGACCTTTGAAAATACCAAATTTTGTGACTTATTTAATGTTTTGTCCTTTAAATTAGTTTCAAATTATAGATCAGTTGTTACGTTCTGATAGTTACTGTTTCGGTAACTGTTACTTGAGTAGTAGTTTTCCCAAATACTGTTTTACTCTTACATTGTGCTTCTACTTGAGCAAGATTATTTTGAAGTAACGTTACTCTTACTTAAGTACAATTTCCAGCTACTCTAACACCTTTATTAAAGCTACATTGTGTCACTTTTTTGTTGGACAGTCCATCAAATGCTTTTCTCCATGAAGATGTTCTTACCTCCTGATAGTTACTATTTCGGTAACTGTTACTTGTTTTACTCTTACGTTGTACTTCTACTCGACCAAGATTGTTTTTGAAGTAACGTTACTCTTACTTAAGTACAATTTCCAGCTACTCTACCTCAATTAAAGCTGCATTGTGTAACTTTTTTGTTGGACGGTCTGTCAAATGCTTTTCTTCAATGGAGATGTTGTTACCTTCTGATAGTTACTATTTCGGTAACTGTTACTTGAGTAGTAGTTTTCCCAAATACTGCTTTACTCTTACGTTGTACTTCCACTTGAGCAAGATTATTTTGAAGTAACGTTACTCTTACTTAAGTACAATTTCCAGCTTCTCTACCTCTATTAAAGCTGCATTGTGTCACTTTTCTGTTGGAGAGTCCGTCAAATGCTTTTCTCCATGAAGATGTTTGGAGATTGCTTTGTTTAGAATGTTTCACAGTGTGGCATTAAACCTTTCTATCGTCACGGAAACCAAACCAAACCAAGTTACAGGTCAGATCTGTGGAGAGGCGACCAGAACGCATGTTTTTCTAGGTATTTTTGAGAGACAAAACGACCTATAGTTGAGGAAAATGTAAAGAAAATACAGAATATTCCAGGCAGACACATGATAAAACCATAGACACAAGCAGGTGATAGAAAAGTTACACAATGCAGCTTTGACAGCCGTATCGGAAAATTGTTCAGTGTTTTGCGATCTTAATCCAAACACACTGTATCTTCAAGTGTCCAACAAAGAAACCCACATCCTTACCTTACATTAGTTGTACACGCAGCGTTGCTCCAGTCCGGTGAATCCTGCCTCTCTCCTCCTCTCCTCCGCTCCTCCGAATGAAAGGGAGAGAGAGAGAGAGACGGCTTCACAGGGGAACCGCGACCGCAGGCTCCGCCCCCAGACCCCTCGCCGAGAGACCCGAGCCCCGCCCCCACACCCTGACTCTGACACCAGCCCCCCCCACCACCACCACCACCTCCCCTTCCTGTGGTAATGTGGCGTGACCGACCCCAAGTGGGAGAGGGACGGAGAGGCAGAGCGGTGAAGGAGGAGGAGAGGGGCAAGTTGTTGTAGCCGTGGTAGTAATGATTTGTGGGTAATGTTGTGTGTTATATTAGTGAAGTCAGTGTTGGAAAGTAACTTAACATGATGTGTACCGAAAATATGTAGTTGAAATATGTGAAGTATTTGGAGTAAGTGTAGTTACTGTAATCAAATCCTAAATACACTGAAGTAAAAAAGATGCGCTGCTCTTGTGTTGAGTTTTTGTTACGTCTTTTTTTATCTGTAATTTCTGTGATATAAGAATCTTTATCAACAGACAGATATCAACACAACTAATGAAATAATCAACACAAATATAAACAATAATAATATTGAACAAAAATACAACTAAAGAATGAGCCATACTGACCAATTCAAATATTATACACAAAAACAAACACATAAACAGAACAGACAGGACAGTCAGGACACAGACAGGACAGTTAGGATACAGCCAGAATAGTCAGGACAAAGACAGAAAACACACAGACAGAACACAGACAGAGTAAACACAGGACCCAGACATGACAGACAGAACACAGACAGGACAGTTAAGATACAAACAGAACAGACAGGACACAGCAGGAACAGACAGGACACAGAAGGAACAGACAGGACACAGACAGAACAATCAGTACACAGACAGAACAGACAGAACACTCAGGACACAGACAGAAGACAGACAAAAGTCAGGACACAGACAGGACAGAACAGACAGGACACAGACAGAACAGTCAGAAAGAGACAGGACATTCAAGACACAGACAGAGGACAGACAGGACACAGACAGAACAGAGAGGACACAGACAGAACAGTTAGAATACAGACAGAACAGTCAGAACAGACAGAGCAGTCAGGAGACAGACAGGAGACAGACAGGAGACAGACAGGAGACAGACAGACACAGACAGAATAGACAGGATACAGACAGAACAGCAGAACAGACAAGACACAGACAGAACAGTCAGGACACTGACAGGACACAGACAGAACAGACAGGACACAGACAGAACAGCAGGACACAGACACAGACACAGTCAGGACAGACAGACACAGACATAACAGACAGGACAGTCAGGGCACAGGCAGAACATTCAAGACACAGAGAGAACAGACAGGACACAGACAGGACAGTCAGGACACAGGCAGAACAGACAAGACACAGACAGAACAGTCAGGACACTGACAGGACACAGACAGAACAGTCAGGACACAGACAGAACAGTCAGGACACAGACAGGACAGTCAGGACACAGACAGAACAGACAGGACACAGACATAACAGACAGGACAGTCAGGGCACAGGCAGAACATTCAAGACACAGAGAGAACAGACAGGACACAGACAGGACAGACAGGACAGTCAGGACACAGGCAGAACAGACAAGACACAGACAGAACAGTCAGGACACAGACAGGACACAGACAGACAGACAGGACAAAGACAGAACAGACAGGACACAGACAGGACAGTCAGGACACAAGCAGAACATTCAAGACACAGACAGAACAGACAGGACACAGACAGAACAGACAGGACACAGACAGAACAGACAGGACATGTGTGACAGTCAATACACACAGAAATAGACAGTACAAAACAGAATAAGACAAAATGGACAGGACGAGACAGTCACCTGAAGTCCTCGCCCCTCAAACTTCTTGACAGGACAAATATGTTTTCAAATATTCAATAAGTTATAATGTTCTAGAACTACACTTTCAGTCCCAGTTTTTTGGAATGTAAAAGGAACCTATTATTATTTGTTCTATATTTTTTTCAGTTATAAAAAGTAGATTTAATTCATTTGTAATGTGTGCCAAACAGAGGTCGCCCTTATTAATGGCTTTGAAAATCTACATTTTTCCCACTAAAATAATGGTGTTTACGTGCAGTTTTTTCCTTCTCTACTTCATGATCAATAAAAGTATAACAAATAATTCAGCAAGAATAAGGTGTCCAGACAGACACTGCATCTCTGTATTTTTTGTACAGAGGGAGTTTAGTGCTTTGCTCGTTGATTCTGCAGAAATCTACCATGTTTTTCAGTCCCATGTGGTATTTTTTCCTTTCTTTTTCCGTCATAAGCAGCCAGATTTGTTTTGATATGAACAGAGCAGCTGTGTCTCTGATTGGCTAATGTATCTGTCAATCACACCCATCTGAATTAAGGGGAAGATTCAGTGACCAATGACCATTTTTGTAAAGTATTTGAAGAAGTGTGTACTCTGGATCCTAAGCATGTCACTTTTTACTCCATAATATTATAAAATGTAAAAGTATTCAGAACAAGCACAATCAGAAACAGCAACCTGGTCCCATGAGGCGTCAGTGGGGTCAGTTCATCACCACAGAAGCAGTTTATGAGGAGTCCAGCCCATATTACATGATCATTATATCCACAATGTAATGTGTGTATCTGTACAGGCCCATGAACATTTGTGTGATATTGGTCACACATGAGAATGTCTGTGTTTACTAGTGTGTAAATTTAATGTCATTTTTCATGAGTTGTGTGACTGTAGATCAGTGTGTTGTGTATCACCAGAAAACAAGAAATGGAAATTATTTTCATTCCAATTAGAATTTTAACGGCAAACACTGAAAGAGTTAGTGATTATCTCGAAAACTGTGAATATTTTACGATACAAATGCGTAGAATTCTAAAAAGATAATATTTTTTTCTGAGATTTTGAGACACTCCTGTTGCTCGAGCTCCATCCTTCGCGGAGTTCTGACCAAAAACACATATTTGACCTTGGTTACCTTGACCTTCAAATGACCTTGACCAGTTTCAACCTGTAACATCCAGTGTACCCCGGTTATGTGTGTGCCAACTTGTGTGATGATTTGGTGAATATTTTAGGCCGCAGATGGTTCAGAAATTGCTAAAACTGCTGATCCTTTATAAAGGCGTGACCTTTCAATTGACCCGTGTGACCTCAAATGACCTCAGATCGTCACCAAACTTTTTTTTTTTGCGGCATCGGGCACGGGGGCTTGACCCATGAACCAAATTTGGTGACAATCGGTCCATAACCAAAGACCAAAGACAAGTGGAATTATCGTGGGTGGACAGACACACACAGACACACACACACACACACAGACACACACACAGGGGGAATACAAAACCTGGTCTGCCCTTCGGGGACCAGGTAATAAAGTACTCTGATATCACAGAATATGTTACTAAATACATTTTAAAGCATCCATCCATCTTGTCTTCTTCCATTTAAACCACCATTTTAAAGCAGGTATTCAATATTCTATAACTCATTACATTTTGAAAGCACTCTTCCCAACACTGAATGAAGAATACAATTATAAAAATAATACCCAGGGAGGGTTAATACTAGGAGTGAAAATATGTTGTCAAAAAATAATTTTCAGTGGCATAATTTCCTCAAAACATTTTAATAAGCTTGTAATATAACAAAGAACATTGTTACAGCCTTGTACAGCATCGTATCTCTCACGACTTAGCCGTGAAATTTTTGACAATTTGATTAAAAAACTTAAATTGAACTGTCGATCAGTTTTCAGAAGCGAATGTACTGAGAACTCTGCTCAAAACATTTTTATTGAAACCAGCAAAAATAGAAGTTTGAACACCTACTGTATATCTCTCGAATTGCTTCAAAATTTGGTGCATTATTCACAAACATGTCAGTCAGAGCGGGGTGAGACTACAGAGCTGAATATTTACATTCAACATTTCAGATACGATTATGTCAAAAGATGTCAAATCAGCTTGAAAAAACTTGTGAGAAAAGAAATTGAGCAAACTGAGCAAAACACCAGAGCTCGAAAAAGTAGTGTTGTAGTCAAAACTGCACTACTTGAGACCAAGACCTGTCTGAGACCACAGGGTCCCTAGACCGAGACAAGACCAAGACCTCTGAGGGTCGAGACCGAGAAAAGACCAAGACTTTTAAAGGCCAAGACCAAGACAAGACCGAGACCACAGCCTATCGAGACCAAATCAAGACCATCTTTGTCATTTTCTACATTTATTTGTATGTAAATGTTAATTTAAGTTTAAAATAAGCCAAGCAAACTGAACTGCACTTAAACTCTGTGCCCCTTACTTGGACCCTCACCCACAGTTTGAGAACCCCTTCTTGAATTAATATCACTTCCACTGGCACTTTACACAAAACTGTGAGCAAAGTAAAGAAAGTGGGTAGGATTTTTAAACCTGTTTTTTCAAGTTAGACTTTGAGTCTGTGACAAGACTAGGTCCAAGCGCCTTTTAAAACTGAGACAAGACTGAGTCCAAGAGTCTTCAAGACCCAGACAAGGCCGAGTCCAAACGCCTTCCAGACCGAGACAAGACTGAGTTCAAGCACCTTCAAGACCAAGACAAGACCAGGCCCAAGCGCCTTCAAGACCGAGACAAGATCAGGTCCAAGCGCCTTCAAGTCCGAGACAAGACCAGGTCCAAGCGCCTTCAAGTCCGAGACAAGACTGAGTTCAAGCACCTTCAAGACCGAGACAAGACCGAGTCCAAGCGCCTTCAAGACCGAGTCCAAGCACCTTCACGACCGAGACAAGACCGAGTCCAAGCGCCTTCAAGACCGAGTCCAAGCACCTTCAAGACTGAGACAAGACCGAGTCCAAGCATCTTCAAGACCGAGAGACCAAGTCCAAGCACCTTTAAGACCAAGACAGTACCAAGTCCAAGTCGAGTCCCAAATGTGGTGACCTTGGTGAAAAAACTGTCCTGAATTTTTTAGTGAATCAGTTAGTCACACAATATTACTAGACTTTTTGTGTGTATGTTTTGTTTGCTCAAGGCCAGAACTGAACTCAGGATCTCTAGAGAGGATGTCACTGTGCATACTGAAAGTACTTCACTTTTCAGTCCTCGTCAAAAATGCAGTAGAGTAGAAAGTATAAAAGTTGTAGAGAAGTAAAAAGTAGTGTATAGTATAGCGTTGAAGATTTGGTAAATAAACTGAAAATGACCAGAGATGAAAACTAAAAACAAAACTCCCTGCATTGTGTTGAAGAAATCTCCCGAACCACAAGTGCGAAGTCTGAAGAGGACCAGAAGATCAGGAGTGGAGGTGAACGAGGTCCAGGAACCTCAGGAGTCCTCATAAGTGGTGGCCTTTTTGGTACATTCCCATGCGCACTTCCTGTTTTAAAGACACAAAGATAATAGCTGCTGGTGTGAGGAGAAGCAGTCTTACATCTTCAGCTTGAAAACAGCAAAAACATTCCCTGACATTGACGTTTTATTCTTATTTGTATTAAATAATTGCACATGTCACCACACCACACCACTTTCACCATAATTACAGTTAGCCACAAACCTGTTCCTGTAGCTCCACTGAATGACTCTGCCGCATTGTAAATAATTGAGTGAGAGTATTTACATGTCTGTAGAGTTTCCAACCAGCAGAGGCTTAAACAACCAAAGACATGTTAATGATTTTTCAATGAATAGTTTGTGGAAGTATAAATACTGGTCTATTAAGGAGAAATGTTAAATAGTCTGTACCTGATTTTTTCTCCATGTGTTTGAACAAAATACGTCTTTCCCCAGTACAGACGTATTGTATAAGCAGCTGTTGAGGTCAAAGTAAGTCTGCTGTGCTGTCGGCGTCTGATTATAAAGTGTTTTATTGGTAGATTTGTGCACGTTGTGGGTTGGATTCGTAAAGCGATAGAGAAGAATGCCTCTGAGTGTGTGTGAGGAGAGTGGAGAGGTCGAGGAGGCTGATAGTTTTGCTGCTGGTGAGGGTTTGGCGTGAGTACATTAGCCTGGCAGGTCAGTCCCTCCTACTTTCTGTTTGAATACAGGACGGTCTGGAACCTACCATACAACACACCACTCATCCAATCATCCAATTTGGCCCAGTCCAACCAACGTGGATTTATCGCACGCGCCTCTTAAATGCAAAAGACATCTCCTCAGACACATTTGTTCAGACATAGACGTGTGTTTCACTGATTGGTTAATCTGTTAATCCACCTGTCAATCACACTCATCATAAATGGGAGAGACTCCAGACTATTTCCATTTATAGGCGAGTTTCAGCTGACGTCATTGTTATTAAAAGCCCGTGTTGCATGCTGGGAAATATTTTGGTCGGAGGCAAGAAACACGGTAGCGGTCAAACACAGTGCGTAACCTCGCATATTTATCCCCGATAATGGTAAATTCCTGCTGCATTATCGGATGCACAAATAGAAGCACGGAAGAAGGAAAATGTGCTTTTTCGTATTCTGAAGTGAAAAGAACCACTAACAGTGAATTAAAACGACTTTCAAACATCTGCAGAGCAAACGTAGAAGATCCTAACAAACCGTGGACTCCAACAAGTTCAACAACGCATCCAGACTCTTGGAGGTTTTCATCTTTTCTGCTGTGAATGGCCCAGGAGTTTCCACCAAGTCATTGTGGATATCGCTGAAGTGAATATTTGTCCAGATAGTTGGCGATTCTGACCAGAAATTTGGTTTGGTCCAGGCTTTGTCGGGGTTGAAAAGGGTGATTTGGCTCCATCGATGCTTATGACCAATTTCTGGTCAAATGGTCTTGGGTCCTCTGCCGTTAGAGTGGATAAATAACCGGGATCAATACCCTTTACGTGCTTTCTCGCTCCGTCCGTCATGTTGAATTAGTGTTTCTTGCCGCCGACCAAAATAATTCCCAGCATGCAACACGCGCTTTTTTCAACAATGAAACTCGTCTATATTGGGTCTGAGCAGGGAGAGCTAGACTTCTCTCTCCATGCTTCCTCCAGCTTTTTTAGCGGCAAATTCTAAGGTGTTCCCAGGCAAGCCAACAGACATTGTCCCTAAAGCGGGACTACGGTCTTCGTCAGGGCCTCCTCGTGGTGAGACTTACCCAGAACACCCCAGGGAGGCATCCTGGAGGCATCTGCATCTGGAACAGATGTTTGATCTCCTCAGCAGGCTGAGCTGTGGGACTATGAGCCCATACCAGCTGCTGTCTCCCCTCATGAACAACACCAGAGGAATGGAGGGTCCAACCTCTCTCCAGGAGATAGGCTCCAGGGCCCAAGCTGTGCGTGGAGGTGAGGCTACTGTATCCAGCAGGAATCACTCAACCTCCTGCACGAGCTCGGGCTCCTTCTCCCAGAGCGGCGACGGTCTGCATCCTGACTAGACACAGCATCCACTGCCTGGGCCTCTCTGCACCTGACCACTATTAGACCGTCTGTGGGTGGGCAACGACCTGACCACCAGAGGCTGACATACTCACTCCAACCCCAGGCCTGGCTCCAGAGGAGGGCCCCGGCTGTGCCAAACTGTGCAGTGTCATGGTCCCCGATATTAGACTTGTCATAGGGATTTAAGAGCTACACTTTGTCTCTGTTTTGGTAGTTGTCATTGTAAAGTATTTTCAAAGTGTGTGGTCTTGGCTAACCAGACACTGCTATGAATGGTCTGACAATGAAGAGCTGATTGTTTGAGACGAAAGGGTAGGATTCAAAAGGAAAACTGTGAACAAAGAGAAGATGGAGAGGCTGAGATGGTCATGCTGCTGCAGTGGAGATGTGAGGAGTAGGGTTAGGGCACATACTAAATGAATAATTAAAGATGAATACAATGACAGACAGATGACAGGAGGCTTATAATTAGATAATCTTTATAGTAGTTTGTGCTTAAAAATTCTTCTTGGTGCTTAATTTTGCTTCTTTCTGCTGGCTTCACCCCCGGACGAGCTTCATCCAGGCTTGTATTTTGGATGCCTCCCCCACACCTCACCAGGGAGTTGTTCTGCGCCCACCAGGAAAAGTGAGAACAGACAAGTGAGAAGGCTGAAATAACCCTGTCTCAGGTTGGAACTCAAAGCAGAAACTTTTTTTTTTTTTGTTGTTTTGTAATAACTCCAGAAGTAGCCTAGAGAGGTGTCCGGGGAGAGGGAAGTCCAGGTTTTAGTCCTGACATGACAGATGGAGTTTTTGTTTTGGACCCTTTTTATGTTTTTGAGGTTAATGAATCATTTTGGTCCAAACGTTGAGTCATTCCTGTTCATTTATTCAGGCAAGTGGTTGGAAATGATAGAATAAACTAGTTTGAATTTTTACACCAGATGCCTTACCATTACTGCGAGCGGGCAAAGAGTATAAAAGGTTGGCCCAGGCACACATTGGCAGTGAGAGTAATCTGAAACAGCAGTGGTCAAAGGGAGAGTGTATTGTTGCCATGAAACTAATTAGCATTCTGTGATTTATTGTTTAACTCGTACAGACAGATTTCAGCCTATTGTATCAAAAATATGGACTGTTCTGGTTTGGGAAATTGTGCAGAGCTTTGTGCTTTTGTGAACAGAGAAGAGGTCTGTGCTTTTTTCTCAATTGGATGTAACAAAAGTTAGAGGGTTTTTTTCCTGCTTTTTTTTGTTTGTTCTGCTGTTGTGATCCTTGGACCATTCAGATTCAAATATTTGTCATGGTGTTTCGACTTTTCCTGAGTGTTGAGCCAGACTGATAAATGTGTACAACTCAAATCATGTTACATAATCAGTCAAGTCCAGCCCAACTGCAAATTAGCCCCGACTATAAATGCTGTAGTGTAGTTGTGTAGTAGTACGTAATGTTGTAGTTACATGTCGAATGTACATACTTGTCCCTGTCAACTAAATAAGTACATACAGGCATACCCACATACATACATATATGCATACACATACATATATATACCTACTTACATACATACACATACATACATACATACACACATATACACACACACACACATACATACATACATACATACATACATACACATATGCATACACATACATATATATACCTACTTACATACATACACATACATGCATACATACATACATACATACGCACACACACACACGCGCGCACACACACAGACACACGCATGCACACATACCCACGTACATACACATATGCATACATATGCATACACAAACATACCCATATACATACATACATACATTCATACATACACACATACATCCATACATATACACACACACACCTACATCCATACATATGCATACACATACATACATACATACACACAAACATACACACACACGCACACACATACATACATACATACATACATACATACATACATACACACATACACACATACACGCATACGCACACGCACACACAAACACACACACATACACACATACACACACATACATACATACATACATACATACATATTTATATTATTGGCAGTAGTAGCTCAGTTCATTAATATCATTACTAGAGTGGTCAGATACATGATGATCAACTGGTGAATACTGTTGTTGCGTCCTTGTGCAAGACACTTATGTCTGTGTACACTGGTGAATGTGTGTGTGAATGGGCAAGTGGTTTCTTGAAATGCACCTTGAGTGCTCTGAAGGTAGAAAGCGCTGTATAAAAGAGACCATTTACCATGTATAAAACTTTTGTTGTTGCCAGATAAATCAGTATCATTTAATTCATCATTTAATTTTCTGGTTTTACTGTAAATGACTCATAGACAGTGTATCTCCAATTATTAGAATATCATGAAAAAGTTTAATATTTTTTGTCACTTATTTCAGAAAGTCATCTCCATATATTATATACACTTGTGACAGAGTGACGCTTTCAAGCCTTTATTTCTTTATTTTTATGATTGTGGCTTACAGATAATGAAAACCCAAAATTCTGTGTCTCAAAAAAAATAAATAAATATTACATGAGATCAATAAAAAAAATATCTCCAACAGAAATGTCAAGCTTGGAATACTTGGTTGGGCCTCCTTTTCCATGAATTCCTCCATCAGTGCTCTGTGGTATGGAGGATCACCCTGTGGCACTGCTCAGCGGGAATGGAAGCACCGGTTGCTTTGATAGTGGCCTTCAGGTCATCTGCATTGCTGGCTCTGATGTCTCTCATCTTCCTCTTGATAGTATCACAGAGATTCTTTATGGGCTTCAGGTCAGGCGAGTTTACAGGCCAATCAAGCACAGCAACACCACGGTCAGTGAGGCATCTTTTAATAGCTTTGGCTGTGTGGGCAGGTGCCAAGTCCTGCTGGAAAACAAAATCAGCACCTCCATAAATCCCCTAACTGTTTCGGCCTATTTTTCCTAAAACACCTGACTAAAATGACTCTCACGTCAAACTGAATCTGTCCCTGAAGCCTTTGGAGAAGAGACAAATGGCTGGACTCTTTGTGAAGCTAAGGCTCTGGAGTTTTGGCCTCTGCGGTCCTTTAACTGTCTCTGTACCCTCATTATAAGTGGGAACACACTCTACTCAGAGGAAAGTCAGATTTCAAATTCCACTTATATTTGAGGGAAAATATAAGCATAGGTATAGCGGGTGTCCCTGGGGATGTTCTGAGAGACAGCAGACTGAGCATTTGTTGGGTTTTGACAATTCCCATGTCAAAACTGAAGCCGATCTCACTAAACATGACTTGTAGGGACTCGTAATTAGATGAAAAACTCCAGGTGGAATTCATATAAAGTAATTCATTTTTTATTTGTGGGTTTGGAGTACACACTGGTCCAGATTCTTCTCAGAATAGCTGATTTGACTTATTTGAAAATAAGTGCGTTACAGATTTCCATTAATGTTTTTTTTTTTGTCCATGAGATTGAGAGTTCTATTTTCTCAGAAGCCAGACAAACAGAAATGAATTAAGAAAAAGTTCAAGGACCCTCATCAGCCCCCGTGGAACATGCACAGGATAAAGCTCGTCAGCAGAAGGAGGCGTAAAAATATAGAAGTTTTTCATGATATTCTAATAACTGGGGATAGACTGTTCAGTACGCAACAAGAACATAACCTTTCCATTCGCACTGACATCACTCCTGCTCCAGATTTATTCAAACGCACATTCACCAAGTAGCTCTCACAGATGGAGGGCCAGCTTCAGACCTGGACACAAGCCACTGAACGACCTCTTCAAGCCCTGGTGGAGGAACCGTTTCATAAAAATACGCTCTCAGCTCCTTTGTTAAGAACCTCTTGTCCACCACTTAGTCTCTCTGGACTCGTCTTTGACAATACTTCACAATGCAAATGTACAATCAGCACCTCACGTAGAAACTCTTTCAATGTCCGCTCTGAAATACGTTTACATTAATGTCATAGTTGGTGTCGTAGTTCTTTTGTGGTTTAAAATCGTTGGGGTTGGATAATGGCACCGCTCTCTAAAGTACAGTACTAATTACAGAAATGTTAATATATTCTACGATATTACGCAACATTGAGTCTTTAATTGACGTTTTAAGTCATGTTATAATGTTGTTACCTTCCTGGAGTTGTGTTTTGTTTCATTCACACGTTTGAGTAATCCTTTATAATTAGTCTGTCTTCATCTCCAAAGCTCTAAATGCTCTGTTCCACTTTATGATGTCATGTCGCTGTAGTTTAGTTAACAGCTCCTTTTACCTTTTGTCAGTGTTGGGAAGGTTACTTTTAAAATGTATTTCCCTACAGATTACAGATTACATACTCCAATATGTAGTTTGTAACGTAATCCATTAAATTACTTAAAGTGAGTAACGTAAAGTGAGTCAAACAACGTCTTGTTTGTTCTCTTCAGATTGGCCCTGGTTTAGACCTGGTTTAGACCTGGTTTAGACCTGGTTTAGTCCTGGTTTAGTCCTGGTTTAGTCCTGATTTGGTCCTGGTTTAGTCCTGGTTTAGTCCTGGGTTTAGTCCTGGTTTAGTCCTGGTTTAGTCCTGGTTTAGAGTCCTGGTTTTAGTCCTGGTTTAGTCCTGGTTTTAGTCCTGGTTTAGTCCTGCCTGGTTTAGTCCTGGTTTAGTCCTGGTTTAGTCCTGGTTTAGTCCTGGTTTACCTGGTTTAGTCCTGGTTTAGTCCTGGTTTAGTCCTGGTTTAGTCCTGTTTTTTTAGTCCTGGTTTAGTCCTGGTTTAGTCCTGGTTTAGACCTGGTTTAGTCCTGTTTTAGTCCTAGTTTTAGTCCTAGTTTTAGTCCTGTTTTAGTCCTGTTTTAGTTCCTGTTTTAGTCCTGGTTTAGCCCAAAATGTGAAAACAGGAAAATACCGCCATGTAATCGATTTATTTCAACAAAGTAACTGTAATCCAATAACCACTCACTGAAACAGTAACTGTAACTGAATACAGTTACTCATAATTTGTACTCTGATTACGTAACTCTGGTACATGTAATCTGTTACTCCCCAACACTGCCTTTTGTTCGGTAGAAACGGACAATTCCAGGGCTGAAATGATCCAGATGATTCAAGTGAATGTGTATGCAGTTTAAAAACACAGTGGAGCACTTCCTCTATCACCACATGACATCACAAGGTGGAACAAAGCGTTTCTTTAAATGTCCGCTCTGAAATACGTTACGTTTACGTTAATGTCGTAGTTGGTGTCGTAGTACTTTTGTGGTTTAAAATGGTTGGGGTTGGATAATGGCACCGCTCTCTAAAAGTCAAGCACTAATTACAGAAATGTGAATCTAGTCTAGGATATTAATCAAAACTGATGCTTTAATTGACGTTTTAAGTCATGTTATAATGTTGTTACCTTCCTGGAGTTGTGTTTGTTTCATTCACATGTGTTTGAATGATCCTTTATTATTAATCTGTTTTCATCTCCAAAGCTCTAAATGCTCTGCTCCACCTTGTGATGTCATTTAGCTGTAGTTTAGTTGTACTAGCAGCTCCTTTTAGCTTTTGTTCAGTAGAAATGGGCAATTCCAGCTGAAATTATCCAAATGCTTAAAGTGAAGGTGTATGCAGTTTAAAAACACAGTGCAACACCTGTATTACCACATGACATCACAAGGTGGAACAAAGCGTCTTTTGTTTGAGAGAAGAACTACAGGGTTTGTGTCTTTAACATGTGTTACTGAAATAAACACAACTCCAGGTCTGTTTGTGACAGAGGTGGGGACTTGAAAGTTGTGACTTGGACTCAAGTCAGACTTGAGTCACTATTTTTAGGACTTGAGACTTGACTTGATCAAATGGACTAAGACTTGGGACTCGACTTGGACTTGAAGCTCAATGACTTGGGACTTGGCTCTGACTTGAGGCCTGTGACTTGAGACGACTTGATGCAACTCCCACAAAAGGTATATGTTTTCAGAAAATACTTTTCTCTTTACAGTTGATACATGCCGTCACCGTGCTTAATTTTACAAGAACAAACTGGAACATATCCGTCTCACTTTTCTCTGTTTGTTACTTTGGATGTAACTGAAGTACTATGATACAGTATCCTCAAATACAGTACAATACAATAAAACAGAGGGAACTACAAGAACATGATCCTTCCATTTCAGTGCAGACACATGATAAAATAACTGCATTTTTAAATCTGAATTCTTTCTATTCTGACCGTAAGGATTCACACTAAGATGTTGTCAAGAAAAAAAAAGCACTTCTACAACTCATATATAAATACTCATATAGAAGTATACCATGATTTTTAAAGTACAATTTACTTTAAAATTCATAGAAATTACGAAAATCTAAGCTGTTTGGTACTTTGGTTTAAAGACTTGAAATGACTTGAAGCTCAAAGAAGACGACTTGGACTTGACCCGGACTTATGGGCCAGTGACTCAAGACTTGACTTGGACTTGCCTGTGTTTGACTTGTGACTTGACTCGGACTTGAGGTCAAAGATTTTAGACTTACTTGAGACTTGCAAAACAACAACTTGGTCCCACCTCTGGTTTGTGATGAGGAAACATTATAACATACACCCAAAAAAGTATAATATAGGCCTCTTAAAGGTCTGTCACCTGCTTGTTTCCATGGAGATGTCATTGCTCTTCCTGAAATGTCCCACAGTATAACATTAAACAGCTCAACCTTACATATACTCTATTACATGTGGTTTTATAGCTTGAAAATTCCTAGAAAAACAGACATTCTGACTGTGAGCGGGATCGCCTCCCCACAGCTTTGACCGGTAACATGGCCTGGTTTGGTCTCCATGAAGATAGAACGGTTTAATGCCATACTGTGGAATATTCCAGACAAAGCAATAACATCTCCACGAAGAAAAGCATTTGATGGACCCTCTACCAGAAAAGTTACACAATGCACTTTTGGTACGGTTGTAACGATATCCAAATCTCTTGGTACGATATTATCACAATATGCATCTAACGATACGATATTTATCTCGATATTTTGAAGAGGCTATATATAGGATATAAATGTAGATAGGACCCTTTGGCTACGTTCAGATTGCAGGACTTAACGCTCAATTCCGATTTTTTGGTGAAATCCGATGTTTTTGCGAGGTTGTTCACATTTCCAATTAAATGTGACTTGTATGTGATCGACTGTGTGAACGTTAAACGGCCCAAAAGTGTCCCGCATGTGCACTGGAGACACGACGACGTCAACCGCAGCGAGCGTGCTCTGTGTTTATGGAAGTTGTCCAAACATGGACGCAGCATCGAGCACCTGGAGATTTTAAAGTTCCTCTCGTACCGGAGCCAGAACATGAACAACTTACTTGTTTTAAGGAGGAGATTGAGAAGGAGAAGGACGAGGTTTTTGGCCGTGGTGTTTTGTGGGCAGCGGCAGCGACGTCCGTTGAAAGGAACGTGTGGATGTGGAGACGTAGCCAAGAGTGGTGATGTGCTTCACTTCAGTGACACGGAGTTCATTAACAATTTTCACCTACTTCAGCGCAGAATAGTGACGTTTGTGGCTTGTTGATAACGTGTAGGTCAGATGAATGCGCTTTGGCTGTTCACACTGAAGTCGCATGTCAAAAGATCAGATATGTATCGGTTTCAGGAGCACATATCCAAGTGGCCTGGGTCACATTTGAAAAAATCGGATCTGTGTTGTTCAGACTGTCATTAAAAGACCAGATACAGGTCACATAGAGGCCAAAAAATCGGATTTGGGTCACTTCAGGCTTTTTTCACACAGCCTTTTTTGCTTTTAAAATACCCTGACATGATTTTGATGTGAATTATTTCCATCATAATCCCAAGAATTCAAGTAAAAACATATTTCTTCATGTTGTCTGTGCTGAAATGAATCATGGGATATGTAGTTTCTGATGTTTATTAACTATTGGTACTATAAAACCATGCATTTAAGCAAAGTATTTTGTAATTAGATATGTTGTGACAGCCCACAGTATTATTGTGAGACTTTTGACGATACGATATCATGATATTTCGGTTATTGTTACATCCTTAACCTTTGGACATAAACATCGTCAAATCTGCAGTCTTAAACAGTTCTACCATCGAATCTGACCCATCCTCCTCAATTTTTAACCACAGAAGCATAGAGTATTGTGAGGTCATGTGCCTGTAAGTGGTTTATTACGGGCCTCGGACGGTTGGGTGGAAAATCAGAGTGAGATGAAAGTGGCTCAGGGGCTTTTATTGATTCAATTTTATCAGGTAGGTCGGTGATGATTTGGTCAACACACAGCACAAAGCAGAGCATGAAAATAGAAAAAGAAAAATCATAAACGCACTCACACATCAATCATAACACGAAACTGTGAAACATTTGCAGTCATAAGATAGAGATGTCATGTCAAAAGAAGATAAATCAATGCAGAATTTGACCTTTTTGAAAGACCCGGCAACCCTGTCTGGTCTCTGGTGTAATACATACTAATATAAGACCAATACAAAAGCAATCTTCACCATTATTAAAAAAGGCAATAACAGCAATCACATTATCAGCTTATAATGTGCAAACCAATTATTTGTATGCTTTCAAACGCTGATATTGTACGATTTAAATGTGCATTGTGTAACTTTTCATTCATTCATTCATTTATTTCTTTGTTTGAGCCAGGTACAACAAAATTCAAAAACAAAAACAAAAATAGTGATATATACATGATATATTTGGGACCTGGTGCTCAAAAGGAGTAGAATGAAGTTTAAAAAACTTATGGAGTCCTACCCCTATTGTTTAACATATTCACTTTTTTAATTTTTATTTTTATTTTAATCACCTTTGGAGTGCTTACCTGTCATTTGCAAAAAATATACCCACATATATACAAAAATATATCCACATATACTTACATACATATGCAAGTACACACACTTGTACACACATATGTACATATATACATACATATACACATCATAGATATCCAGTAGATATACTCAATATAAATGTTTACACACATATGCATATCAACATATACATACATGCAGAAACATATTTTCATTTGTAGTCGTACAAACTAATAATAATGTTAATCTAGGCACAAAGTTTATCTGGTGGAGGGTCTGTCAAATGTTTTTGTTCACTGAGATGTTATTTGTTTGTCTGGAAAATTTCACATAATAAACCTTTCTGTCTTCATGGAAACCAAAGCAAAAGTCAGATCTGTGGGGAGGCGACCCTGCTCATAGTCAGAATGAATGTATTTGTTGGTATTTTTGAGCTATAAAAACACATGTAATTGAATAAATGCTGTTTAATGTCATACTGGGGACACAGGGTTCAAAACTGGGATAGTCCCAGGTAAATAGGGATTTTAGCAAGATAGAACATTCCAGTCAGAGCAATGACATCTCCATAGAAACAAGCATGTGATAGACTCCCAGTCAAGAAGTTACATCGTGCACCTTTGATGGACCTTTACACATTGAAAATCATACTCAAAGTGAATGTCGCGGTTTCTTTTTGATGGAAAGAAATAATATGGCATAGTCAAAAGTAGTGTTTGTGAATTTATTTACAAGTGTGCAAAACAGTGAAAAAAAAAAAGTATATTTACAGGTGATGGTAGTCGTTTCAATAGCTCCTGAGCTGGTGCCTGCGGTGCACACAGCTCTCCTCCTCAAACACACACTGCCTCTGTACAGATGGTAGTCCTCTTTTATAGTACGAGACTCCTCCCCCAAATCAATTAGCAAACAAAAACTGCTCTTTCTCTACTAATAGAAATAAATAATACATTTTAATACTAAAACATCATAAACATTACCAGAAACAAAAATATGCCTAATCATAACCTTTACACACAGACAGGAAAAATAAAATTTTCTTGAATTGCAACAATGGAAAGTCACCTGACATTCTTAGTGACGTCACACATGCGCGCAAACATACATGACGCAATATACCACGGAAGCATCTGAAGCTCAGGTTGGACACGCTAAGGGGCGGCGGCGGACATAGAGGAAAGTTTAAAAACTGAAGTATGGCTATGGAGAAGTACAGAAGCCGAGAGGGGTCACAACAAACGCAAACGCTGCAAAAAAAAAAAAAAATGCCGCAACACATTAAAAAGCCACAACACACTAGAAAGCCACAACACATTAAAAAGCCACAACACATTAGAAAGCCACAACACATTAAAAAGCCACAACACATTAGAAAGCCACAACACATTAAAAAGACACAACACATTAGAAAGCCACAACACATTAAAAAGCCACAAAGGAAGTGACCACGGGACTCTATTTTCCGACGGACCAATCAAGCGGCAAGTGAAGAAGAACTACAACGTGAAACGAATAATGATAAAACCATAAATTACTTTTACTTACGTTTCCAACTTCTCCGTTCCTTTACTTTTCACGTTGTAGTTCTTCTTCTTCACTTGCCGCTTGATCAGTCCGTCGGAAAATAGAGTCCCGCGGTCACTTCCGTTGTGACTTTTTTTTTGGTGTGTTGTGGCTTTTTGTTGTGTTGTTGCATTTGTATTTTTTGCAGCGTTTACATTTGTTGCGACCCCTCTCGGCTTCCGTAGAGAAGGGAATGTATGTGCAACAATCAAGTGTGCAACCATGACTGTTGCATTGGAGATGTGCAGAAACCTCGGGGATAGAGTCTGTTTGGCAGGTAAGTGAAGCATCAGTGTGGGCGTATGTGTGTATGTGTGTACGTGTGTATATCGGCCCCCGTGGCAATCAAAATCACTGCATAATTAAAATCAGAAATATGACCTTAGAGGTACAGAGATGTTTATAAAAAAAGAAAATCAGTACAAATATTAAGAAATTTTGTTAAAGAGGAGCAACTTGGAATAGTTGTACAGAAGAACTTAAAATGTGTACCACCCTTCCAGTTTATCAAGAAGTTTATATGTTTAACTCTGGACAGATACATGAGTTATGTCACTCAGGTTGTGCTATAGTACTTTGCAGTAGTTACTGAATTGTCCGTTTCCTCTTGTTATGATGTTATGACAGAGGAATAAAGAATAGGCCGGCACCTTTAGATCTTCCCGCATGTTAAATATGTTTCTGGAATAATGTCAGAATTTCCATGTGACCAAAATAAACAAATGAATCAATCAGACGTTTTAAAAGTGTGCACGCTGCTTCTCCTACTTTATGTGTCGCTGTAAATCCAGGAGCCGAGTGCATCAACGGCTCTTAACTCTTAACCACCACCAACGCTTCTGCAACAGCATCAAACCATAAATAATCCCTATAACAAAGCTTAAAACAGGTTCCAACGCAAAGGTGTGTTTGACTCGCAGTTTGTACTCAACACTCGCACATCAATTATAATATGAAAAAGTGAAACATTTACAGTTAAAACACAGAAATGTTATGTCAAAGAAAACATTATGCTTTTGTCTGATATACAGTTAGAATCTATTACACCAACGCTACAGGATCATATGTGTATCACTTATGAAGTAAATACAATTGAAGAACGAAGTAAGTATAGCAAAATTTCCAAAAGTCTTATATAGTAAACAAAGTGAATTATCATCTTGATCAAAATGTCCTTTGTACATTACAGTGTTCATTAGTTCTTCCTTATTTCACATACTGTGTTGAAGTGTGGAGGAACACTTACCAATGTACACTTCATCCATTGATTATATTACAGAAATGAGCTTTGCGAATTATCCATAAAATTGGATTTGTAGAACACACCCATACTCTTTTTATTCAATCAAAGCTCCTAAAGATTCCTGACCTTGTCAGATATTATACACTGGTCATTTTGTTTAGAGCATTCAACACTTTACTACCACACAATCTACACAGCTTGTTCAAAATGAGAGAGAACTCATCATTTTAGAGGGTATGGAAATTTCTAATTGCCCAATGTTCGAACTACCTGTAAAAGTTTCTGTGTGTCTGTATGTGGTGTAAAACTCTGGAACAGTCTGGATACACGTCTTAAGCAATGCTAAAATATCCATAAATTCAAGTAGTTATATAAACATATACAACATATGGTCTGGTCACAGTGTAAAGAGAGTAGGTTTTAAGATTAGAACAATTCTTAGCGCTGGTTTATACTTGTTGTTTCTGCACCATTGCTGGTCTGTGATGTCTGTTACCATTGTTGGTATCTTTCATTTTCCTTCCCATAGTTGGTATCCTCATGTATTACTGCAAAACAGTTCTGTTACTAAGCTAGAACAGTGACTCTTTGTTCACACTTGTAAATAGTTCATATAGTTTAATATAAAATATCTGAAAAAAAAAAAAAAAAATCTCTTTGTGTTAGATTAGAAGAGAGGGGTGGGATTAAATACATTTTCTTCTTCCTACTCCTTTTTGGATCAATTAATTAATTAATTAATTAATTATGTTATTTCTGTTATGATTTCATTAATGTTATGTGTTCCATTGTAAAAGAATGTACATTTCTTACTTGCCCAAAACAAATACATAAATCTCCAGTACAGAGCAGTGGGTGTGTTCCCAAGGCAATGAAAATGGGGGTACATTGGGGCAAAGACGTCTTGAATACAGGAGAATAGATTAGAAAATAGAAAAGATTACTCAAACATGCATTAAGTAATCAGATTACTGTACTTCAGTGACACATATGAAATGGAGTTCAGTGGTCATCAATCTTTTTGAACAAAATGACAATTCCCTCTCCTCAGATGAATGGAGTTTAGTGCTTTGCTCACTGATTCTGCAGAAATCGGCCATGTTTTTCAGTCCCTGTGATATATTGTTCCTTTCTTTTTTCCTCGTAAGTAGCCATATTTGTTTTGACACAGAGAGACTGTGCATGTCCCTGACTGGCTAATCCACCTATCGATCACTAGACAGGCTGGCACCACCTAGTGCCTCCGCTCAATTAAATTTCTCTAGTGACTAGGTCAGGAATCAGAATACACTACACGGTTCGCAAAAACCTCGGAAGTGCGAGTCCGGGAACCAGCCAATCAGCGAAAGAGTCCATACATTCAGTGTTGTCAACAATTCTTGAAATCAAGGATTTAAAGCTGGAACAAAGAGAATGTTTGGTTAATTTTATCAAGGGGAAAGACGTTATTGTCATTCTTTCTTTTTGGATTTGGGAAAAGCTTAATATACCAGTTAACCTTGTTAGTGGTGCATTACATAAATCAAATAGCAGCGATTGGTGAAATAAAAATAAAGTACCCACCTACCATCGAGCAAACAAATTCTAACACTGTGAGGTCAGAGTGTTTCTACAAAGTGAAACCGGCTGATGAATCAGGCTAGTCAATCACACCCTGAACACTGTGACCAGACTCACATCTTTGTAAACTATTGGAGAAGCCTGTGTTCTGGATCCCTGACAATTTCTTTATTCACATTACACACAACAATCACTATTATTGCAAAGAAAAAGTTCATATTTTAAGTTAAATAAACACATATATTTGAATTAGAGCATCTGAAAATCTAAATGATGCACAGATGGAGGGGATTAAACCGGGACTAAACCTTGACTAGAACATGTGCAGAGCAAGTGTGAGCGCACCCTAATAAAAGTAGTTAAATACAAATTCCCTCACCTTTCCGATCCTCAGGCGACCCATTAGTCTGCTTGTCTCAAATTGATAATAATCTGAGCTACACGAGGCTCCGGGCGCACGGGACCCGCTGTACCTAATAAAGTGTCCGGTCCCCGCACACTGCAGTGCACCCGTGCCCCCGCCGTGCTCACCTTCACTCGTCCTCTCATCTTCATTTCACGAGCCATATCCCTTTTACACTATACACTCACTTATACGCACACAGACGCTTATATCGAGGAGCACTAGTAGCATCTATACAATTTTTATGATGTTTTTATATGACCGAGGCTCTGCGGCACCGTATAGACTTAATATGGCAGCAGCTGTAGTAGAAGCCGGCCCAGGGGTGTGATTAATGATGGAAAGGATGGGCTTATGAGGCTATGAATATGAAAATAAAATCTGAGCGGACGCCATCAGCTGTTGTGTTGTAGTTTAGTTATGGAGAAAGTCTTGGCGCTGCGTGTACTGTACTGTAAAACCACCTGATCTGCACACGGCTGGCACAAAACTCAAACTGTACTGTAAGCTGTAAAAAAAAAAACACTGACAAATATTTCTGCACTGACTCACACCTCCATTGAACGACGGTGCTTTAAAGGTGCGTTGTGTAACTTTTCTGGTGGAGGATCCGTTACCTGCTTGTTTCTAATCTGCCTAGAATGTTTCACAGTACGACATTAAACAGCTCTGCTTTATATTTATTCCATTACAAGTGTTTTTGTAGCTCACAAATACCTAGAAATACAGATTCTAACTGTGAGCGGGGTTGCCTCTCCACAAATCTGACCTGTAACCTGGTCTAGTTGGTCTCCATGAAGATAGAAAGGTTTAATACTGTACTGTATATTCCAGACAAAGCAATAACATCTTTATGGAATAAAGTATTTGATGAACCCTCCACTTGAAAAGTTACACAATGCACCTTTAAAGGCTGAAGAAAATGAATGCTTAGTGTATATATTTATATATAATATATGTATATGTGTATATATACCGTAATTTCGGGACTATTGAAAGCATCTGAATATTCGCTGCATCAACTAAAATTTTAACTACATTTTCAAATTGTACATATATATAGGCCGCACCTCAATATAAGATGCAGGTGTCCACGTCTTCAAGAACATTTTCAAGTTCAGGTCGTCTGCTTTTATCGCCTCTGAAAGCTTTTGTCTTCTTTTTGCGTTGAGTCAGTTCGTCACTCTGCCGTCGCCAAAATCTCACCATCGACTCACTGATGTGGAGCTCATGTGCAGCAGCTCTGTTTCCTTCTTCCAAAGCCACATCAATCACTGTTAACTTAAAAGCTGCATCATCTGCATTTCTTCGTGTGTTTTCCATGAGGAGGGTGTGGGTATGAAGCGCAAAATAAGTGTTCAAAACACAATCAAATTAGAATCTTCCTCAGCGCATCACCCCCGTCACTCCATGTGCTCTACTGCGCATGTCTCCTGCAGAAACAGTCTCTGTCCTGTCTGTAGGACAAGAAGTCTCTTAATTTTTGTATTCTTACTCGATTTATATATTTCTTTTTCTATGCATGTTCTATGCATTACTGTCCAAATAATAAAGAATTACAGGTCACCCATGCATGTTTTAGTAATTTAGCGATCTCTCCTGAACACTATTTGAACACTCCTCCGCGCAAGAATTCTCCATAAATATACAAAAACATGATATATATTATGCAACTCTTGTGCACTTCATGTCATGTTATAATGTTGTTATCTCCTCAAAACCATACCTGGAGTTGTGTTTTGTTTTATCTGCACATTTGAGTTTTCATCTCCAAAGCTCAAAATGCCCTGTCCTTCCTTGTTATGGGGGTAGTGGTAGATTTCAAGCTTCAACAGCTCCTTTTACCTTTTGGTGAAATAGAAGCTTTGTACCGTCACGTGTCCTCCATGGCAACAGTACCTACGCCGCCATGACACCGGGCACACTATGTCATTGACTTCAGCAGCATCGGAGAAACATGGAAAGGTTTTGTTGTGCATTTGGTTGTTCTAGACGCTCTGAAAGGGATAAAACAATTTGTTTCTTCACTGTTCCTCTGGAAATTACTCATCAGGAGCTCAAACAAGGGAATTATCAAAAAAAAGATGAGGATTATGGCTAGAGAACATAAACCACGAAGAGATTTCCAATGGTACCATCAAGACACCCAAAGTTTCATCAAGGTATTTGCTATTTAAATTGTTTTATAGCTTATTTAATGAAAGAAGCACATTTACTGAACTAAAATTTCATTAATTTATCCAGGAAAACCCGCACTAGTTTACGATCCAACGAACCCACACTGGGCTCCTGTGATCAACATGGCGCACGAGTCAAAGAGTCTGTGAGCCGAAACTCGAAAGAATCGGCCATGAAAAGATCCTCGCGAACGTTAGAAAGATCCGCTCGCAAAAGCGATTAATTCTAGAAGACATAGTTGTGGATAAGCAAGACAATAAGTAAAACATCGGTCCTACGACAAGTGACATGTTTATATGTGCGTTGGAAGATACAGTTTCTACTGCCACTCACACTGCAAATGTTTTCTTTTTAAATTTTAGTTCAGTAAATGTGCTTCTTTCATTAAATAAGCTATGAATCAATTTAAATAGCAAATACCTTGATGAAAGTGACGTGAGTGTGTCTTGATGGTTTATGTTCTCTAACCATAATTCCCGTTTTTTTTTTTTTCAATAATTCCCTTGTTTGTGCTCCTGATGAGTAATTTCCAGAGGAACAGTGAAGAAACGAATTGTTTTATCCCTATCAGAGCATCTAGAACAACCAAATACACAACAAAACCTGCCCATGTTTCTCCGATGCTGCTGAAGTCAGTGACATAGTGTGCCCGGTGTCATGGCGGCATAGGTACTGTTGCTATAGGGGTCACGTGATGGTACAAAGCCTCTATAGAGAATTCCAGGGCTAAAATTATCCAAATGATTCTAGTGAAGGTGTATGGAGTTTAAAAACACAGTGTTGGTTAATTAAGGAGTGAGTAGGTGCTTGGGTTACCGTATCAAATTGGGTCTACTAACATGTTTTAGTGATGCAGTGAACACATTTAATAGTCTTTTCATCTTAAAAAGTGCACGTTTATCCTTGTTTATTTATTGATTTTAATGACTTCATCATTATTTCAAAAATGATAATAATGATAATAATAGTGTCTGAATGCAGTGCAGAGGGACATGGGCACACAGTGACTATTTAACATGAGAACGGACTAGAATGAGGCCGAAGCCGAAGATAAAAAAGCTAGTTTTACAATGACGGAAAGATTTTGATTTAAGAAAAGGGTTATGATCCAAAATTCTGACCATTTTGAAAGACCTGCCACTCTGGTCTCAGGTTAAATTGATGTTTTTTTTTGAAGTGTGTACGCAGCTGCTGAAGCTCCAGGAGTCAAGGGCACCAGCTGCTCTTACAGAAGTGCTTGTGCCTATGTCTGTGCCTATTATTATTATTATTATTATTATTTTAAAAAGTCTAACTAAGTCTAATAATTACAGTCCATGACAGCTACTAGTGGTAAATGTGTTGTTCCTATGTTCAGGACGACTCTTGGTCAGTCTCTTTCTCTGCTAAAGGAGCCAGACTATGGAACTGTTTACCAGATGATTTAAAATTGGAAACCAATAACAACAAATTTAAATTATTGTATGGTTCCAATCAAAAATGCACTCACTGAAAATGTACTGTATATATTTTATCTGTACATAATTTATGTGTAGGGGTGTGCAAAAATATTGATATATCATATCGTTTAATGTGATGATACAGTATCGATATCGTGAGTTGCTGTATTGATAGATCGCCAAGAGTATTTTTTGGTGTATTTTACTAAATTATTTTGTTACAGCACTTCAGTTTTGTTGTTTGTTTAGAGGAAGGAAACTCGTTTATGCGACACATTTGACGTTTTCATTGTTTTGATTATTAAAATTGGTGTGTTTATTATTAACTTTGCACAAGTAATGATTTAACAAAGACTTTTAGTGTCACAGACATGATTTAGCCTTTTTTCTAATTGAACCGTACCAATTTGAAATATATCGTATTTAATCATATCGAATCATATGCTCACTGTATCGAGATATGTATCATATTGTGGCTTATGTATCGAGATATGTATAGTATCGGCAACTTCGTAGTGATGCCCAGCCCTACTTATGTGTCTTGTCTGTTTTTATGCTTGTAGTTTAGATTTTTATTTAATTTTTTTATATGGACAGGTATTCAAAACTAGCCAGGCTGGCGCCACATAGTGCCTCCACTCAATTTAATTTCTCTCCAGCAACTAGGTCAGGAATCGGAATACACTAGACGGTTTGCAAGATCCACGGAAGTGCAGGTTCGGGCACCAGCCAATCAGCGAAGAGTCATACATTCTGTGTTGGCAACGAGATCAAGGATTTAAAGCCAGAATAAAGAGAATGATTTGTGAATTTCATCAAGGAGAAAGACGTTATTGTCCTTCTTTCTACGGGATTTGGGAAAAGCTTAATATACCATTTAGCTTCATTAGGGCACATTACATATGTCACAACCAAATAGCAGCGACTGGTTAAATGATAAAAAGTGCCCGTCTACCGTCGAGCAACCGGATTCTAACACTGTGAGGTCAGACGGATTCTATGAAATGAAACCGGCTGATGAATCAGGCTAATTGAAAACTAGCACGTGCTAAAACACTCAAAGCAATGGATCTGGTGTCCAGTGGGTGCATTTTGGTGAGCTGACATCGCCATGAACATCATCACAACAAAGAGCTGTGCAGTTGTTGGCACCTCCGATAGATAGCTGCACATCACTGGGACACTGCAGAATTCTACATGTATCACTGATGAAGAAAATAACATTGAAGAAGGAATTAATTACAGAGAAGGTACAAGGAAACAACTTTTACTCACCCACTAACCAACCTGTCTGCAGCAGCTTCAAACTCAGTTGGGAAGCCATTGAACCATGAAGATTCTTTAAAGCAGATGTCAACAGTGGTTTGTCCACTGTCATTTTATCATTTATTTAGGTACTGGGTGACCAGGACTTCAAAATCAAAAACTGGGACACTCGGTTTGCGGTGGTTGGTAATAATAAAATTGGCTTTGTACCATCACGTGACCCCTATAGCAACAGTACCTATGCCGCCATGACATCAGGCACGCTATGTCATTGACTTCAGTAGCATCGGAGAAACATGGGCAGGTTTTGTTATGTATTTGGTTGTTCTAGACGCTCTGAAAGGGATAAAACGATTTGTTTCTTCACTGTTCCTCTGGAAATTACTCATCAGGAGCTCAAACAAAGGAATTATTGAAAAAAAAAAAAAAAAAAACGGGAATTATGGCTTGAGAACATAAACCGCGAAGAGATTTCCTATGTTACCATCAAGACACACTCACGTCACTTTCATCAAGGTATTTGCTATTTAAATTGTTTCGTAGCGTATTTAATAAGAGAAGCACATTTACTGAACTAAAATTTAAAAAGAAAACATTTGCAGTGTGAGTGGCAGTAGAAACTGTATCTTCCAACGCACATATAAACATGTCACTTGTCGTAGGACCAATGTTTTCTTTATTGTCTTGCTTATCCACAACTATGTCTTCTAAAATTAATCGCTTTTTGCGAGTGGATCTTTCTAATGTTCGCGAGGATCTTTTCATGGCCGATTCTTTCGAGGTTCGGCTCACAGACTCTTTGACTCGTGCGCCATGTTGATCATAGGAGCCCAGTGTGGGTTCGTTGAATCGTAAACTAGTGCGGGTTTTCCTGGATAAATTAATGAAATTTTAGTTCAGTAAATGTGCTTCTTTCATTAAATACACTATGAAACAATTTAAATAGCAAATACCTTGATGAAACTTCGAGTGTCTTGATGGTACCATAGGAAATCTCTTCGCGGTTTATGTTTTCTAGACATAATTCCCGTTTTTTTTGTTTTTTTTTCGATAATTCCCTTGTTTGATCCTGATGAGTCATTTTCATAGGAATAGTGAAGAAACGATTCGTTTTATTCCATTCCATTCTAGAACAACCAAATACACAACAAACCCTGCACATGTTTTTCCGATGCTGCTGAAGTCAGTGACATAGTGTGCCCGGTGTCATGGCGGCGTAGGTACTGTTGCTATAGGGGTCACGTGACGGTGCAAAGCCTCTATAGTCACATTTTCTTTGTGTTTTGGTCGCTTTTCTAGCTTTTCAGCTTTTCTATATTTTACCTCAACAAATGTCAAACTATGCCTCTCTTTACTGTCGGCAGGGATCAAATTGGTCAAAATTAGGAACATCTGTGATATTTCTTATATAAAACTGGGACTAATCAATGATTTTGGATAAATCTGCTGCGACAGGGGACACAGGGCTCAAAACTGGGACTGTCCCGGGTAAATACAGACATCTGGTCACCTTATTTAAGTAGAAAGTTGGTGTTGGTAGCTGCTGCTCTGCCCTGTCCCACTACACCACTCAGCTGCTTTATTGCCATTTACTGGAGAGGTGTAAACTTGTCTTTTTGAGTTTTATGGTGCCTTAATGCATGCCTCTGTTGTAGACGCTGTGTAGCAGTACCACTACACCTCAGCGTCCGTTTGTTTGTGCACATCCTGATCTTTGGCCGTTATCGTCTTTTGTTAGCTCAGTGCCCCCAAGTGTATAATATCAGAAAATCTTCAGTCACAATATGGGCTACTGGCGAACTTTTGTCATTTGTGTTCATAGATGCTGCTTTCAACTGCTGTCTTTATTTGGGTCAGATATTTAGTTTTGATTTTGAGCTCAGTATTTGTGTTCTTTTCTGTCCCAGGATTTGGTCTGAGTGTGGGCGCCCTCTGGTGGAAGGTTGACGTCTCACTTCAGCCCCATCACTCCTCATATGCAGTGGTATTTTTGCACACCGCTCGCTCTTTGTATGTTTTTATTGCCCTTCAGGTTCACTTTGTTTGTGTGTGACTTCATGGAGCACAATGAGAGCCCTACGCCGAGGATTTGACCCTGCACAGAGTATGTCCAAGCCAAGCTGGCGCCCCCTAGTGCCTCCACTCAATTTCATTTCTCTCCAGCGACTAGGTCAGGAATCGGGATACACAAGACGATTCTCAAAAACGAAGTGTGAGTTCGGGCACCAGCCAATCAGCGAAGAGCCATACATTCTGTGTTGACAACGATTCCCGAGATTGAGGATTTAAAGCCGGAATAAAGAGAATTTTTGGTGAATTTTATCAAGAGGAAAGACGTTATTGTCCTTCTTCCTACAGGATTTGGGAAAAGCTTAATATACCAGGTAGCCTCATTAGCGGCGCATTACAAACATCACAAAATGCTTTTCTTCTTGGCGATTTTATTGCTTGCTTATCTCTCTGATTGATTCATTTGCCTGTCAGTCACACAAATCAGGGAGACAGGATACAGCTCCAGATCCACTAGACTTTGTAAAGTTTGATCAAAGCGTGTGGTTCTGGCTGGACAGGTAAGAAACAACGGCTTACAAAAGACAATTAGCAGCCGTACAAAGAACTGGACTTTTTTTTTTTTTTTTCCTGTCTTTAAAGTGCATTGTGTAACTTTTCTGGTGGAAGGTCCGTCAGATGCTTTTCTCTGTGGAAATGTTATTGCTTTGTCTGGAATGTTTCACAGTATGATATTAAACCTTTCTATCTTCATGGAGATCAAACCAGAGGCCATGAGCATGTTTATTTATTTCATAACATTTCAGTTGTCTTATAAGGTCCTATACCCTTTTTTATTTTAATATTTTCATGTATTTGAGCAAAATCTGTTGTCTGACTTAACAGAGATTCTCATATTGTCAGCACATACAGTATGAGGAAATATCACGGTAACCTTCAAGCAATTAGCCAGGCTGGCGCCACCTAGTGCCTCTGCTCAATTTCAGTTCTCTCCAGCGTCGTGGTATGGAATCAGAATACACTAGATGATTTGCAAAAACCCCAGAAGTGAGAGTTTGCGCCCCAGCCAATCAGCGAAGAGCCATACATATTGTGTTGGCAACGAGATCAAGGATTTAAAGCTGGAACAAAGAGAATGTTTGGTGAATTTTATCAAGGGGAAAGATGTTATTGTCCTTCCTACGGGATTTGGGAAAAGCTTAATATACCAGTTATCCCCGTTAGCGGCACATTACATACATCATAGCAGCAATTTGTTTAAATAAAAAAGTACCCACCTACCGTCGAGCAAACGAACACTTCTAACACTGTGAGGTCAGATGGTTTCTACGAAGTGAAACCGGCTGATGAATCAGGCTACATATGTCTCCCTTTGGCTTGGTATTTTAGTTCATAAGCCTCTAATTAGTATTTTAAAAGTTGTTAAATGTGAAACCAAACTTTTGCCTTTTATTCCATTAATTAAATTTGTTAAAACTTCATTTGTCTCTGCCTCTCCTCTGACCACCTGCATTGATTTTGACCTGCTAATCTAATTAAATACATTCCTCCTCTTGTAACTGGTCACACAAAGCTTAAGACAGGTTCTATCACAAAGGTGTGCGTTGCCCTGCAGTGTGTTCTCAGCTTCCACTGGGCACTTGAGGATGTCAGTTCAGATCAGCTCAACTTTATTGTCTCACCAGGGGAAATTTGTCTTGGGCCCAAAGTGCAAGCTCAAATCGACAACAAATAGACAGGTACAGAATGAAAACAGAAATGAATGCAGCGCTGTCACTCGTACTATCAGAGCAGTTCATAACATTCAGAAATGCATAGTTAGTGCAAAATAAAAATAATACCGTATTTTTTGGACTATAAGTCGGTCTGGAGTATAAGTCGCACAAGCCAAAAAATGCATAATGAAGAAGAAAAAAGGATATATAAGTCACACTTTTTTGGGGAAATGTATTTTATAAAATCAGAGACCAGGAACCAACATTTCATCTTGGAAAGGCAAGTTCTAGTAATAACAATAGAACAGAGAACAACAGGCTGAATAGGCGTTAATATGTTAACATAACAGTTGTTCAGATAATTATAGCATAAACAACATAACATAAGTTTACCAAACTCTTGATCTCACTCCAAATCACTAAATCCATTCAATTCTTCATCCTCGGTGTTACTTTAGTGCGACCTCCAGAGGTAAACCATAAATTCATGAGCACCACTTCCTCTTCTGTGTAGCTGTCATCAAACTCAGCATCAGTTCCAGTTAGAATTATTCCGGCCTTTCTGAATCTCAACAGGATGGTTTCATTTGTCACTGAAGTCCAGGCCTTGTCGATCCATCCAGTCACTTCCAGGAAAGTTGCAAAGTGGACCTGCCCGGTTGCCGTGAAGCTGTGTTCTTCATCCCCGCTTTCCACCAGTCCCTCACAAGTTTCTCGCTCACTCCAAACTTTCTTTCTGCTGCTCAATTACTGTTTTCTGCTGCATATTTAACTACTTACAGCAGGACAGTGGCTTTTTTTTTGCAGGAGACATGCGCAGTGGAGTGCGAAGTGACAATGGTACAGTAATAGCAGATACTGGCACCCAGGCCTGGAGCGCCCTCTCGTGGCTGTCAGTGTGAACATTTTAGTATATAAGTCACACCAGAGTATAAGTCGCAGAACTACCCAAACCATGAAAAAAAGTGTGACTTATAGTCCAAAAAATTACGGTAATAACACTGCTTGTGCACTGGTAGCCTAGATGAGCTCAACAGGTGAGGAAGGAGACACCAGATGCAGCAGATCCGTGGTCTGGAGTGGTGTTGGTCTGAAGGGTCTGAGCTGAGGGCCTCCCCACTGTCCCATGAGGTAAGTGAAGGTGCCAGGGACTGAGCTGGGTCTGTCTGCTTGAGAGAGGCTGAAGGGGGAGTAAAGGACAGCTTGAAGCGATTACACATCTGCCGGCTCTGTAGTGCCTTCCAGAAGGTAACTTAGAAACATGAGATGGGTCGCTCAGAATCATGACAGACCGCAGTTTCCTCTTGTAGAGACTTTTGGACAGGTTTCTCTATCAACTTTAGAGCTGTAGTTACCGATCTGAGCAATCTGACTCTGCACTGCGCTGTAAGGGATCCGGACCAGGCTGCCATGTCATATCTCACTACTGTACGCTGATAGAACTGCATTGTAAAATATGGCCTGATCTCCGGCTGCACAACATAATAAACTCTGCCTCAGTCTCTGTGCCAGTCTGCTGCATAGAGAGTCGACATGAGCTCTGCAGATCTGCTTAATATACATCACTGAGCCTAGATATTTAAAGGGACAGTACAGAATTTTGGACATAGGACCTCATTTCCTAGTTAGAGTCAGAGTGTTGGAGACGTGTGGAGTCACTTCTTTAAATATTCCATCCAGTCCTTGTATTTGCAGAGATCGCTGGTGCTAGACTATTGCATGTCAATGGCCATAGTTTAGCGCCATCTAGTGCCTCCGCTCAATTCAATTTCTCTCCAGTGGCTAGGTCAGGAATTGGAATACATGGTTCGCACTGGCCAATCAGTGAAGAGCTGTGAAGCCATGACGTCAAACTCAATCACCTGTCTGGGTCCCTTATGTGGAACAGCACAACAGTAAACAAAATGGTTGAGATGGATGTAGACGAAAACAGACATTCTGTGTTGACAACGATTTCTGAGATCGAGGATTTAAGCCAGAATAAGGAGAATGTTTGGTGAATTTTACCAAGGGGAAAGACGTAATTGTCTTCCTTCCTACGGGATTTGACGCATTACATATGTCACGACCAAATAGCAGTGATTGGTTAAATACAAAAAGTACTCACCTACCATTGAGCGAACAAATCCTAATGCTGCGAGGTCAGAGGGTTTCCACAAAGTGAAACCGGCAGATGAATCACAATAATCATAGTTAGTCTGCCACTAAAAACAGTTTTACCCACTCCACAAAGCACCCGAGGCAAAACAATTATAATGCCAGATAATAATTTTAGAAATAGTCAACCTTACATTTGAAGGATTTGTGTCTGAGCAGCAGCAGTGAGTTGTACTTCCTGATAGAAAGCTTGGCAGCGGCGGACTGATATATGAGAAAATAGTCCCTCAACATGCAACGATTCGTGCGATGCAAGGTTAGTTTTATTTCAAACGTTATTCTATCAACACAGACATTTACATGGACAGTCTGGTGTAATAATAGATTTACTTCGGGTGTTTTGTGGAGTGGGTAAGACTGTTTTTAGTGTCAGGCTAAGTATGGCCATTGACATGCACTAGCCTAGCACCAGCCACCTCTGCAAATACAAGGACTGGATGGAATATTTAAACAAGTCTCTCCACACGTTTCCAACACTCTGGCTCACTAGGAAATGAGGCCCTATGTCAAAAATTCCGGACTGTCCCTTTAAACGAGGACACTTGCTCTATTACATTGTTAATAGAAGTTATAATGCTGTTTCCTCATAATAAAAATACATTGTGTTTTGTTTCATTCACACATGTTTAAGACATATTTAGGCTGAGTTCTTCTCTCAAACAGAAAACACTCCTTTTGCCTTGTGCCTTGCCTTGCCTTGCCTTCACTAGGATCATTTGGATAATTTCAGCTCTGGAATCTCTTCTGAAATAAACATCAAAGGTAGCTGTTAACTTGAAAACAAACTAAAGCTTCAAGACATCACAATGTGGAACAGAGCAGAGATATAGACAGACTAATAACAAGGGAGTTCTCAGATATGTGTGAAACAAAACACAACTCCAGTTATGTGTTTGATGAGGTCACATTATAACATGACTTAATAAACTGCACAAGAATCTATTTTGTATATAAGACCTTTATTGAGTGCTTTTGTTTAGAGTGTGGTGACCGAGACATGTGCATGTTTTCTTGAGAGATGCAGGTGGTTTTATAATGTGATACTTCACAATTTGACTGTTTTGTATTGATTGCGGCTGTTGCCTTGGCCAGGTCTTTCTTGAAAAACAGATTCTGAATATCAATGGGACCTCCTGGTTAGATAAAAGTAGAGTAAAAAATAAAATAACTAAACTGACCTACCTCTCTGGGGTCAAAGATCTGAGATTACTCTTCTCCACTCAGAAAAAGGCAGCGTTTTCTGTCTTTGTTTTGCGATTTCTGACTATGACACTGGCACTAGTTCAGTGAATATAATGATGTGAATAGTTGGCGTCTGTGTTAGCTCAGACATGTCACTGATCAAATCTGTATCGATGTCCAGTTGTTGTCATCTCCCTTATGTCTCTTCCACTGACAAAAAGCCTCATTATAGTAACTCTCTGGGGAAAAATACAAGATGTTTCAGTGGAAATCACATTGTTTGGGAGCCTGATTCATCAGCCGGTTTCACTTTGTGGAAACCGTCTGACCTCGCAGCATTAGGATTCGTTTGCTGGACGGTAGGCGGATACTTTTTTTATTTAACCAATTGCTGGTATTTGGTCTTGACGTATGTAATGCACTGCTAACGGGGCTAACTGGTATATTCAGCTTTTCCCAAATCCTGTAGGAAGAAGAGCAATAAGGTCTTTCCCCTTGATAAAATTCACCAAACATTCTCTTTGTTGTGGCAGCGCGCAGTGATACAAACAGAGAGAAAATGGTGCCAAGCGATTATGAGGTCTGAGTTTTTTGAGGACAAAGGTTTTGTGGTGCAAGTGTATGACTCTTTTGAACACATATTGTTTGAGAAGAAATACACTTTATTTTAAGGTCCCCCAGCCAACTTGCTGGACTACTTTCGTACTTTCTCGGCTCAGGGGTAAGTCAGTGTTGATGCACGACACTGCTGATGGGAATGCCATACAGATTCATGTAAAAAAAAAACGAACTATCCCTTTAAGCATTTCCCAAAGCTCGTAGGAAGAAGGGCAATAACGTCTTTCCCCTTGATAAAATTCACCAAAAATTCTCTTTGTTCCGGCTTTAAATCCTCGATCTCAAGAATCATTGCCAACACAGAATGTCTGGCTCTTCGCTGATTGGCTGGTGCCCGAACTCGCACTTCCGGGGTTTTGCAAACCGTCTAGTGTATTCTGATTCCTGACCTAGTCGCTGGAGAGTTATGAAATTGAGTGGAGGCACTAGGTTGCACCAGCCTGGCTAATTGTTTGGAGGTTACCATGTTCTTTCCTCATATTGCAGATGCCGCAATGTGAGAATCTCTGTTAAGCCAAACAACAAATTTTGCTCAAATACATGAAAAAAAAAAAAAAGGGTACAGAACATTATAAGACAACTGAAATGTGATGAAATAAATAAACATGCTCATTGTAACTTGGTCTGGTTTGGTCTCCATGAAGATAGTAAGGTTTAATACCATACTGTGAAACATTACAGACAAAGCAATAATATCTCCAAGGAGAAAAGCATTTCACCAGAAAAGTTACACAATGCACTTTAAAGACAGGGGGGGAAAAAAAGTCCAGTTCTTTGTACGGCTGCTAATTGTCTTTTGTAAGCTGTTGTTTCTTACCTGTCCAACCAGAACCACACGCTTTGTTCAAACTCTAGAAAGTCGAGTGGATCTGGAGCTGTATCCTGTCTCCCTGATTTCAGACGGTGTGATTGACAGGCAAATTAATCAATCAGAGAGACACATGCTCAGTCCACGTAAAAAAAAACAAAAAACATATGGAAAAACGACATACAAGACTGAGAAACAGCATGGAGCTTTACAGAATCAACAATTGAAGCACCAAACTATTATTCATCTCAGGTATAAGAAGTTTCTGAATGTTACATGAATTTTCAAGAGACGTCGTCTGCATTTGAGGGACATATTACAAATTAGCGGCTGCGGTTGCATCATCTCAAGTTTGGACGGGGCGTTTTCATGCTCTGTGATCCGGTTCCAGTCCCTTCTGTATTCAGACAGATGGAGGTCAGTCATTTTGGTGGACACGTCATGAAGAAACACCTGCCCTGATGGAAAAAGAAGCACTACAGAGAGCTACTATGTGTTATTTTGGATTCCTTCGATGCAGACGGAGGATGCAGCCTGAACGTACCAAGAAGCAAATCTGTTTTCTGGTCACATTCTCTGAACATCACTGGGAAAAGATGCTGTCGAAAACCATTTCAACTTGTGACAACTCAACTGCTGTCGCAAGCTAACACTTTTTAATCTGGCAAAGGGCGTATGGAGGTTCTTGCTCAAAGACGTAACAGTGTACAATGCCAGAATAGTTATTTGAGGATAAGTAAATCATTGTTTTTGGTGAATGAGAGAATAATGACATGTTTTTTTAGAAAAGTTGTATAGAGGTTTTGTCTAGTGGGCTGAACAATATGTCAAATCTTTGGCACGTGTTCATTGCATCAGTGTACTGTTCTGTACCTGCAGGTTTCATAATTGGGCTTTGGACTGAGGGAATACAAATGTGCAGTGGTGCCTTTAATAAAAAATGTCAGTTGCAGTTGATGTGCTCTTACAGCATGATGTCAAACAGAAGGTTGTGAGCAGCAATGATATCAAGAGTTTGGAAGTAACTCAATGTACGAAAATACACACTCTGAATAATAAATCTGAGTAACTGTTCTGGTACAGTTACTTTCGCATTTGGTGCTAATCAGAATACAGTTATGTGGGGAAGCTGGCCAAAGTGGTCAAAGAAGGAGGCAGACAAAAAATGTCGTTTTACCAAAATATTGATTTCTTCCTTCACCGTGGAGCTGTGGGCAAAATGAAAAAAACAACAACATATTTACAAAAAATAACTTCTTAAATAAAGACAAAAGCAACAGAAATGAATGAAACAAAGGAAAATACCCCACATGCACACAGCTGCACTAATGGTGATCGACCCCGAATGGCTAAACTGCTCCCGCTTTTATAGTACCCAGACAAGAAGTCCCTCCCCCTGGGTTAACACCAACACACACGGGTTAGTCTGTCTTAAGTTCCCTGTTTTTTTAGGTGTGCTATATTATATTCTTGTATGAGGGCCTAAATCCCCTTTTAAATAATAGTGCTCCAAATAAACTAGAAACACTGAAACAAAATCCTACAAACCAAATTCATAAAAAAAGAGAACTGAATCCGAGTCTTCCCTCCACATGGTCTGGCCCAAAACCTCACCCAGACCCTTTAAATATGGCTGACGAAGGTCACGCCCCCTCTTTGTCTCCAGACCATGTGGAGTCACAGGTAAGGTAGTAAGTTGTAAAGCAAAATGAGTAGATGTAACCAAATAAAATGAATTTAAAGTAACTGTGTGAATAGTGATTAATTTAACTAAACAAAGACTAAATAAAACAAACAAGGAATTGGGTTGTGTATGGGAGGAGCTGCGGTGGGCAGTCCGGCGGCATCATTAAGTCCTGGCTAAATCCTGTTTTAGTCCTGGTTAATCCTGGTCCTTTTGTTTTTAGACCTGTTTTAGACCTGGTTTAGACCTGGTTTAGTTCTGGTTTAGTTTAGTGTAGTTTAGTGTAGTTTAGTGGCGCAGCCTGTGCGAAGTATGGGAGGAGGGACTGTCCGTGCGGCATACGGGATGTTTTTATTAATGCCAAATAAAATATCCAGCACAAATTATACATGATAGGCTCACATTCATCATTTGTATATTTTACTTTACTCTCATATTTAGTTTGCGGGACGGCAGTTTATCATCCCACCCGCTCGCGTTATGTAGTCCCGCTCCTGCCAGTGCCTGTAATGAGTTTTCAAAATGTGTTCTGCGCCCCACTGTTTTGCGTCAGGTCCCACAGGTTGCAGGGCTCTAATGTCGATGACCGTGATCTGATCTGGGTCAAGGAACATGTCCGGTTCTGGTTCGAGATGGATGAGGTCAGCTCCAGTCTGAACCGGGAGCATGTGTCTGACCCAAAACAGACTGAGAACTCTCCAGAAGATCTCAAAGTCGATACCGCTGACAATATTGTGCACAAGAGCGCTTCCTGCTGGTCATCCATAAAGAAAAGGTTTGGAAGTGTCATGGCGAGTGTACGCAGAACAATAACCTGTGTGCACCGTTGCTCCACCTCCAGGGGGCGCCACTCCAAACTTGCTTTAGTCAAATAAAATTCTAGCAGTCAAATGTGTTCATGTATGTGTTGGCCTAATGGCTTCTTTAATGTTTTTTTTTTTGTCTTCTTTATAATATCAAACAAATACACAAATACACACTACATTCAGTTGAAACACATATAACATGATATTCTTGAATTAATAAATGATACAATACTGAAAATTGGGACCATTACATACAATAATTTTTAGCCATGCATGATTATCTGCAAATTGAACAACAAAGGAAGCAAATATTAATATTATGTTAAATTTGAGCTTTCAACTATTTTATAAAGTGACAACTGCTTATGCTATCTGTTTTCTGACCCTCTTCAAGCTAATGGTTTAATTTACTTTTTTAAAATTATCTTTATAAGGTTTGACAGATCTTGCATTGTGTGATTTTTCACCTCTAATTAGACTTAAATGGATGCATCACATATAAGGGAAACAAAAATATAGTTTAGTTGTTTTTAATGATGTATTTCATGTTTTATACAACTGAGTATTGAAACTGCAGTACTCTGATTAGACCATGTATCAGAATATGTTACACAATAAGGTTTAATGCAGGTATTCAGAATTCTGTAACTAAATACATTCTCAAAGTAAAAAAAAAAGTATTCCTCCCATCACTGACTGAGAACTATCTGTATCTATTTAAAAAAATTAAATAAAATATTACAGGTGTTTTTAATGTCAAAGACCTTGAAAAGCATGTGGTCATACTGGGACTGGACTCGCCTCTCCACAGATCTGACTGACAAATTGGACTGATGGCAGTGTCTGTATGTTTCCATGGAGATAAGTTTAATACCATTATGAAAACTTTGCAGGCAAACTAAAATCTCCATAGAGACAAGCAGTGTCACAATACTAACATTTCAAACTTGATTTCAGTACCAAAGAATAGACTCGATACTCAAAACAAATCCAGAGATCACAATGATAATAAAAACACTCTTTCTTTAGGCAGTAGAATGTGAGTTTCATCATTAAATGGTAGTACTTTCTTTTCTATTCCCATGTGGCCTTATGTAAGTGTTGGAGGTAGGTTCCATAGTGGTCCGTGGGCGTATACGAGTCTATCTGCTCTAATACTTTATACTTCATTTTAAAGACATTCAGGAAAGCTTCATTTCTGTCCTGTGATTATGACATTTTTAGTATCAATAACTGCTCAAATTATGATCTTGTTACTATCTGATTTTCAATACTTTTTACAACCCTTGACTCTCCATGAGAAAAAGTTCCATACCTTTAAAGGAGACATATACTGCATTATTCAGTGTATTCAGTGATTCATTAGCCAGGCTGGCACCACCTAGTGCCTCCGCTCAATTTCATTTCTCTCCAGCAACTCGGTCAGAAATCAGAATACACTAGACGGTTTGCAAAAACCCCAGAAGTGCGAGTCCGGGCACCAGCCAATCAGCGAAAAGCCAGACATTCTGTGTTGGCAACGATTCCCGAGATCGAGGATTTAAAGCCAGAATAAAGAGAATGTTTGGTGAATTTTATCAAGGGGAAAGACATTATTGTCCTTCTTCCTATGGGATTTGGGAAAAGCTTAATATACGTACCAGTACGTCACGACCAAATAGCAGAGATTGGTTAAATACAAAAAAGTCCCCGCCTACCGTCAAGTGAACGTATCCTAATGCTGCGAGGTCAGATGGTTTCCATGAAGTGAAACTGGCTGATGAATCAGGCTAGTGATTTATGCATGTTTGCCAAATTTTCAAAACTTACTTCTCTTGTTGCAAGATGCCATCTCCTCTTACACTGGAAATCAAAAAAATACCCCATCCAGCATCAATGGATTCATGAAGTTATGTCCTTTCTGAAAATAGAGAAGATTAGGTGCTCCAAGAAAGACAACATAAACAACTTTTTTTTTAGAAAGTGGCAACCATTTATTGACTTTTTTTCTCCGTCGTCTTTCTTACCTTGATAGTTGTGGATCAATTCTTCATGGACGGAATATGTCTTCTGTGGACCTTGTCGGATGAAGATTTGGTGATGGGGCAGATTTATGAAGCTGGTGGAAAATACACGAGACAATTCCACAGGTATTTTGCCATAGAAAAGCATTAACATAAGTGACATTTACCCTACATCACAGCACTTCCGGCCATTGTGAAAAAGGTCTATAGTAGTAGTACATTTATTACCATTCTGTTATTATATGGTGTGACGCTACTCGTATTTCTTGAACGATTTCCCTTTGTTAGTTAGTTTTGTAAGTATAAAAATGAAAAAAGTGTGTGTGCATGTTGTCTAAATGACATACAGTATCTATGTCTGTTTACACATTAAAGGATGTATAGAGGATTTTTTAAGGGAAGTGAAATACAGCGACAGTCCTTTTTCAAATGTTGTGCATCCGTGACACCACCTTCCACCTCCACAGCTCCCCTTAAAAACACCTCCTCCCGCCTCTTTACTCTAGAAATCATGCTTTGTTTCAAAATGACTGTTGAAGTGACCTGTCTAGAAATAATTTAGCGACCGATGCGTCAGTTTTTAGACCCTTTGTTTGCTTAATTCGCACCATCGCTGGAAGAGATCTCCAAGAATCACCTCAGTTTCGCTTTGCTCCTTTTCCCCTTCTCTTCTTCTTTCAGCGACCTCAAAAACAGACTTTCTCTTGCGGCGAACTGGTCGTGGATTCTCGTCCGCCATCGCAACAAACTTTGTGCAAACTGCGAGGAAGCGACAGTTTAAAAAAGCCTCTAAGAACCACTGCATAAACCATGTAATCCCTGTGCGTCGGCGAGTCAGTTACACTAGAAACGTAGGGAGTTTGATATACAACCTGACAGCCAATAGAAAATGAGGCAGCCTTGTTTTCTATTGGCTGATGTTTATCTGGCATCTGGCCTCACTACGTCCACAATTGATGGATTTTCTTTTTTTTTGGTCATTATAATTACACGGCTGCTGCATCTCTGTAATGGTATTTTAAACTTTCATTGACAATTTGAAACAAACAAAAAAAAAATCCTCCTTACAACCTTTAATAAAAAATATATGAAACCAAAAATAGGGTCAAACCTGCACTTCTTGAACTTTATCTTGTGGTTAGTTTGGTAAAAGTACTGTTCAGCAAAATTCTCTAATAGTTTATCTGAAATAGCAACAGCCAGCTCCAAAATGCTCCCTCCTCACTTGGATTTGGGCTCCACAAATCACATACTCATTATTATTCGCGCTTCATTCAACCATAACATCCGACAGGTGAAGCGCATCAGCGGAGTGATGTGGTTGCCATGGCGACTATCAGCGGCGGGGGAGGGTTAACTGGAGCTCGGGGGCATTTTACAGCTTCTCTCCATTCTGGGTGAAGTGACAGCTTTGACTTTGACACGCCGGGGCCGAGACGGACTGGTCAGGATGGTCTGTTCCGAGTCTGCAACAGCCGAAAAGATCAACAAAAAGTATGTGATTTATAGACCCCGCCTCCTCTTTCCTGTTCCTGAAGCGTGATTGGATGACAGGTCGGTGCCTCAAAAGACCCTTTAAAACGCTTTGTCGTCAGAATGTTCCGAGTTCTGGACCGGAGGCGACTGGGGGCAAAATGAAATGAAGCATACAACATTGTCATTGATTGAACTGCCACCATATCAAATGGTTCTGAAGTCTTTATAACAAGAAAGTAAAGTTACAAGTTTGAATTTCTAGGGTAAATTGACAAATAGTTTTATTTTCTATTATAAAAGGTGATAAAAAAAATTTTAATTTAGCCTCATAAATATGTGAAAAAGTATTGTGTTTCGGGAAGTATTTTTCTGGAAGTGTAGAGGGACAGATAATACTCCCTACAACTGTACAACAACTCACCCTGCAATGTAACAGATAATACTCCCTACAACTGTACAACAACTCACCCACTGCACCAGACTATAGAGGGTCAGATAATACTCCCTACAACTGTACAACAACTCACCCTTATGTAACAGATAATACTCCCTACAACTGTACAACAACTCACCCTCAGGTAACAGATAATACTCCCTACAACTGTACAACAACTCACCCTTATGTAACAAATAATACTCCCTACAACTGTACAACAACTCACCCTTATGTAACAAATAATACTCCCTACAACTGTACAACAACTCACCCTTATGTAACAGATAATACTCCCTACAACTGTACAACAACTTACCCTTATGTAACAGATAATACTCCCTACAACTGTACAACAACTCACCATTATGTAACAAATAATACTCCCTACAACTGTACAACAACTCACCCTCAGGTAACAGATAATACTCCCTACAACTGTACAACAACTCATTCTTATGTGACAGATAATACTCCCTACAACTGTACAACAACTCACCCTTATGTAACAGATAATACTCCCTACAACTGTAAAACTCACCCTTATGTAACAAATAATACTCCCTACAACTGTACAACAACTCACCCTTATGTAACAGATAATACTCCCTACAACTGTACAACAACTTACCCTTATGTAACAGATAATACTCCCTACAACTGTACAACAACTCACCATTATGTAACAAATAATACTCCCTACAACTGTACAACAACTCACCCTTATGTAACAGATAATACTCCCTACAACTGCACAATAACTCACCCTTATGTAACAAATAATACTCCCTACAACTGTACAACAACTCACCCTTATGTAACAGATAATACTCCCTACAACTGTACAACAACTCACCCTTATGTGACAGATAATACTCCCTACTACTGTACAGCAACTTATCCTTATGTAATGGATAATACTCCCTACAACTGTACAACTCACCCTTATAGAACAGATAATACTCCCTACAACTGTACAACAACTCACCATTATGTAACAAATAATACTCCCTACAACTGTACAACAACTTACCCTTATGTAACAGATAATACTCCCTACAACTGTACAACAACTCACCCTTATGTAACAGATAATACTCCCTACAACTGCACAATAACTCACCCTTATGTAACAGATAATACTCCCTACAACTGTACAACAACTCATGCTTATGTGACAGATAATACTCCCTACTACTGTACAGCAACTTATCCTTATGTAATGGATAATACTCCCTATAACTCTACAACAACTCACCCTTATGGAACAGATAATACTCCCTACAACTGTACAACAACTCACCTTTATGTAACAGATAATCCTATGTTTGTCAGTCATCGTATCATCTTTGCACTGTTTCTTTGCGACTTCTTGTATGTAATTGTGATATACTGTATTTATATTACAAATGTGTTTTTTATTTAGTGTACATAGTGGATCAACAAAGTCTTTTGAAGTCTAAGTCTAAATATACTGAAGTGCTTATTATAATCTGTTAAATAAACTGTTGTAAATGTCTTTAAACTGGGATCTCTTGAGTTGCCTTCATTCTGCAATTAAGAATGTTTACAGGTAATAAAACCTGATGAGACTGGCAAAATAGAGTTGCTAAATGATGGTGTCCAACGAGTAAATTCACAGCTGCTCTATCTTTGTTTGTCGCTACAGACGCCTTCGATTTTGGCTGAAGATTTATGATCGTGAGGAAAATCTTGAGTCGTAGCTAAAAATCATGGGTTAAGACCGGAAGAATGATTCAATTTAGAACCGTTGTATGACCAAAGATGATATATGATGATATTTTGGAATGTTGGTGCGGCGTGAGCCCTCCTCTCATTGCATCTGCCATCAATCTTTGTGACCCACAGTAAACAAAAGAGCTCCTCAGAAGAGCTCCACTGTGAACGGAGCCATCTCTCCCTGATTCTCTTAAATTTATTCACTTTTACAAACATGCAAGCACCACTAGCATGTAATCTAGCAAACTTTCCTTGGCCCTATTTGAAATCTACTTGCAATTAGTTGTATGATGCCAAAACAATACACTACAACTTTACAAATCTGATGTGATGTGCTGTAGTTTCATTAGCAGGATGGACGCTGTGATGGACAATTGTGATGTGAGGTTACTGAAGGGGGAGTGACTTAGTGTGAAGAGGATAAGGAGGGGGACTCAAGAGCATCAAAAACGAATCTGAAACTTGTAACACATTTCAATATGTTTTCAGCGAATATAGACGCATCAAGAATCTCGAACTTCCGGTCATTGCGCAATGCATACTGGGAAGGATTTTCCAGAAAAAGTGAGCATCAAACCGCCATGTTTGATTTCCCAGTGGGATGCGTCTATTGACAAAGTCGATCTTTCCAAGTCCTTTGAACCATGTCGCTTTTGTTTCTGATTCTGATATTGTCATATTTTAGTTTTGGGATTTGGACAGTGTAATTGTGTGGTTGTTGGATCCTAACAGCGGAAAACGGCTCAAGAAATTTGTTTGCGAACTCCATAGATGCAAAAGGGAATCAGATGTGTGTGACTGCAAACCTCTGTTCAGACTGTTTCCCTTCGCAACGGAACTGAAAAACAGTGAAGGGTGAAGGCGATGGGCAGGATTGATCCACGGGAAGGACGGAAAAGGAAACCATTGGCTGCCTAAATCATCCCGAGTTTGCACTGAACATTTTGTATGTGGAGCAACAACAAAGCAAAACCCCGATCCCTCGCTCCACCTTGGTTATGAATTTAAAAAGTCAGTGCCAACGCGAAAGGCACCAGCTGTTCACCAAGAAACACTTTCCACTGCAAAGAGACCAAGACTTAATGTTGCTGTAAAACTACAAGGACAAGAAAGTGCAGCTCAGTCTGTTTGTCTTCTGCACCTCTCAGTTAACAAACGGGATCCTGATTTGATGTCGCTCCACATACAAAATGTTCACTGCAAACTCTGGATGATTTAGGCAGCCAAAGATGACCTTTTTGGTCCTTCCTGTGTATCAATACTGCCCATCGCCTTCGCCTTTCACTATTGTTCAATTTCATTGGGAAGGGAAACAGTTTGAACAGAGGTTTGCAGTCACACAGATCTGATTCCCTTTTGCATCTGTGGAGTTCGCAAACAAATTTTTTGAGCAGTTTTCCGCTGTTAGGATCCAACAACCACAAAATTATGATGTCGGAATCTCAAAACTAAAATATGACAATATCAGAACCAGAAACAAAAGTGATATGGTTCAAAAAGACTTGAAAAGATCGGCTTTGACAATAGACGCATCCCACTGGGAAAACAAACATGGCGGTTTGATGCTCACTTTTTCGGAAAATCCTTCCCAGTATGAATTGCGCAATGACCGGAAGTCCGAGATTCTTGATGCGTGTATTAGCCTGATTCACTTTGCAGAATTAGAATTTGTTTGCTCAATGGTCAGGTACTTTTTTTTATTTCACCAATCGCTGCTATGTGATCGTGATGTATGTAATGCGCCGCTCACAGGGCTAACTGGTATATTAAGCTTTTCCTAAATCCTGTAGGAAGAAGGGCAATAACATCTTTCCCCTTGATAAAATAAAAAAAACATTCTCTTTGTTCCGGCTTTAAATCCTTGATCTCGGGAATCGTTGCCAACACAGAATGTATGGCTCTTCGCTGATTGGCTATTGCCTGAACTCGCACCGTTTAGTGTATTCTGATTCCTGACCTTGTCACTGGAGAGAAATGAAATTGAGTGGAGGCACTAGGCGGCACCAGCCTGGTTAAGTGAATATAGCTTTTCAGAACAATAAAAGGCTAAATATGTTATGTGCTAACAATTAATACCCCATAGATGTGTAATAATCCCTCTTTAACGTGCTCTACTTCCAGTGTTGGGAAGGTTACTTTTAAAATGTATTCCCCTACAGATTACATATTACATACCCCAAAATGTAGTTTGTAACGTAATCCATTAAATTACTTTAGGTGAGTAACGTAATCTGAATACTTTGGATTACTTGACATTGTCATGCTTTTTAAAACTACATGAACATTGCATCCATATCCTGAAAATTCATGTTTGTTCTCTTCAAACTGGTTGTTGAGCCCAAGTCTCCATGAACAGACTTTTGTTTACTGTAGAGAAGTAAAGACGAGGATTTTAACATAAGAAGTTTTGTTTTATCTGCTAAAAGAAAATAATAAATCCAGACTTTACTTAAACATATTAAAAATATTATTGATAGAGAAATTATTTTTATAAGAAATCACTGTTGCCTGAAATTACGTTCTAGTTTAGTCCTGGTTTTAGTTCTAATTTAGTCCTGGTTTAGTCCTAGTTTTAGTCCTGGTTTTAGTTCTAGTTTAGTCCTGGTTTAGTCCTGGTTTAGTTCTAGTTTAGTCCTGGTTTAGACCTGGCTTAGTTCTGGTTTAGTTCTGGTTTTAGTCCTGGTTTAGCCCAAAATGTGAAAACAGAAAAATACCGCCGTGTAATCCATTCATTTCAACAAAGTAACTGTAATCCAATCACCACTCACTGAAACAGTAACTGTAACTGAATACAGTTACTCATAATTTGTACTCTGATTACATAATTGCAGTACATGTAATCTGTTACTCCCCAACACTGTCTACTTCCCTAGTATTGTGCCAAAATTAGCCTTATCACTAAATGTATGATATAATGATGTATTGATATAATGTATGATACAAATTTCCTTCAGGCAAACAGCTCTGCCTTGTGAAAACAGAATAGACCAGTGAACGGCATGTGTACTGGTGCAGAGCCCTGTCCAGCAGAGAAGCTCTAGAGCGGACTAACAATGTGCTAATAAATCTCCATGCCCACAGTGTAAAAACACCGGAGTGCTTTGAAGTTCTGTGGGAAACGAACAAGTACAGGGGCTACCCAGGGGCATTGTGAGTGAGAACAATAAAACAAGGAAGTTAAATCAGAATACTGATTTTTTTAGTTCCGTCACTCATTTACGGTGCAGTTAGCCTCCAGCCGTGACATTGTGGTGTGATGATGAGTGATAATGGTGTTAGCGGTAGGAATACATGCTCCCCGCTATTTGAAACAGTGGACTTTTCTGAGGAGTAATTGTGAATTATGCATTCATTAAACAAAACAAAAATTGGACCAAAATAACAAAACGAACTGATATTTAGGCTGATATTGTTTTATAATAATGTGACATTCAAGGGGGGTAGCCTTAGCTCTTCAAATTAACATACAAGCATCAGGACACAGGTTGCATATTGAATAGAGGGTAAATTGTTCAATTTTAAGCTTAAATGTAGTTAATATGATTAACTGAGATTCAGGAGCAGGACCACGCCTCAGCCGCCCTCTCCTCTCCCCAGTGAACCACAACTCACCTCGACCACGCCTCGAATTTCCCAGAAGCCTATAGGCGAGTTTCAGCTGACGTCATTGTCATTAAAAGCCAGCGTTGCATGCTGCGAAATATTTTGGTCGGAGGCAAGAAACAGGATAGTGGTCAAACACAGTGCGTAACCTCGAGTATTTATCCCCGATAATGGTAAACTCCTGCTGCATTATCGGATGCACAAATAGAAGCACGGAAGAAGGAAAATGTCTTTTTCATATTCTGAGTGAAAAGAACCGGTAACGGTGAATTAAATGACTTTCAAACATCCGCAGAGCAAACGTAGAAGATCCTAACAAACCGTGGAGTCCAACAAGTTCAACAACACATCAAGACTCTTGGAGGTTTTCATCTTTTCTGCTGTGAATGGCTCAGGAGTTTCCACCAAGTCATTGTGGATATCGCCCAAGTGAATATTTGTCCAGGTAGTTGGAGATTCTGACCAGAAATTTGGTTTGGTCCAGGCTCTTTGTCAGGGGTTGAAAAGGGTGATTTGTCGTCGATGCTTATGACCAATTTCTGGTCAAATGGTCTTGGGTCCTCTGCCGTTAGAGTGGATAAATAACCGGGATCAATACCCTTTACGTGCTTTCTCGCTCCGTCCATCATGTTGAATTAGTATTTCTTGCCGCCGACCAAAATAATTCCCAGCATGCAACGCACGCTTTTGTCAACAATGAAACTCGCCTATATGTAGCAGCCTTTCCCATCATCCCAGTTTGTCTCAGCTAACTCGACCCCACCCTCCCATCCCCTATTTTGTCTTTCAGTCATAAGACCCTAACAAGGGGGGTCCCGTTCCAGCTGGGCCAGTTGTAGATTGAGACAGAGCCCCCACCCACAGTCTCAACCCAGCCATCTCTGCCCCGCTTCATACATTATCAATAAACTTCTTTGCACTATGTTGTTGTTGGCGTGGTCCTAGCTAGTGAATATATTAGTCGTAGGGGTGTAACGATATCCAAGCCTCACGATCTGATATCGTCACGGTATGACGCTCACAGTACGATATTTATTGTAATATTTTGTGGAGGCGGACAAAACTGTAAATATGCTTCTTTTTTCTTTTAAAATGCCTTGACAAGACTTAATCTAAAGAACTAAGGCTTAAAAGTGCTTAGAACAACAGTTATTTCTTCATGTAGTCTACACTGAAATGGAGCAAAGGATCATGGTCTATGTAGTTCCCTCTGTCTTTTTTTTTTAGCTATACATAACTCTTAATTTAAGCAAAGACACTTGTAATTTGATATATTGTGATGGTCCACATCATTGTTGTGAGAATTTTGACGATATGATACCACGATATTTCAGTTATTGTTACATTCCTATAAGTAAGTTTAATTTATTTTGAGTTTGACTAGTTAAGATGAATCATCCATCCATTTACTTAAGGGCTGGGTTGTGGGGGCAGCAGCATAAGCAGGGGTCTTAGACGTCCCTCACCTCTCCAGGGAATTCTGCGTCTTCCCGAGGCCTCCTCCTGGTGAGTCATGCTCGTAAGACAGGGAGTTGTCCAGGAGGCTTCGTAACAGAGGCCCGAGCCACCTCAGCTCAGGAGTGTCCAGCCACTCTGCAGAGGAAACTCATCCGACTTGAATCTGCAGTTTTGTCCTTTCGGTCATTACCCAAAGCTCATGACCATAGGTGAAGGGAGGAAAGTAGATTGAGCGGTAAATCGAGAGCTTTGCCTTTTGACTCAGCTCCTCCTTCACCACAACAGTCAGATACAGCGACCGTGTCACTGCCGATGCTGCACCCCTTGAGTTTGCTTGTCAATCTCAAGCCCCATCATCCTCCTCCTCGTGAACAATACCCCAAGATACTTGAACTCCTCCAATTGAGGCAGGGACTCTCCACCCACCTGGAGAAGGCAATGCACCTTTTTCAAGTTGAGAACAATGGCCTTGGATTTGGAGGAGCCATTACTCATCCCAGCCACTTCACACTCTGCTGCAAACTGCCCTAGTGCACGCTGCAGTTTCTGGTTTGATGAAACTATCAGGACAACATCATCTGCAAACAGCAAAGATGAGATCCTGCGGTCCCCAAACTGGAAACCCTGCAACCCCTGACTGCGCCTAGAAATTCTGTCCATAAAAACAATGAACAGAACCAGTGACAAAGAGCAGCCCTGGCCGAGTCCAACATGCACTGGTCAGATTCTCCTCTCCGGTTCCCTGGAATAGACTTTACTGGGGAGACTTTCTGTAAAAGATATATCAATTTACAGAATTTACAGATAAAAACTTTCCTCTCTGGTGTCAAGCTGGACTCATCAGACTATATACTATACTTTCTATTTATCTATTTATCTATCTATCTATCTATCTATTCTATAAGATAAGTGAGGAACAACTTTCAACCACAGCAAATTGTTTAACATGAACTAGTTTTCCACGTTTTTTAAGATTTTAACAGGTTTCATTGCTCAGGATTACATCTGTTACGATGCAGGGGACAGGTAAAAGCCGTGGTGGTAGTGCTGGTCGTCCTCTGTATTCGGGGCCTGTTGGCACTTCAGAGCAGTGACATGTCACACAGGGGTTTATCACTAGACTTGGAACCCACAGCTTCAGAGAACCACTGGCAATACACACACCAGGGGCCTTTCCAAAACTCCATCCTCCTTCCTTTTCCTAAGCACTAATCCTCGTTTTGCTCGGTCCTGCGAAGGAAACGCCACATGAAGTGCTGTCGCAAATGGAGCGAGCAGCGAGGAGAAGTGACTTATCAGCTCCCTCACATGGAGTCAGCATCAGAGCGGACTAAAGAGGTGTGCCTAACAGCGCAGAGTTCCACGCTTATTTAGAAGTGCAGACATCTTCATTTACACTTTTATTACTGCCTCCCAGACTTATCGAAATGAAAGAAAACAGCGATGTGATCAAATATGCTTTTATTGGCGCTGGTAAACACTGGAGTCACTTTATTTTGTACTGCCTTTTATGCACAAGTGCATCTGCTCCTATGAACACCTCCTCCTACAAATCTTTATGCTCTGTGACTGCAAAACACATTATTTAAGTCCAATTGTGCAATATATGTCCATAATGTCACCACAACTGAGTAACTATGTTTCTGCACTGCATCGTTTTAAATGCTTTGTTTTACATAGTTGAACATTCCTTGTAGCCACTATTTATTCTTCCTGTTCTCACCTCCATTTTTTTTCATAGCTGCACTTTTTGGCCTTTAAGAGCTGCCATGACAAGTGCTCCACTGTGGGACCAGTAAAGTTTATTATTACATCAGAATATAAAACTTTCTACCTGCGTCAGCTGTGAGCTGTGCTAAAGGGCATGTTTTGTACTAGTTCTCTAAGGAAGGAACCTCCACTCAGCTGTGAAATGGCAAGGTTATGTTTTGTATGTGATCCTCTGCCTTATTTACTTAACAACTTAAATCAGTGTATTCTCATAAGGGAGCTGAACAGGGGAGCTTTATCTCTGACATTTACTTCTGTTGTTGCACTTTAAGAACAAGCAACAGCAAGTAATGACATGTGACCCAACCACTCTGACCCTATACTTTCAATAACGATTCATAGTCTGGTATCACTGCACACAGTACTTTAATTGCAGATGGTGCGTTTGTAAAAGTACACTGCGATCTCGGACTCAATCGTGTTTGGACTTGGTCTTGTCTCTCACTCGAGGTCTGATACTTGACAAGTGTGATCATATTTCATTACGGCTGGTGCTGTTGGCAATAAACTTGTACCGGTGTGCCGGAGTGCACGGGCCGTCTTACTGCAGCCTGTGCGCTCATTTGGAACATGCATATACTGTGCAACACATCACCACACACACGCTCCTGTCTGCAACAGGGTCCGGTCAAGCAGTAACGGACGGAAACAGGGACAGATTTTTTACATTCAAATGTCTCTTATTCAGAAACTAGAGGGACTATTGAAATAAGTAAAGTATCAGAATGTAGGAAAGAGTTAACACTCCAACAGGGTAAAGTTAAACCTGTGATGTTCTTTCAACTTGTTGACAAAAAATTTAAAAACGGTAATGGAGGGAATGAAATATGCAGCACTTTTTGGGCAATAAATCCAAACAGTGATAACTCTTGGTTCTCACTTACATATCCTTAACAAACTGCTTTGAATATTTGCTTCATATAGTTTTCTACCATATGGTACAAGATTAGGTTGAAAAACCTCTGACTTTTTGAGTCATGAGATTTTTTATTAAGAAAGGTCATGGTAACGGAGGGAAACGTAACGGAGGGAAAATTGTGCAAGCAAGTAGAAGGTGCAGGATTTTGCATAATTTCACAGCTTTTTTCTCCCGAATATTTTAATATTACTTCAAAATGAAAGGAAACTATTTCTATAAAATATGTCAGTCCTTCCAAGCAAATTTGTATCATTTTAAATAAATTTTTTTGAAAAATCATGTACCTTCATCAACAGTTCAAAGATGGAATAACACAAGATATGATGAAATACATCCATTTATTGACATGATTTGCAGGTCTTTGAAATTTGGGAAATAATTTTTCTTCCATGTTTCATACATGGTCTGTTTAAAACGTATGTAACTTTAGAACCAAAAATGGTACAGAAAAAAGGTCAACAGTTTCATAAACTAGAGTACATATGTATCTGTTCAATACATTTTTATATCAGATGCATTAACTTGAATTTTTGGCCTTGCTGTTTACTTCTGCTTGACTGGGCCCAACAGCATGTGCCCTCATGTACCAGCGTGTATCACAGAGCAGGTTAAACTTTTAAAAATATCTTACACCTTTTCACGCTCTTGCTCCTCCCCGTGTACAGCACACACAGGCTCCCTCCTCAATGCACTGATTAGAAGAGCAAGACGAAATGCGAAGCAAAAACTAATCAAAATGTATGTTACAGTGTTGTGCACAAATGCATCTGTATTTGTCACGATGTGCGTTTGGAACTAAAACAGGTTTAAAAATCCTACCCACTTTCTTCACTTTTTTCACAGTTTTCTGTAAAGTGCCAGTGGAAGTTCTCTTAAAGAAGGGGTTCTCAAGCTGTGGGTGAGGGTCCAAAAAAGGTGGTGCAGAGTGTTTCAGTGCAGTACAGTTTGCTTGACTTTGTAGGAGGTAGATGTAGCACTTGTGGTCGGATAAAGAGGCTTCAGAGAGTTTATACTGACTTCCATTTAATGCCATTTGCACTGAAACACAAGAGACACATTTATGACCACGATATTCATGTCCAAGCACACTTTACAATACACGCATCAAGAATCTCGGACTTCAAAGATTTTTATTCTTTTTCATTTCATTTTCTTTTTATTTATTTTTTAACCACGGGTGGGTCAGGACTAAACCAGGTCTAAACCAGGACTAATCTTGAACTTAAGAGACGACAAGCAGTTTGTCTGCAAAGCACAATTGGGCAATTGTCGCGTTTACCTTCGTGAGGTGTGGAGATCTCCATCGGTCCTTTCTCCTGCGGTCACCTCTGAGCCCACCCCGACAGTGAGTCCTGTTTCACTTCTGGGTTAGTCCTGGTTTACTCCTGTTTTAATCCTAGTTCAGTCCTGGATTAGTCCTCCTCTTCAGTCCTGGAATCAATCCTAGGATAGTCCTGGGTTAGTCCTGGTTTAGTCTTATTTCAGTCTGTGGTGTAGGCAGCGCAAATGTTTGATATAATCTCGGGTTAACGGGTGGGTGCGATGCTGTACTGTGGGTCTCCAAAAATGGACCCATGCAGGACTGTGAGCTGTAGGGCTCCATTATGGAATAAATTAATCTTGAGTTCGTTACATAAAGAAGTAGGAATATAACATAACGGACGACAGCAGCAAGAAGTTTTAAGAAGGATTCAAAAAGTGTTGCATCTGTCCTGTCTGAAAAAAGTGTATAAAGTTTGTGCTGAGGGGTTTTACAGCCTTAAAACAGATATAATAATTGTAAAATATAAAGTTGACTACTTGGCAGATTTTACCTATTGTGGGTTATTTTTTAGAACGTAACCCCCGTGATAAACCACTGACCACTGTACTCTCACTTCGCAACCTGTGCACATGGCCTCACGCTTGTCCCGACCGGGATGGAAAACGGAGAAATTCTTGTACAAGTCACTGTTAAATGCGCATTTGCGTTAAGGCATGTTGCAGACTGACTGACTGTTTGTGTCTCGCTCCTTCTGAGTAACAGACGCTACGAGAGACGCTCAATTTCATGCCCCCAATGAACGGTACTGAAAACCCGGACATTTGCATCCCTTAAAAAAAAAACAAAATATGGACATGACCGGGGAAAAACAAACGTTTGGTCACCCTAGTTTCTATTCATAAAATTAAGCAGAATAAATAGGTGACTTGTTGAACAGTTTTATTAGAACCATAAACTAAAATCTTGCTACCCTGCATGTGACTGGATGGTTATAGTGTGTCAAACCCTGTACTCAGCTTTCATGAAGGACGGCACACTCACTGACAGGTTGTAGTACCTCTCAATACAAGTCCATTAACCCCTTTAGAATACAGGTTAATGGGAGCCACTGACCTCATAGACTACCTCTGCTCCTCAGGCCCCTTCGCGATAACTCCACTATACGCCGTGGTTATTGTTCGATTTACTCTTTCTCTCGTAGTTTATTTATGTCCTTCGCTCCCTGGAGGCTTGACCACAGGTGTGTGAGGTGCCAGTGAAAGTGAAGGATTCTGGGAGTTTGGGGCCCCTGACTGTATTGTTTGTAAGGGCCATCCATCTTGAGCCGGCGCACTGGTCTGGTATTGATTTACCGAAGAAGGAGTCTGACTACAGCGGTGGAGCGTACTGTGGAAGAATGCCCTTGTGGGAGAGTGTTGTGTTTTTAAAGTTTGGTTAAGATGTTTTTCTTAGTCCCAAAGTGGTACACAATGTTATTACAGTGAGGTAATAAAAATGAGATTGTATGACAAGAATATAAATTTTGTGTGGTTGGGTAAAAATACTGCACAAATATGCTTCAAGGAGTGGCCGAATGTGCATCTCACTGGGTTAAAATTTTGTACAAACAAAAATAATAATTAAGTAGATTCAAATAGATTAATCAAATATAATGATGAAACTCAGTAGTCTTTAGTTGCAGTTTTAAAGAGGGGTATGATACTTCTATGGCTACCTGACCAGCCACAGCCAAACTCTTTTACAAAACTCAACAAAGATGGGTGGATCTGCTTACATGTAAAAAGTAAAAAAACGCAGCATAAATGACTGAAAAACCGCACAGATATTAGCTGAATCAACAGTCGACGGACCAAAATATTATTTAGCTCAGGTAAAAGAAGTTTTATGTTTTGTTCTGATACAAGAATTTTCAAGAGGAGATGTCTTCTGCATTTGAGACACACATGATACAGGATTTTCACGCTCTATGGTCTGGCTCGAGGCCCTTCTGGATTTAAAAGGAATGTAGAACGGACTGGCTGCTCAGGCAACTTTGATGGGATATTAATTAACACATATTTACATGGACTTTTGATTGTTTTGAAAATGCTACATTCACTGAAAACAATGATTATTTTCAGTTTTGTTTTTGATGAATGGGACCGTGCCTATGTTCCCTCAGCCTCATTTGTAAAATTTTATGTTTTTTTTTTTGTTTTGTTTTTTCTTTTCAAATGTAGGCCCTTTGTTCCCACATTTCCATTTCATTTTGCATCAGATTTTATCCCCATTTTTTCCAATTTGGTTATCATTACTCCTCCACGTCGAGAGGAGCCAGTTGAGGTAGCTCGGGCATCTGTTCTAGATGATTCCCTCGGGAGGTGTTCCGGGCATGTTCCACCGGAAGGAGGCCCCGGGGAAAACCCAGGAAATGCCAGAGGGACTATGCCTCCTGGGAACGCCTCTGTTTCCCCCCGAAGGAGCTGGAGGAAGTGTCTGGGGTGAGGGAAGTCTGGGAGTCCCTGCTTAGACTGCTGCCATTCTGACCTGGGCCCAGATAAGCGGAAGAAAATGGATGGAGGGATGGACGGTCATCAGTTACACCCAACCTATTCTCCAGCAGCAGTTCACTACAGATGTAATGTAGAGGTCATGGTGCAAAACATCCTAAGCTGAAATGACTCTGAATCATCCTTTTAAATGTGGTATAAAAATAAAAAATAATTACTTGAATTAGAGTTTCATTTTGAGAAAAATCTTAAAAATATGAAATATCTTAGAAATGAAGGAACATAGAACTGTGGGAACATAGGGCCAACCTCCTCTAAATTCTTTATGCTATGTTCCTTTAGCACCACTATCACAACACAATCAGCATGTATCTCACTAATGGTCATATTTTTATTTAGCACTTTTCCACCTTCAAGTTGTTCAAAGTGCTTTACATGAAGGAACCACTCACCTATAGGCGAGTTTCAGCTGACGTCATTGTTATTAAAATGGTAAATGGTCACATTTTTCTATAGCGCTTTTCCACCTTCAAGGCACTCAAAGCACTTTACAACAAGGAACCACTCACCCATTCACACACACATTCACACACCAGTGTACACAGACACTGTGGGCAAGGTGGGTTAAGTGTCTTGCCCAAGGACACAATGACAGCATTCATCTGTGGGAGCTGGAATCACACCAGCCAACCTGTGGGTCAGTGGATCTGAACGCTCAACCAATGATGTTTATGTCGAGAGCTGGAATTGAACCGCCAACCTTCAGATCAGTGGGCAAAATGTTCTACCAACTGAGCTACTGCCGCCCCAGTAAGTGTATTAATTTTTGTATTTTTATGGAAAATGGTCAAGCATGGTTTATGTAGGCTGGCGGGTTGAGCCTTTTACAAAAGGGCCGGGAGAGACTGTAAGATTACTCAGAAATGCATGGACGACTTAAAACCACTTCAGGCATGGTTCTGGTAAGAGAATAACATTACAACATGGTAGGAAGAGTTGATTTTGTGTAATACCTCTCTTTAATGTAAACAAAGATTAGCTAGAGTCTGATAACTAGGGATGGGCATTCCATGAAATGTTCTTAATCGATCGTCGGAAGAATTAACGATCGATTATCGATTAATCATTAACGTTTTTATGAAAATGATCATCATTATTATTACTATCTGCACTACTAATCTGCATAAATAAATTCAACTTTACGACAGATCAACTGTAATGACTCTAGAGCCACATCAATCCGTTTGACATTATAATGTGTTTAATTCAGTTTTGTTCAACTCTCACAGAAACAAAACTTAAAACTGCATCGCTAATTTGTATAAACTAAGCGAAGATAAAACTACAGCTCTTGTGTCGCTGATGCGGATCAACTTCTGTCGGATTAAAAGACATGACTCAGTGGAATACAGGTTAGTGTGACCAGATTTGCGTTTGTCAAAACCAGGACACCGTACGGGGGGAGGGAGGTGGGGACTCGTCATCGACATTGCACGACTCTCACCTGGTAAAGCTTTCTCCTACTGGACACAGAAACATATGTGCTGCTTTGTACACTGTGCACATGGACTCACACTTGTCCCGAATGCAACGGAAAGTGTGGAATTTCTTGTACAAGTCATCGTTAAATACACATTTGTGCTTCAGCAAGTTGCAGACTGACCGACTGTTTGTGTCTCGCTCCTTCTGATGCAGAGACACACATGTACAGACCTGTTTGGTCACGATACACACAGCAACCTACATTCGGTTTGTCGATTAAAATTAACGTAATCGATGAAATTCTTAATGATCAATTATCAATTAATCGATTAATCATGCCCATCCCTACTGATAATGATTTGAAAAACTCAACAACTCAACTGCAACACTTTTTCATGACATGTGCAACATAGGACCTTGACAGCACAAACTCATTAGTTTTAGGCCTATCAATACATTCTGTAAAAACAACATACATTTTTACTGTTACCATGGAAACTAAACCCAAATGGCTCAGGCAAGATAATACGTGACATGAAGCTCTTCACTTCATATTATGCACAATAATTGGTGGAGTTGAAAAGGTTTACAGACTGAGAATAAGAGAATCTGAATAGTCTTCAAATTGTCCATGAAAACACGTTTATCTGTTGAGTGGAGCTGTCAGGGCCCCGAGTGAAACCATGAAAGCACATTTTCACACACAGACAGTTTAGGTTCCAGTATGGTGTAAGATTTTAGAGCTCTTCACCTTGTCATGATGTTATCACCTCACATCCTTATAGTTGGCCTGTTTTATGTGTTACTGAAGCTCTCTCCTTTTGAAACTATTCAACATTAAACACAGAGAATTTCAGACCTCAATAAATGATGTCATGTTGGTAAAGGTTCTATATAACAAAAAACTGAGTGTGTTTACATGCACGTCAGTATTCCAGTTATGATCAGGTTTTTTGAGTATCCCAGGTTCGTTATGATGCTTGTATATGCAGTATCCCGGTTATGAGAAACCGAGATACTGTAGCTGGTATATTCCGATAGTAACTGTACTGTGGCATGTATACGCAGTATCCTGAATACTGCAAGATAAAGGTGAGTGCGTATGCCTCACCGTAATTGCGCATCCCTTGATATTTTTATTTAAAAGGTTTATTTTCACATGACTTGCACCAGGAAAGTCATGGGGCCAATTTTTTTGTTTTGAGACAATAAGGATATTTTTAGTTTACTTACAGACTTGATATTTTGCACTTTTGTAGCTAAGGCCTTAATTAAACAGTTTTTCTGTCCAAAAAGTAGTTTATATATGTTTGCTGCGTGTTTTGTATAAAAGAGTGTGAATTTTTTCCCCCCGTTTTTTTCTGTTTTGTATTTATGGTGCTATAGCTTTTATCACAGCATATGACACAACTACAGCAGCAGATACTGCAACATAAAGGTGAGTGCGCATGTGTCCAAAAGACAAACACTTTTCAGTCTTTTCATCAGAACAGTAGTGACATAAATAAAGTGACCAACATAAATAAAGTGACAATACATGAGTGAAATGACTGCGCTAAACCTGCACATGTACAATCTGCACATGTATGACTTGCACATGTATGATCACTGAAAAGGCAAACATAAACCATCTCTATACGATACAGTATATGTTCAGAACAAACTCACCATCAGGAGCACATTCTCTGTCACAGAAAAACACATATATATTCCACTGAGTCGTGTCCTTTAGTCCGACAGAAGCTGAACCACATCAGTGCACAAGGAAAGAGTTGTTTTTATCAGTGCTAACAGTTTATGCAAATGATCCATGTGGTTTTAAGTTTTGTTTCTGTAAAACGTAAACAGATGTGGCAAAGCTGCATTATATTATCAGACGGGCTAATGCGGTTATGGTTTATATGTTGTAAAGTTAAGTTTATGCAGAAGATTTTAATAAAAAATCTGCTGCAATGTGTAACTTGTACCATGTTTGGAAATGTGGATCTGTGCAGTGGATTGTGGGATATCTCATAGCTCCTTACCGCTGGTTAGAACCTCCCGAGCCTCCACTAGCTCATTGACATGGAGAGAACATTGTTGGAAAAATATCATCAGATTCTTTAAGACCCCCCAACAAAGTAAATATAAAAATGCAAATGCTGAATGTTGGAGGAAATGTGGATCTATGGAGGCGAACCATTTTCATGTATTTTGGGAATGCCCGGTACTACGACATTACTGATCTGGAATATATAAAGCTCTAAACGGTATTTTTGCCGTTCAGTTTCCTGATGACTTTTCATTTATGTATTTGGGTCTAAACACAGTCTTGGACCGAGGAGGGGATATTAAACTACTACAGGCACTTCTAGCGGCCAGCAAAAAATCAATAACTAGGAAATGGCTAAATCCAACCCCCCCCAACACTTGAGGACTGGTTTGGTACAGTTTTAGAAATGTATAAAATGGAGAAATTGACATACACTCTAAGAGTACAAAGGGAAAAAATTTTATAAGATTTGGGAAAAATTAATCCAGTTTGTATCTCCCTTTCGGGCTGATTTTGATTGACTTTTTGTATATGTACCAGGTAATGGGGTATGGATCCCCTGACTCCACCATGCTCACCCAATTTGTTTCTTGAAGGGTTGAAATGTCTGGTAAATTCTTTCAAGTTGGCCACCTCACATTGTTGTTAGTTAGTTTGTTTGTTCCCCTTTTTTATTATTATTATTATTATTATTTATTTTTTTTTATTCACTTTTTGTTTTTGTAAAAAAAAAGTCTAAAAAGGAATCTAATCTTTCTGTAATACCACAGACTATAAAGATGCGAACCTTTTCTAATAAAAACATAAATGAAAAAAAAAAAAAAGAACCTCCCGAGCCTCCTATGCTAAAGGTGCTCATGATTGTTTGTATTTTTCTTCATTTATTAAATTCATTTAAGTTAATTTTTGCACTTACGCATTTGTAATATCATGTATACGCAGTAACCTGAATACTGCAATAACTGGGATATGACCAATAACCGGGATACTGATGTGCATGTAAACACACTCACTGACTCTTGTGAGTTTTTAGCCATGTTATAATGTTGTTATCTCCTCAAAAACAAACTGTATTGAAACTGTTTTATACTGTGCTCATCAAGCCTGCTAAAGGGCACTATATGTGATTGTGGTAATATATTTAGTCAGTTGGTGACCAGATGGAAACAACTAGTTTGAAAAATAATGTCAATCAGTCCACAATGTGTTTTGTCCTTCTTTCTAGTCATCTCATTTCCAGCCCTTTGAGTGGCAATACGTTTTTGTGTTGGGTATGAATGTTGACAGCTATACTTTGTCGGGGTTTGTGGCATTTTGTGGGCATTATTTGGGATGTTCCAGTGGCGGTAGTGGAGCCTATTTGAGTTGTGTATTACTTCGAAGCTAGCGGTAACCGTTTGGTTGTCTATATGGTGATGATTTTACTGCTTTCTGAATATTTAACTTGCCAAGGAGGTTATGTTTTTGCCGGCGTTTGTCTGTTTGTTTGTTTGTTTGTTTGTCTGTTAGCAACATAACTCAAAAAGTTATGGACCGATTTTGATGAAATTTTCAGGATTTGTTGGAAATGTGAAAAGGAAGAACTGAATTCATTTTGGGGGTGATCTGGAAGAAATCCTGGATTCTGGATCACTTTGAAATTTTAGTTAACATTGTGGTAAATGGGGCCAAAAAGTTTGTTTCTCAATATCTCGGTTAATTATTGACCAAACCCCATGAAATTTGACTCAGGGATGGACAATGGGATCCTCTTTCATATTCCAAATTGAAAGATACGAGACAAATATTTATGAAAAAAACAATTAATATGAGGGGGACTGTAGTCCTTGGCGAAGGTCTGCGCTCTCTGAGTGCTTTTCTAGTTTTTTGTGTTTTTGTGTTGTTGCAGTTTCACTCTTTTTTGCATTAAATCCTGGTCAAACACAACACCTGCCTGTTCCTTGGAGGAAATAATGCAAGAGAGAGTTTAGCTGGCTGTCAATCTCAGTTAGGACATGGGGTCACTTTGGGTGCAATAGTAAACATACCTGGAGAAGTGTTTTGTTTCATCCACACATGTTTGAGTAATACTTTGTTATTATTATTAGTCTACATCTTCAAAGCTCAAAATGCTCTGTTCCACCTTGTGATGTCATGTAATGGTAGTTTTCAAGTTAACAGCTGCCTTTTACCTTTAATTCAGTAGAGATTAGCAATTCCAGGGCTGAAATTGTCTAGATGATTCAAGGAAGGTGTATGTAGCACTTCTTGTATATATGTACATGACATCACAAGGTGGAACATTTGTTTTCTGTTTGAGAGAAGATCTCAGCCTAAATATACAGGGTTTATGAGTTAAACATGTGTGAATGAAACAAAATACAACTCCAGGTCTGTTTGTGATAAGAAAACAACATTATAACATACAGTAGATCAGAAAATAATGTGTAATAGGGCCCTTTAACCCTTCCAGACCGACGATACCTGGGAGTATTATATTAGTATTATAGAAGCATAACTTTCCAACCATAAAAGATAGAAACTTACTTTTTTCCCCACGAAAAGCTGAGAGTTGCGGCTTTCCAAGCATATTTCTGGCAATATCCTACGTCACACCCAGGCTGCGTAATGATGCAGGGAAAACAAATGTCCAGTAGGAACTTTGTTTTCCGCCAAACTCATGCGCTCCATTCATTTTGATTGGGCCAAACTTTGCCAAAGAGTGTAGTGAGTCAAAATGGTCGATGCTCTGAGCTAATTTGCCTTCAAAATGTACAAATCCAAATGTAATAAACACCATGGAAATGCAGGAAGTGATGTGGCTCTGTGCCCTGGACCTGACACCAGCTGTTTCCACGACTCACACCAGGAAAGTGAAGGGGTGACTGCTCTTTTTTGTTTTGTTTTGAGGGCAATAAGGATATTTGTAGATTACTTACTTACTTTACTTACTTTGTTATTTTGCACTTTTTTAGCTAAGGCCCTTTTTTATGTCTAAAAAGTTTTTTGCTTTGCTCTGTATTTTGTATGTAAGAGTGTGAATTTTATTTTATTTTAATTTTATTTCTAGTCCTATAGCTTTTACTACAGCCATATGACAAAACTACAGCAGCAGATTGAGAAATAACAGGCTGTACTGAAAAAAAGGATGTATAACACTTCATTATGGAGTAAAAGGGAGAGTTTTAATAGCAAAATTAAGAAAAAACATCAAAGTGAATGTACTAAAATTGTCCTTAGCTCTGGAAGGGTTAACAACTGTGCAGCCAAAGATTCACTTTAACATTTGCTGTGACCCAGAAGTCCTCCAGTGTCTTTTGATAAAGTAAAACAATTTTTAGCTGCTAGCTGTTTAATAATATTACCTGTTAAAGGTTGTATGGAAGTTTTTTTTTGTTTCAAATTGTTAATGAAAGTTTAAAATACCATTACAGAAACGCAGAAGACTTGTAATTATGATGACCAAAAAAAAAAAAAAAAGAAAAAAAAAAGAATGAAAATCTATCAACTGTGGACATAGTGAGGCCAGATAAACATCAGCCAATAGAAAACGAGGCTGCCTCATTTTCTATTGGCTGTTAGGTTGTCAATCAAATTCCTTACGTTTCTAGTGTAACTGACTCACCAGCGTGTGGGGATTACATGGTTTATTCAGCGGTTCTTAAAGGCTTTTTCAAACTGTATCTTCCTCACAGTTTGCACAAAGTTTGTTGCGATGGCGGACGAGAATCCACGACCAGTTCGCCGCAAAAGAAAGTCCATTATTGAGTTCGCTGAAAGATGAAGAGAAGGGGAAAAGGAGCGAAGCCAAACTGAGGTGATTCTTGGAGATCTCTTCCAGCGATTGCGCGAATGAAGCTGACGAAGGGTCTAAGGACTGACGTGTTGGTCGATCAACTATTTCTAGAGAGGTCACTTCAACAGTAATTCTGAACACGCATGACTGTAAACAAGCGTGATTTCTAGGGTAAAGAGCCCGGAGGAGATGTTTCTACTGAGGGAGCTGTGGAGGAGGAAGGTGGTGTCACGCATGCACAACATTTGAAAAAGGACTGTCGCTTTATTTCACTTCCCTTAAAAAAAATCCTCTTTACAACCTTTAAAGGTGCTGGACTTGCTTTTTACTTAATTTTTTATATTTTTTTTAAACAAAACAAAAATAATAATAATAATAATTTTAAACAGTTTGCATTGGTCCAACATTACTCCTCACTTACCTTTTGCAGTTTAATTATCCTAATTTCTCACTGCAATGAGCTTATAATAATTTTTCACAACTCTCATGAACCAGAGTTCAGTTTTGCCATCACGGTAAACAACAACTTGCATGCTAATGAACACTTCCTGATTATCGGAAATGCTTTAAAATTAGATGCAGACAAAACACAGCAGACTTATTTTAACCTCAAGACCTGCTTATACAGTATTTCTCTGCTGGGGAAAGATATATTTTGCTCAAAAATAGGAAAAAAATTAAATTAAATAGGTACAGAGCCTTAAACCTTAATCATCAAAATATACGCTCCTGCCAGCTCTGCTCCTGTCTGCCCTGCCACTATCTGTCTTAAAACCTTTCTCCAAACCGCTGCTCTGTACAGACCTCTTTAAACTGACAACTTCACAGTCTATCATTTGTGCTTGTCCCCGTTTCCAATTTGACTTGAACCTCAAACCTGGTTGTCTTCAGAAACAGCCGTCGTGTAACAGTCTCCCGCTGCAGAGAAACGTTGAATTATTCATGCAGAGGTGAGAGCGTGCCTTGGTGAGATTAGCGCTCCTAATTTTCCACAGTTTACTAAACCTAGTGTGGAGCTGTGTCCTGGCCTGCCGCGAGATTCTCTGCTAATGAGAAAAAGATATTTGCACAGGACTCCTGAACGTTTTAATTTAGTTGGCGACTGGTCTTTTCCGAGTCAACGAAAGTAATTATAATGGATTTACGAAGTGAGGTTAAGGTTGGTTGTAGGCTACGCAAACTCCAAAATAATGTGATTTAAAGGGACATATGATCTATTTTCTGATCTTTGTTATAATATTGTTTTCTCGTCAAAAACAGACCTGGAGTTGTGTTTTGTTTCATTCACACGTTTCACACACAAACCCTGCATATTTAGGATGAGTTCTTCTCGAAAACACTTTACAACACTTTGGCTACGTTCAAACTGCAGCCTGAAGTGACCCAAATCTGATTTTTTGACCTCTATGTGACCTGTATCTGATCGTTTAATGACAGTCTGAACGACACAGATCAAATTTTTTCAAATGTGACCCAGGACACTTGGAATATGTGCTCCTGAAACTGATACATATCTGATCTTTTGACATGCATCTTCAGTCTGAACGACCAAAGCGCATTCATTCACCTACACGTTATCAACAAGCCACAAACGTCACTATTCTGCGCTGAAGTCGGCGAAAATTGTCACCACTCACCACTCTTGGCTACGTCTCCACATCCACACGTTCCTTTCAACGGACGTTGCTGCCGCTGTCCCACAAAACACCACGGGTCCTTCTCCTTCTCAATCTCCTCCTTAAAACAAGTAAGTTGTTCATGTTCTGGCTCCAGTACGAGAGGAACTTTAAAATCTCCAGGTGCTCAATGCTCACGTCGATGTTTGGACAACTTCTGTAAACACAGAGCACGCTCGCTGTGGTTGACGTCGTCGTGTCTCCAGTGCACATGTGGGACACTTTCGGGCCATTTAACGTTCACACTGGAGTCACATACAAGTCGCATTTAATTGGAAATGTGAACAACCTCGCAAAAACATCGGATTTCACCAAAAAATTGTAATTGAGCGTTAAGCCCTGCAGTCTGAACGTAGCCTATGTTCCACCGTGACTCCATACACCTTCAGTAGAATCATTTGGATAATTTCAGAATTGACAATCTCTTTAAAAAAAGATGAAAGTTGTTGAAAACTAGCCATGCCGGCGTCACCTAGTGCCTCCGCTCAATTTCATTTCTCTCCAGCGACTAGGTCAGGAATCAGAATACACTAGACGGTTCACAAAAACCCTGGAAGTGCAAGTTTGGGCACCAGCCAATCAGCGAAGAGTCATATATTCAGTGTTGTCAACGATTCCCAAGATCAAGTATTTAAAGCCGGAACAAAGAGAATGTTTGGTGAATTTAATTCCATTTTCAAGGGAAAAGACGTTATTGCCCTTCTTCCTATGGAATTTGGGAAAAGCTTAATATACCAGTTAGCCTCATTAGCGGTGCATTACATCACAACCACATGGCAGCGATTGGTTAAATAATAAAAAGTACTCCCTATCGTTGAGCGAACGAAATCTAAGAGGTCAGACGGTTTGTACGAAGTGAAATGAAGTAAAACCGGCTGATGAATCTGGCTAGTTGAAAACTCTCATAACTTCACAAGGTGGAACAGCATTTTGAGCTTTGGAGATGAATGAAACTAAACACAACTCCAGGTATGTTTTTGTGGAGGTAACAACATTGTAACATTACTAAAAGCTCACAGGAGTTAAAGTTTTGTTTTCCATTAAGGTTGTAGGGTCTATGGTGTGATACAAATGTAAAAAGTACTGGGGGTGCACCAGGGATCAGTTGTGGGTCCCTTTCTACTTGCTATAAAGATCGACAGGCCAACTAGGAATACATTTAATCTTGGTCACACATTCATATCATATAAAGGAAATAACAAGGGTTAAACTACTGGGTAATCATTCTTCATTAGCAGTACTTATTCAGGGGGATGAGCATGTTGTGTGTGTGTTTTTTTAAAGGGCTACTAAACACCAAAATCACTTTTTCTACTGATTAGTAGGGATGTAACAATAACCGAAATATTGTGATATTGTGTTGTCAAAGTTCTCATAATAATATCGTGGACTATTGCAAGTCTCTTTGCTTAAATGAATAGTTATGGTGCAGTAATAGCAAAAAAAAAAAAAAAAAGACAGAGGGAACTACATAGACCATGATCCTTTGCTCCATTTCAGTGCAGACTACAAGAAGAAATAACAGTTCTAACGCACTTTTAAGAGTTAGTTCTTTGGATTAATTCTTGTCAAGGCATTTTAAGAGGAAAAAGTAGCATGTTCACAGTTTTGTTAACCTCCACAAAATATTGCAATAAATATCGTACCGTGAGAAGTATATCGTGAAAATATCGTACTGAGAGATTTGAATATTGTTACATCCCTAATCGTGAGCCTCCCCATCATATCGTGAGCTTTCCCACGATAACACAATAAATATCGTACCATGAGGTTCATACTGTGACGATATCGTATTGTGAGACTTGGATATGGTTACACCCCTACTGATTATCTGTGTAAGTGGGTTTAAAACAGAAATGTATACATATCCCTGGCCTTACTTTGGCATTTTAGTGCGTATTTGTTGAAAAATGTACTTTTGGGTCAAAGCCATGACTGTAACGGCTCTTTTAGAAGTACAGCAAGTACATTTGAATTTTCTGGGTTGGACTAACGGCTGCTAATGAGTCAGATGCAAGTTATTACATGATGAGCACAGACGCTGGCATCTACAGGCGCGATGTGAGGAGCCCCTCTCAGCCCCACCCCGTCCTGGCACCGCTGGTCACCGCAATGTCCCGCCGTGTCTGGAGAAAAGGGAAACGGTGTGATCCGAGCACAAATGTCCGCTCTGTGTCAAAGTCCAGAACGCACCGGTCCACACTGTGTTGGATTGTTGTGGATGTCAGTCGACTGTCAATCATCTCTCCAGAGCCCGCCCCACACCAGCTCCCCTCAACCCACTCTGGAGGATGTTTCAGATTTTGCTTAGGGGCGGAGTAAAGCTTCAGGAGAGTGTTTAATGGCTCTTGATGGAAGCTTTAGTTTGAACCCAACGCGTAAACAAGGAGAACCGGCAAACTACCCGCAGCAAGGCCCACATTTATTTTCGTATTATTTAATTTATAAAGGATAGCTCTGCATTTTTGTTTTGCACATTCTACATGTTAGTGGTTGGGGATGTGTTCTTGTCCTTCCCTTCGACCTCCATACTACCAAATGAAGAAAGAGTGCCGTCACATGGTAGAAAACTGCTGGAACAAAATCAGAAGATGCTTCACTCCAACTTTTACTTTTGAAAAGGTTCACACATATTTCCAAACCTATCATTTTGTGTCATTTAGTACAAATAGTGGCCTCCTGCATCTCTTATAATTACAAAAGTTGTGTAAAATGTTGTGTTTTTTTTTTAAAGCTATCATTTAAACAAAGGATTGTTTACAGAGCGCCCACTGGAATGATGGAACAAGATTATAGGCTATGATATGTTCACAGTTTGTTTGGGTAAAATGGCTCAAATGGACAACGTTACGATCAGAACATCCCCCATGAACAATGTTTTGTGTCTCATTAAAGATAATCATGAAACACTGTGGGTTTTATGTTAAAGGCAGATTTTTTCCCATGTATTTGAGTAAGATTTGTCTTCCCCCGTACAGATATATATACACACAGGTCTGGGGGTCAAAATATATCCTAGGTTCTGCATGCTGTCTATTTAATTACAAAGCAGTTTGTTGTTTGATAAGCATTTTTCTGGATACTCAAAGACTCTTAACAATTTAGTTCATTATTTATTCACTCCATACTCAGTGGTGGTAAACTACTATTGTAGCCACAGCTGCCCTGGGGCAGACTGACAGATATGCCACTGGCCCCTCCCTCCACCACCAACACTCACGCACACGCCACTTTCATACTAGGCAATGTGGGTGAAGTGCCTTGCCTAAGGACACAACGACAGCTTTTGCGACCTACTGTGGCACCTGATTTTCCCAGTGGTCTCCTGTTCAAGTACTGACCAGGCCCAGTCCTGCTGAGCTTCTGAGATCTGACAGGATCAGGTTTTGACAAGCTGCTATGGCCACACAGCTTTACTGTGACAGCTCTGCTCTCTGAGATTTGTAAAAAGTTCTTATTGACACTTTACAGCTCATGTCATCAACATTCCCTGGGGGTGTGAAGCTAACTGTAAACACAATTTAATCTGAGTTTTCTCAATCTGACCAGAATAAACTGATTTAATTGGAACTACAGCATGTGAGCTGATTTGTGTTGTGCTGTTAAACAAGTCTGTAACACACAGGCCCCATGGGCACCTACCAAATAAAATTAACACAATACCAAATGTTTACAGCATATACACATGTACAAATAACTTCAAAAGGCAATCAAATAAATGCAAACATTAATAAGAATCTCAATAAGGAGGAGGAACTACCAACAAAATATTCAGAAACTTTTTTTTAGGGAAAGGGAGACAACTTATAAATTAAGGGGAATCCACCTCTTTAAAATGGCCAGAGTCCATATGACAAGAAAAAGTTTCTGTATTTCAGTTTGTGGGGTCAAAATCTTGAACTCTATCAGTGATGAGCTCAAAGAATGTCCTAATATGAAAATGTTTAAACATAAATATAAAGAAATGATTATAGCTAGGTATGCTCGAGAAGGAATTTTATTTTATTGTTATCTGAATGCAAACGCTATATTTATTTTGTATGGGGAGTAATGTGACACACTATATGAGTCTGGCAGAGGCACATTACTGCTTTAGTGGGATTGTAAAAGGAGGTGGGGGTAGATAAGCATTGCTTCTCCCCACTCCTTTTCGGAACAACAGATTATTTTTTATTTTTTTTATTTCTATTTGTGGATATTATAGTTGTGATGAGCAATGTAAAATAATTGTCTTTATGTATCTGTTGAGTATTGCATATGAAATTTATCCTTTACTGTATGATAATGCAATTTATTATTTATGGAAACACCTGAAAATAAACTTATCAAAATAAGAACCTAAGAAAAGGTATGTCACACACATATTGTACAAATTGTAATTATCTTTACAACTGTTACAAAAAGTACAGTATAACACTGAACAATAATAAAAATAAACAAAGATAACAATTATATAGTCAAATGGAATATGGAAATAAGACAAATATAAAATATGCAAATAATACAATGCAACATGTTTACAGTCTATGAATATTAGGACAAAACATGAAATATAAAGCCGTTTGATTTCAAGTGCAGCTCACTAGCTTGTGACTGTAATTTTATGTGTTTTTCAGATAGTTTGTTGAAAATCAAACTTCTAAACAGAATCATATTGATCAGACGCTTCTGAAAATGTGTTGCTGTTTTTGACTGCAAATGTGCACACTGTGTCACTATAGTAAACGCTGAACATTCCACCAATGCAAATAGATCCATGTAGAACACCTCCAGTGAGATGAGCGAAGATCCAGCCAAAGTATCAATAAGATCATTGTGGTGAATTATTAGGAGGCTTGGAATACATGTGCTAAGATTTAAGGTTTGAAGGTGCATTGTGTAACTTTTCTCCATGGATATTATTGATTAGTTATTGCTTTGTCTGGAATGTTTCACACTATGGTATTAAATGTTTCTATCTTCATGGAGACCAAACCAGACCAAGTTACATGTCAGATCTGTGAAGAGACAACCCCGCTCACAGTCACAATGCATGTGTGTCTAGGTATTTTTGAGCCACCTTAATTTAATAAATGTAACGTAAAGCAGAGCAATGATATATCCATAGAAACGAGCAAGTTAAAGACCCACAATCAGAAAGTTACACAGTGCGCCTTTGAAATGAACCAGTTCTGTTTTTTCACGTTTTAAAGTAAAAATCAGGTACAGCACATTTAACTTTTCTTACAGATGATTGTCATGCAAAATGGAGTCTGAGTCTGCGCTCCGTGTGTCCTCTGGTGGAGACAGTGGCTCGGAAATCAAGGACATTGTAATCAGTGAAGCCTCTCTGTCTTTCAAGTTCGCATACTACACCTTCAGACCTGTTTTGATTTTGTCACAGCTTAAATCACCAGAGCTGTTACTGTCTACTAGACATTCTCAGTCATTTTCAACCTTGACTGGTCACCGCTTTACAGTATTTACACTAATGCCTAATGTCTAATGTTCAGAGTAACAGATTACATGTACCAGAATCCGTGTATCATTCGTTCATTCATTTTTCAATATAAAAACAAAAATAAGGAAATGAAAAAACAACAGTTTTCTTCATTATTTGTCTCCAAAACCAAAATGAAAAAATGGATAATGATTCGTTTTTTCAGTTTTAGATTTTGTGTTTAAATGAAGAATGGAAAAAACAGATAACGACCATTTCCTGTTTACGTGACTTCCGTGACTGCGATGTCAGACTTTTACACTGCATATGGACTGAACCAGGACTGATCCAGGTCCGAGACCAGACTGGGACCAGTCCGGGACCAGACCGGGACCAGAGCAGTGACTGAGACCAGGACCAGACCGGGACCAGAGCGGGACTGAGACCAGGACCAGACCGGGACCAGAGCGGGACTGAGACCAGGACCAGACCGGGACCAGAGCGGGACTGAGACCGAGACGAGACCAAGCCGGGACCAGACAGGGTCCAGACCGAGTCCAGACTGGGACCAGACCAGAGGGTCAGAGCCCATGACAGGGCCGGAGCTCGAAGCTGAGGCTCGGACCCCAAGGAGGAGTCAAAGCTCGGAGTCCACCCTGGTCCCGCTCTGGTCCCGCTCTGGTCCCGGATCTGGATCAGTCCTGGTTCAGTCCGTTTGTGGTGCAAAAGTCCGGCATCGCAGTTACGGAAGTCACGTAAAGGGAAAACCATCGTTATCCGTTTTTTCCATTCTTCATTTAAACACAAAACCGAAAACTGAAAAAACGAATCATTATCCGTTTTTTCATTTTGGTTTTGGAGACAAATAATGAAGAAAACTGTTGCTTTTTCGTTTTCTTATTTTTGGTTTTATATTGAAAAACGAATGAACGAATGATACATGGATTTACCAGTGTTACGTAATCAGAGTACAAATTATGAGTAACTGTATTCAGTTACAGTTACTTTGTTGAAATAAATGGATTATATGGTGGTATTTTGACCTCTGGTTCCAACTGGTTCATCATTCTGACCGTAAAATGTTCTTATTAACCCTCGCTACATGATCCGGGGGTTTTTAGGTTACATTCAGACTGGAGTGCTTAATGCTCAATTCAGGTTTTTTTGTGAAATCAGATTTTTTTGCAAGGTCGTTCACATTTCCAATTAAATGCGACTTGTATGTGATCTCCAGTTTGAACTTGAAATGCCCCAAAAACAGAGGTGGGACCAAGTTGTCATTTTGTAAGTCTCAAGTCTTTGACCTCAAGTCCAAGTCAAGTCCCAAGTCAAACACAGGCAAGTCCAAGTCGAGTCTTGAGTCAGTGGCCCATAAGTCCAAGTCAAATCCAAGTCGTCTGCTTTGAGCTTCAAGTCATTTCAAGTCTTTAAACCAAAGTACCAAATATAGCTTAGATTTTTGCAAAATTTATATGAATTTTAAACTAAATTGTACTTTAAAAAAAAATCATAGTATATTTATATATGAGTATTTAGAGAGTATATAAGAGTTGTAGAAATTGTTCCTTTTTAAATGTCTTGACAAGATTTTAGTACAAATCATTACAGTCAGAATAGAAAGAATTGAGATTTAAAAGTGCTTCTCAAGTCACAGGCCTCAAGTCCAAATCAAGTCCCAAGTCTTAGTCTCTTTTATCAAGTCTCAAGTACTAAAAATAGTGACTCAAGTCTGACACAAGTCCAAGTCATTGTGTCCTGCATACGCATTGGAGGACACACAGCAAGAGTGCTCAGTGTTTATGGAAGTTGCCTAAACCTGGACGCAGCATTGAGCACCTGGAGATTTTAAAGTTTCTATCGTACTGGAGCCAAAACATGTACAGCTTATTTGTTTTAAGGAGGAGATTGAGAAGGACGAGGTTTCTACTGACAGCGTTTGGTCAAGCAGTGGCAGCAACGTCCCCGTAGAAAGGAACGTGTGGGTGTGGAGTCGCAACCAAGAGTGGTGATTGATCTGTGCTTCACTGCTTCACTCACACGGAGTTCAGACACAATTTTGTGTGAAAGTTTGTGTACATTTGTGAGGCTGTTCAGATGAAGTCGCATGTCAAAAGATCAGATGTGTATGGGTTTTAGGACCACATATCCAAGTGGCCTGGGTCGTGTTTGAAAAAATCGGATCTGTGTCATTCAGCCTGTCATTAAAAGATCAGATACAGGAGCAAAGGGGCAAAAAATCTGATTTGGGTCACTTCAGGCTGCAGTGTGAACGTAGCCTTATCTGTCCTGCAATCAAGATTTGAACATTAATAATAGACCAATCTGATTCCTTCATTCCCTGAGGTTGCTCCCACTAGTGTTAACAACAGGTTTGAGTCATAGCAAAATTAGTCGCTAGTTAAACTGCCGGTCTTGATGGGCTTCATTTGACTGGACCTGAACACTCTTGGTGATGTCACACTCCCTCAGTCCACTTCTTTGTACGATCTATGGTGTCAAACCTCATTTAAATTGCCTGTATGTGATTTTTCCAATGTTTTTTTTTTTTTTTTTTTTCAGCAAAGTTTATCCTGCCCAGTACATATCGTATATTGTATGAACAACTCTTGAGGTCAAAATACGTCAGCTATGTGTTGTCTGCATCTATTATAAAGCCTGTTAATCAGGAAGTACACGTTAACATGCTAGTTGTTGACTTTACTGTCATGGCAAATTCAGTCTGGTCTTTGAGAGTTGAGAAAAGTGTTTATAAACTCATCATGCTGAATAATTAGGATGCATAAGGTAAGTGAGGAATAACTTTGACCACTTCAAATGAAACTAGTTGTTTTTCATGTTTTAAAGATGGTAGAAATCTGGTCAGTTTTCAGTTCCCCCAGGATATAAGTTGAGAACTGCTGAGCCACTGCTAATAACTTTAATCAAAGTAGCATCCTCTGCTGGTGATTACACAGAATGAAATCCTCAAGGCCTCGGGTTATTTGATGACACGTTATACATCATTATGATTCTGCTCTTTTACTTCAGGAAATATCAGAGCTCGATGTCCATAGTTGTTGCAGACTTGCTATAGACAAGGGATTTGAACTTTCCTGTCCCCAGAATGAAGTTTGCCTTAGTAACCTGAGGCTCCTTGAAAGTTTGAAACATTTCTGGGTTGAGTTCACTGAGTAGAATAAGGAGGAAAACATGCTCCCAGCAGTCTGCATATGGACAAGCCGTCTCTGAACAGCATCACTAACCAGGAAGAGGTGGATAACAGCAACTACAGAGAGGAAGAGGAGGAGGAGAAGGGGAGAGAGGAGGAGGAAGAGAGAGAGAAGTAGAGAAGGGGAGAGAGGAGGAAGAGGGGAAACAGGAGAAGGACGGGGGGCAGAGGTGAGGGAGTGAAGAAAGGTGGTGAGATGTTGTACATGACGTGTTACTGACAGGTCCACTGCTGGCACCTGTCTGTCCAAAGTCCAACCTTCCACCTGAACACTGAGAGTCCGACTGACAGGGGCACCCACACACTGAAGTCTGACATTTTCTGAAAGGAAGTTTGGACTCTTAAAGAATATTCACGTCATGCTTTGTATGTATGTGTGTATGTATGTATGTATGTATGTATGTATGTGTGTGTGTGTGTGTGTGTGTATGTATGTGTGTATGTGTATGTATGTATGAATGTATGTATGAATGAATGTATATATGTATGTATATATGTAAGCGTGTATGTATGTATGTATGAATGTATATATGTATGCATGTATGTATGTATGTATGTATATATGTAAGCGTGTATGTATGTATGTATGAATGTATATATGTATGCATGTATGTATGTATGTAGGATATCTGGGAGTCCATACTTAGAATGCTGAAGAAAGCGGAAGAAAATGGACGGATGAATGTATGTATGTATGTATGTATGTATGCATGCATGTATGTATGTATGTATGTATGTATGTATGTATGTATGTATATGTGTGTATGTATGTGTATGTATGTATGTATGTATGTATGTATGTATGTTTGTTGTATGTATGTATGTATGTATGTATGTATGTATGTATGTATGTATGTATGTATGTATGTATGTATGTATGTATGTATGTATGTATGTATGTATGTATGTATGTATGTATGTATGTATGTATGTATGTATGTATGTATGTATGTATGTATGTATGTATGTATGTATGTATGTATGTATGTATGTATGTGTGTATGTATGTATGTATGTGTGTGTATTAATAGTTAAAATTGTTTCATTTTCGGGCTTAAATCTTGGCTTAAAACAAATCAAAACTACCCACATGTAAACATTGTGAGAGTGAATGAGTGTTGAAAATATCATTGCACTGTTGTATTTCTATAGATGAGTAATGTATATAATGAATATATTTTTGAATTGTGTCTTGGGAGCTGAAAACTGCTGCAAGCTGTTTTGTAACTGACTGCATTGTCCCTGACAGATAAACAAATAAAAACACTGAAAGCTCTGGATGTCTGTGCAATGCATTTTTCTTGATGTTTTTTTTTTTTTTTTTTTTTCTCCAACTGAATCAGTCAATTATTGTCTTATAACAGGATTTTGAACCAAACATTTGAACTATGTTACTGTCAGCACTGGGCACATTCGGGATGATGGACTGATGAAGAAATTCAGCCAGGCAAATTAGCTGAAAGGTTTGACAAACTGATTCGTGAAGCTGGTCCAATAATCGACTGTGAGCTGGACACATCTGTCACAGTGAGGGACACGACGACGCTGGACAAACTGCTCTCCATCATGAACACTCCTGCTCCCCCACTGCACCAGACTATAGAGGGACAGATAATACTCCCTACAACTGTACAACTCACTCACTGTACCAGACTATAGAGAGACAGATAATACTCCCTACAACTGTACAACAACAACTCACCCACTGCACCAGACTATAGAGGGACAGATAATACTCCCTACAACTGTACAACTCACTCACTGTACCAGACTATAGAGGGACAGATAATACTCCCTACAACTGTACAACAACTCACCACTGCACCAGACTATAGAGGGACAGATAATACTCCCTACAACTGTACAACAACAACTCACCCACTGCACCAGACTATAGAGGGACAGATAATACTCCCTACAACTGTACAACAACTCACCCACTGCACCAGACTATAGAGGGACAGATAATACTCCCTACAACTGTACAACAACAACTCACCCACTGCACCAGACTATAGAGGGACAGATAATACTCCCTACAACTGTACAACAACTCACCCACTGCACCAGACTATAGAGGGACAGATAATACTCCCTACAACTGTACAACTCACTCACTGCACAGACTATAGAGAGACAGATAATACTCCCTACAACTGTACAACTCACTCACTGTACCAGACTATAGAGAGACAGATAATACTCCCTACAACACTCACCCACTGCATCAGACTGTAGAGGGACAGATAATACTCCCTACAACTTCACAACAACTGACCTAATGTAAAAAAATATAGAGGGACAGATAATACTCCCTACAACTGTACAACAACTCACCCACTGCTCCAGACTACAGAGAGACAGAGGAGATAATACTCCCCACAACTGTACAACAACTCACCTACTGCACCAGACTATAGAGGGACAGATAATACTCCCTACAACTGTACAACAACTCACCCACTGCTCCAGACTACAGAGAGACAGAGGAGATAATACTCCCCACAACTGTACAACAACTCACTTACTGCACCAGACTATAGAGGGACAGATAATACTCCCTACAACTGTACAACAACTCACTCACTGCACCAGACTATAGAGAGACAGAGGAGATAATACTCCCTACATCTGTACAATAACTCACCTACTGCACCAGACTGTAGAGGGACAGATAATACTCCCTACAACTGTACAACAACTCACCCACTGCACCAGACTATAGAGGGGCAGATAATACTCCCTACAACTGTTAAACAACTCACCTAATGTAGCAGACTATAGAGAGACAGGGGAGATAATACTCCCTACAACTGCACAACAACTCACCCACTGCACCACACTATAGAGGGACAGATAATACTCCCTACATCTGTACAACGACTCACCTACTGCACCAGACTATAGAGGGACAGATAATACTCCCTACAACTGTACAACGACTCACCACTGCACCAGACTATAGAGGGACAGATAATACTCCCTACAACTGTACGACTCACCCACTGCATCAGACTATAGAGGAACAGAGGAGCTGTGTCCAAATAATTTCCCTTGTGGCTCAATAAAGTTTGTCTAAGTCTATAAAACTCTAAAATTGTCCTATCATCCTGAGCATCATCAGGTTGCTGGTCTGAATCCCACTCCGGTCAGTTTAAAGTGTTCTTCAGTGGTGTTTTCTTGGGATGTAGAGTGAACAAAGCACAAGCTCCCACAAGCCACTGTGGCCCCCGAAAGGTGAGAGTCTAGTACTTACTCTTTTAATTGAATACTGAGAGTGTTATAAAGGGTCTTGGTAGTTATTTTAAAACAGAAAAATATGATTACATAAATGCAATCTATATTTCCATCTCTTTGGTCATTGTTGTAGACCCTGCTATGATTGGGTAAATACTTCATAATCCTATATATTTTATTTTTACATATATTTTACAATATCTCTTCTTCCAGGGAGTCTCGGACAAGATGGGCAGCAGGTTTAGCCTGATTCATTAGCCAGTTTCACTTTGTGGAAACCGTCTGACCTCGCATCATTAAGATTCATTCACTCGACAGTCGGTGGGTACTTTTTTTTTATTTAACCAATCGCTGCTATTTGGTCGTGACGTATGTAATGTGCCAAACCCCGTAGGAAGAAGGACAATAACGTGTTTCCCCTTGATAAAATTCATCAAATATTTTCTTCCGGCTTTAAATCCTCGATCTCAGGAATCATTGCCAACACAGAATGTCTGTCTTCGTCTACATCAGGGGTGTCAAACATAAAATTTTTTATTATATTTTCTATTAAAATACTGGTAATTTTCTGTGCCACTTAGCATAGCAGCGTCTCCAGTGTCTCTGTGCATGGACGCCTCCCACGAGAGCAGCATAGATGACCTCTTTCCAAACGCTCTTAAAGGACGATTGTTTTGACTGTTGACCGTGACACCCTCATCAACAAAATGTCAAAAATGAGAAAAGTGGAGCCGAGTGCAGGATTTTCAAAAAAAAAAAAAAAAAAAAAAGGACTTATTCCTATTTGCATACAAGTTAATGTTAAAACACTGTGTTGAAATTGCATTTTTCTTCAAGTTTCAGGTTGATCATAATATTATAATATTTTGTAAAAGAAAGAGTTCATCAGTTAAAAAAATCTGTAACAGATTTGCGTTTCTCTGCACAAATATTTAAACTTATTGCTATTTTTGAGTTATATATGCCATGAGTTTTCTGATCCAGCCCCTTTGGGATCAAAGTAGGTTGGATACGGTCCCCGGACCAAAATGAGTTTGACACCCCTGGTCTACATCCATCTCGACCCCTTTGTTTACTGTTGTGCTGTACCACAAAAGACACCCAGACAGGCTCTTGAGTTTAACGTCATGGCTTCACAGCTCTTCTCTGAGTGGCTGGTGCGCAGTCTACAACTTCCAGAGTTCTTGCAAACCGTCTAGTGTATTCTGATTCCTGACCTCGTTGCTGGAGAAAAATGAAATTGAGTTGAGGCACTAGGTTGCACTTGCCTTGCTGCAGCAGGTTACATGTAATATAACAATACAGAGACATGAACATGAAACTTAATGACAAACACACACGCAGTCAAAACAATGCCCCTACTCGGATGTGTGTATCTTTCAATGTGTTTTATGTGAGATTTTCAGAGGCTTCAGATGAATCTCCTCTGCAGACCTGAAGTAGTAATTGTCAGAAGACTTGATGTATAGCAGCAGTTTGCCATTTAAGCGTCGTACAGTAGATGTAGTGTGTGTCTCAGAAAGTGAGGTTCACCACATCTCCTCTCAAAAGTGATGGATTTGATGATGGCCTGTGTTTGGAAAGCCCAGTGGCACAGAACGGCCACTACATTTCTGTCAATCAGGCCCAGCGCCACTCTGACCACAGATAGTTCTACTCTTGAATGTGGGGTGGGTGGTACTTTTACAGAAGTACTATATGACGGATGCATTATTTTGACCTCCCCCTCATAAATGCCATACATCAACCCCAAGTACTTCCAATCCAGTCCATCCAATCGCATTTTCCCAGCATGCTTTGCCACCGCCGCCGCACAAAATGAGGACTAACAATAGCTCAGGTTTACAGTGCACTCCCATCCATCAAACCTGTGCCATGTCTGGACACAACTAGGTGGGCGTGTCCCAGTGACGCGCGCTCTGATTGGATTAGTCTGGACGGCTGTAAGACCCGGGAACAAGTCGACTCTATTAATCATGAGTGCACTTATGTTGAGCCAAATGGAATTTCCAGCTGCCGCTTTTGTCTCATTCGTTTATAAGGACCGCTGCTGCTGGATGGAGAGATGGATGGAGGGGTGGAGGGTGCGAGCGAGCGAGGGAGGGAAGGAGGGGAGGATGTATGTGGAATGTAAAATGACACAGAAGTGGATGAGTGGTCTCTATAATGCAAAGTGGCAGAGTCAAAAGTTTGGAGTGTTTTTTAGAGCGAAGTAGCTTTTTGAAGTCAGTAATTATGAAAGTGAGGTGTAAAAAAAAAAAAAAACTACAATACTTCTATGGCGTATTCATTGCAAACACGTAACATATTTTGATCACTATGTTACTTTTTATTGTTTTGAAAATGCTGTTTTGTTTTGCTTTATTGACACGAAATCAACGTATTAAAATGTTTGTTTAGTTTCAGTTTCATTTTTGACACTTGAGTCACCCCTCCGCTTGCTCTCCACACTAAGTCAAACCCCCTTCAGAGCGCTATCACAAAGCAATAAGCAACGTGCATCCCGCTAATGAAACTACTGCACATTACATCAGATTTGTTAAGTTATAGTGCACTGTTATGTATCGAATTACCATACAGAAGCATAGTAGACATATACTGTAGACTTGTGGGCTGAGCATTGGACAAAAACTCAAACATGCATGGATGACATGACTTCAGACACGTTCCTGATGAGGGGACGACATTATAACATGGTAGAAAGCTCCAAATAGTTACCTCCGCCAAGGAGGTTATGTTTTTGCCGGCGTTTGTCTGTTTGTTTGTTTGTCTGTTAGCAACATAACTCAAAAAGTTATGGACTGATTTTGATGAAATTTTCAGGATTTATTGGAAATGTGAAAAGGAAGAACTGATTTCATTTTGGGGCTGATCCGGAAGAAATACTGGATTCTGGATCACTTTGAAATTTTAGTTAACATTGTGGTAAATGGGGCCAAAAATTTTGTTTCTCAATATCTCGATTAATTATTGACCAAACCCCATGAAATTAGACTCAGGGATGGACAATGGGATCCTCTTTCATATTCCAAAGGCTGATCCGGATCTGATCCAGAAGACTGATTTTATCGCAATTTATATAAAAAATGGGGGTAGTCCTTGGCGGAGGTCTGCGCTCTCTGAGTGCTTTTCTAGTTAATTTTGCATTATACCTCCTCTTTAAGTTGACCAGCGAGACTGATGTATTTTGTGTACCTTATTTTTTGGACTATAAGGGCGCACTTTTTTTTATGGTTTGGGTGGTCCTGCGACTTATACTCCGGTGCAACTTATATATTACAATGTTCACAGTGACAGGCGTGAGAGGCTCTAGGCTTGTGTGTCAGTATCTGCTGCTCCTATTACCCCTGTACCACTGTCACTTCACTCTACTGCTCATGTCTCCTGCAGAAAAAGCCTCTTTCCTGCTGCAAGTAGTGAAATATTTAGCCGAAAATGGTAACCGAGCAGCAGAAAGTAAGTTTGGAGTGACTCAGAAAGGCCAGAATAATTCTAAGTGGAATTGATGCTGAGTCTGACGACAGCTACACAGACGAGGAAAAGGCGCTCTGTTTACCTCTGGAGATCATCGAGCTGCTCAGTAGTGACACAGAGGATGAAGAATTCAATGGATTTAGTGATTTGGAGTGAGATGGAGCGTTTGGTAAACTTATTCTGTTGTTTGTGCTATCTGAATAACTCTTAATGTTTCGTTGGATGCATTCTCATATCTCATTGGTCAAACTGGATTTCTTTGAATGTAGCATCAGCTGTAAAAGGAAGGTGAACTCTTTTACTGTGTTTCCATTCAATATATTCCTAGAACAAGGAATTAGCCAAGTTTAGCTTTAACAAATCTATATTTAAGGTCCTATATTATGCAAAATTGACTCTTGTGAGCTTTAAATTATGTTATAATGTTGCTCAATCACTTTGCAACTAGTTCACGATGGAAACCTTGACTGGATCACTATAATACTGCTTTAAAATGTAAAACTTTAGCCAAATTCACAATGGAAATGCTGGAATTGGACAGGAAAGAGACTAAGAAGAAGTATTTTGATAAGAAACTGTCAACTGATGAAAGGAAGATCATAGCAGTCAACCCCCCTAGAAGCACAACACTTAAACATCATTTAGTCACTACTGAATCATTCTTAATAAACAATTTTAACATTCCTGCTTTATTTAAGGTCCTATATTATGCAAAACTGCCTCTTGTGAGCTTTAAGTCATTTTATAATGTTGTTACGCCACTTTTGCGTCTTCTCTTCAGACCGTCATCATAAAAAGAATAGTAATGTGACGTTCATGACCAAGTTGGCCTTTTTCATTGGTTCTTTAATGTTAATTGTTCGAGAGGTTCCCTGGTTTACATTCATTCAGCACAGAAGCAGAGTGAGCAACACTTGAGAGCTTTCTGCACAAAGCACATATTTGACATCATAATAATAGTCTATTTGATTTAGATTATGCATCATTTCAAAAGGTATACACACACGCACATTTTCAGTTTGAACAATTTAATCAAAACAGCCTCAGTCATTTCCCTCTGATTACTTTGTGCGAGTTTTCACATCTTCTGTCAAGTAAATATAAAAAGTGTCAGTCTTTTGTACAGTGTAAAAGAAAAACAGGCAGGTTAGGTGAAGTTTGAGTAAAGGCCCAGACGGGGTGGGTAGTTACATTTACTCAGTTACATTCACTTTTATTCCTACTTGGGTCATATTTTATTGAAGTAATGGTATTCTTACTTGAGTAAAAGTATTGGTTACTCTTCCCACAAGAGACAAAAGCTTTATGTTGAAAATATGAAATGATTTGAGCATTAGTGTTTCTTGCATTGCGCCTTCAGATATGATTTAGTTTGGTTTACTCTTAGTTTACTCTTATTTGAGTAGTAGTTTCCCCAAATACTTTTTCTTGGACCACTATTTTGTACTGAGTATTAAAGGGTATGTGCAATAGAACTCTGCAATATAAGGGTATATGCAATATAAGTATGTGCAATATAAGGGTGTGTGCAATAGAGCTATGTGCAATATAAAGGTGTGTGCAATAGAGCTATGTGCAATATAAGGGTGTGTGCAATAGAGCTATGTGCAATATAAGGGTGTGTGCAATAGAGCTATGTGCAATATAAGGGTATATGCAATAACAGTATGTGCAATATAAAGGTGTGTGCAATAGAACTTGTGCAATATAAGGGTGTGTGCAATAGAGCTATGTGCAATATAAGGGTGTGTGCAATATAGCTATGTGCAATATAATAGTATGTGCAGTATAAGGGTGTGAGCAGTAGAACTATGTGCAATACAAGGGTATGTGCAATACAAGGGTGTGTGCAATAGAACAATGTGCAATACAAGGATATGGGCAATAGAACTCTGTGCAATATGAGGGTGCGTGCAATAGAACTATTTTGCAGTACAAGGGTGTGTCCAATAGAACATGTGCAATATAAGGGTGTGTGCAATATAACTATGTGTAATATAAGGGTGTGTGCGATAGAACTATGTGCAATATAAAGGTATGTGCAAAAACTATGTGCAATATAAGGGTGTGTGCAATAGAACTATGTGTAATATAAGGGTGTGTGCAATAGAACTCTGTGCAATATGAGGGTGTGTGCAATAGAATGATGTGCAATATAAGGCTTGTGCAGTATAAGGGTGTGTCCAATATAACTATGTGCAATATAAAGGTATGTGCAAAAACTATGTGCAATATAAGGGTATGTGCAAAGAACTATGTGCAATATGAAGCAGTGCAGTATGAATGTGTGCAATGCAATGGCATAGGATTTGTAAATATCTGTCACTCTTCAGTTTGTTTAACATATTGCTGATACATGTCCGTACTAGCATGCTAAGTAACAATAGTGTAATTCCATTTGGTAGTTTTCCCATATACTTTTTCTTGGACCACCACTTTGTACTGAGTATTATTATTTTGTTATGTTATTTTACTCTTACTCTTACCGATTTTGGACATTCTACCACCTCTGGGCCCAGAGAAAACTGAAAATAACATAAGTTTGTCATCTGTTAACAGAAATAGCTTGTATAACCCAATTATGACCTGGCCTAATCAAGAATACCTACATTTCAGATTACACAGTGGACCATTTTCAGGCCAGACGTTAGATTCATAGACTGAGAAATGTACCTTTTTACGACGGGTAATGCGAGATGCTAATGCTTGCCCTTTCCTACAGACATTCACACAGCAGTGTACGCAGACACTGGGGGCGAGGCGGGTTAAGCATTCATCTGTATATATAGTTATGTATGTTGCCCCATATAGATGTGTATATAAATGGGGCGACAGTAGCTCAGTTGGTATGAACGTTTGTCCACTGATGAAAAGTGTGGCAGTTTGAATCCCACTCTACACAATAACATCATTGGTTGAGCAGTCAAATCCACTGGCTCAGAGGTTGGCGGTGTGATACCAGCTCCCACAGATGAATGCTGTCATTGACATGTAACCCACTTTGCCCCTAGTGTCTGTGTACACTGGTGTATGAACGTGTGGGTAAAAGGGTGGTTCTTTGATGTAAAGTGCCTTGCCTTGAAGGTGGAAAAGTGCTTTATAAAAATGTGACCATTTACTATTTATAAGGTTATGTGCAATAGAACCCAGTGCAATATAAGAGTGTGTGCAATAGAACTATGTACAACACAAGTGTTGTGCAGTAGACCTATGTGCAATACAAGGGTATGTGCAGTACTGTATAAGGGTGTGTGCAATAGAACTCTGTGCAATATAAGGGTATGTGCAATAGCAATGTGTGCAATACAAGGATATGTGCAATATAAGGGTGTGTGCAATAGAACTATGTGCAATATACGGGGATGTGCAATATGAAGCAGTGCAATATGAATATATACAATGCAATGGAATAGGATTTGGAAATATCTGTCACTCTCCAGTTTGTTTAACATGTTGCATGCTAGGTAACAAAAATGTAATTCAATAGAGTTTGTCATGTCATGACTTCTAAAGTAAGGAAAAGTAAAATTTTAAACCTACAAATTGGCCATACTCATAAAACAACACTGAAATTTCATCTTATATCTTAAATATAATGATCTTAAATGTGTTTTGGTAACATGAGTAGTCTTATATGCACGATATCATTTCACTTCTCACCATATCTTCTTCATCACTTCTTAAAACTCATTTTTATAGGTTTGCCTTCCTTTAACTGGTTTTGATTTTATTTATTCCTTATTTATTTGTATTCTATTTTATTAACTTATTTTTTTATAATGAATTGAATTTATAATTAATTGAATTAATTGCTTCATTGTCTGATTTTGTATGCTTTCAGAATGCTATTTTTATTGTTCTTTGCTGCTTGTACAGCACTTTGTAAACCTTGTTTTTAAAAGTGCTTTATAAAAAAAAGATGTATTATTATTATTATTATGTCCCTAAAGCTATCCATCTTTCATGAGTCCATTTCATAATCAGCAGATGGAATAGCAGGAAATATTAAGGCTCAGAGACATTGACAGTATTTTGTGATCAGTTAACTAATACATTTATTTACAATTTTTCTTTGGCTAAAAACTACAGCTCAATTTTGCCAAGACCCAGTTAGCAGATGAATCTCAAAGCCTAATCTTACCTGATCCTACACCTAACCCTGATCCTAACTGTAACCTTAACCTGATTATGGGAAAACAGCAAAAATATATATTGCTGGCTTTCAGATGCCATCACAACATTCTATAGGCCAATAATATTTAATACAAATGGAGGCCGCTAATATAAATATTGTTGGAATGCAGATTTGTGATGTAATATAATGAGTTCTTGAGTCTCGTGTGTAGTAGAAATGATCAGGTTCAACATTTGTGAATTTACCTTTTGAATATTTCATGTCACAGTACAATGTATTCAATAGGGAAAACTGCCTCTTGCCTCCATCTGAGAGTATGACAACATCCCATTCTATGATTTGAAAACCACCAAAAATAAACTTTTTTGAGCACGGCCACGAACACAATGTGTCTGTTGTTTGGCATCACTGTGTTTGGGGGGAAAATGGCGCCTCTGATACGTCAATGGAAAGTTAAAGAAAAGCTGGATGTGTCTATGTTCACTTTGTCTTGTCAAAAAAGTTGTTTTTTTGTGACTTGGAAGCACAAGTGAACAGAAAAATATCCTGTTTAAAAGTGAGCTGTCATGGTTGCAATGGAATGTTAATGGTCCCATATTACACAAAATGGACTCTTTTGAGCTTTAAGCAATGTTATAATTTTGTTACCTCCTCAAAAACATACCTGGAGTTGTGTTTTTTCATTCACACATGGTTGGGTAATCATTTGTTATTAGTCTGTCTACATCTCCAAAACTGCTCTGTTCCACATTGTGATGTCAAGAGGAGGTAGATTTCAAGTTAACAGCGATCTTCGACCTTTTGTTCAGCAGAGATTGGAAATTCCTGTGCTGAAAATATCCAAATAATTTTTAGTGAAGGTTTATGAAGTTTAAAAACACATTTCCTATTTTACCACATGATCAGGGGTGTCCAAACTTTTTTCATCAAGGGCCACATATTTAAACACAGACAAAGCAGAGGGCTGATCGAGGGCCGTAGACCGGAGCTCAATACAGTGAATAATTGAAATATGTGCATGTTTAACACGTTAGAATGAGCCATCAGACTTTATTCATTCATCCAAGATCCTTAAAACCACACACTAAATATTAAAAATGAGCTTTATCAAGGTAGATTTTCAAAAAACTTGCAGTAAAAAGAAAATTTTTAATTGATGTAAAGTAATTTGGGCCAAGTCACCTGGAAGCCTGAGGGCCAAGAAAAATTTGTCCGAGAGCTGCATTTGGCCCACGGGCCGTAGTTTGGTCATGCCTGGTCTAAATAGACAATAGTGTAATATGGGCCCTTTAAGTCCTGTGTCCGTATGAAATGCAACGTTTTTAGGACCTGTTTACACGAAAACGCTTGTGGGTAAAAACAACATCGGAAGTGTCTTTCGTTTAGACGGTGACGGCGTTTTGGGGGCTTAAAAACGCAAAAACCTGAAACCACCCTCCAGAGTGGAAAAGTTGAATATGCTCCACCGTAGTGTTTCCGTCTACACTGCCCAAGACACGAAACTCTAGTCAGATCTGCTCACGTCACGTACACATTTACATACGACACCACCTTGCGTCACCACCTAGCTGCCTGGCATGCATACCCAATTGAATTCCGCACACTTTTGCGTCACCGTATGCACGCAGATTTCCTCCTTTAATTCCACTCGTCTAAACGCGGAATAAAAACTGAAGACATAACGCCACTTTTGCGTCTTCTGTTCAGACCTTCATCATATAAACGTAGCCGTAGTGAGTCCTACGGCTAATCAACTGGTCTAGCAACCATTGATATAGCTGAATTTTAAGCGCATTGGACCAGCTGATGGACTTCTTGTGCTTTCTGCTAGAATTTGAGACATTTCATGAAGGACCTACTATGAGTTACTTTTTATATAAATCACTCTTCAGTCCAGGGATGTCCACACAGAAATATATGAAAACATATTTGAAGCAGAGGGCCGGTGGTTAATACAGTGAGTCATCCAGAATGGTCCATTTACACAGTTTTGACAGCACCTACAATAAGGTTTGAGACTTTACTGTTGCTGTTTTGTCTGTATCACAGTGATGTAATTTAAGATAAACTAGTGGACTTGCTTAGGTTTGCAGTTAAAAGTACTGCCTGTGATTACTTTGGCAAATTGAGAAGGAGACCTGAGGGCCAACAAAAACTGGTCTGAGGGCCACATGCAATACCAAAGTTAAGTACTGAGAAGTAGTCTAAATACTGAATAAATGGTGGTTTTCCGATTGCAGAATGTGATGATGTCATGTTTTCAAATGTAGGGCAAGAGTCTCAGCCTCTTCACTGGGTTTTATATTAACACATCAAAATGTTGAACCTGATCATTTCTATAGATACTTTGCAGTTACATCACACTGGGGGCGTTCTAAATGCTTTTATTTGGCAGAATGTTTCTGCAATTGTCACATATTAGGAAACACAGCTAAAAAATGTTTTGAGATTGTCTGTAAACTCGATCTAGCCTGATTCATCAGCTGGTTTCACTTCATGGAAACTGTCTGACCTTATTAAGCATTCGTTCACTCGACGGTAGGTGAGTACTTTTATTATTTAACCAGTCGCTACTATTTGGGCATGACATATGTAATGCACCCCTGACGGGTCTAACTGGTATATTAAGCTTTTCCCAAATCCCAAAGGAAGAAGGACAATAATGTCTTTCCCCTTGATAAAATTAACCAAACATTCTCTTTGTTCCAGCTTTAAACCCTCGATCTCAGTAATTGTTGCCAACACCGAATATATGGCTCTTCGCTGATTGGCTGGTCCCTGGACTCGCACTTTTGGGGTTCTGGCAAACCGTCTAGTGTATTCTGATTCCTGACCTAATCACTGGAGAGAAATGAAATTGAGTGAAGGCACTAGGTGGTGCAAGCCTGACTAAATGCGATCTAACTTGTGACTCCATTTTAGCTTAGGTTGACCAGACGTCCCTGTTTACCTGGGACAGTCCCAGTTTTGAGCCCTGTGTCCCCTGTCTCTGCAGATTTATCCAAAACCACTGATTTGTTTCAGTTTTATACAAGAAATGTCCCAGGTGCCCATATTTTTGACCAATTTGATCCCTGCCAACAGTAAAAAGAAACATACATTGTCATTTGTTTAAGTAAAATACAGAAAAGCTGCTTAAAAAAGACCAGAAACTAAAGAAAATGTGACTATACTGACTCACATTAGTGCGGAGTGCATAACAATTTTCCTTAATTACGCACTCGTTTCACAGTTTTATTATTACCAACCAACCCAAACCAGGAGGGTCACAATATTTTTAATTCTGCAAATGTCACAAAATCTGGTCACCCTAATATAAATGGACATATTCCTATTTAATTTGGAACTCTGTGTCAAATTTGCTCCTTTAACTGCTGGCCTCGTGACCTTCATTTGACTGGAAGCAACACCAAGTATACTGAGTGCAAAAGGAGGATTCAGACTGACTACTGGCGCTGAGCTTTTTGAGGTCATGTTCAGTTTCATTGTTCTCCACAGCGTCATCGTCTTCGTTTTGAGCATTTTCCTCCTCATTTCCTTGTTCCACAATTTCATCCATTTTTCTGCTCTGTTTGCAGTACTTTGCAAATCCGTTCCAATTTCCACGCATTTGGTTATTCAGTGCGTAATTGTTCACTTTTCCAGAGTGCACATTGATGTCACATTCCCTTAGTCCTTAGTCTTAATACAGTCTAGTCATAGAGCCTATACGGTCAAATTTCTTTTGCTACAACCTCTACACATAAGGCGAATAGGCGCATCAATGGGCTTCCGGTCATTGCACAATGCATACTGGGAAGGATTTTCCGAAAAGTGGTGATCAAACCGCCATGTTTGTTTTCCCAGTGACAAAGCCGAACTTTTCAAGTCTTTTGAACCATATCGCTTTTGTTTCCGGTTTTGATATTGTCATATTTTAGTTTTGGGATTCGGACATTGTAATTGTGTGGTTGGTGGATGTCCTGACAGCGGAAAACAGCTCAAGAAATTTGTTTGTGAACTCCGTAAATGTAAAAGGGAATCAGATGTGTGTGACTGCAAACCTCCGTTCAAACTGTTTCCCTTCCCAACGGAATTGAAAAATAGTGAAAGGTGAAGGTGATGGGCAGGATTGATCCATGGGAAGGACGAAAAAGGAAACCTTTAACTGCCTAAATCATCCTGAGTTTGCAGCAGAACATTTTGTATGTGGAGCTCCATCAAAGCAGGATCCCGTTTGTTAAGTGAGAGGTGCAGAAGACAAACAGACTGAGTTCGCACTTTCTTGTTCTTGTGGTTTTACAGCAACATCACGTCTTGGTCTCTTTGCAGTGGAAGGTGTTTCTTGGTGAACAGCTGGTGCCTTTCACTTTGGCGTTGACTTTTTAAATTCGTAACCGAGGTTGAGTGAGGGATCGGGATTTTCCTTTAATGGCGCTCCACATACAAAATATTCGCTGCAAACTCGGGATGATTTAGGCTTTTTCGTCCTTCCCGTGCATCAATACAATAAATAAAGATCGGCTTTGTCAATAGGCGCATCCCACTGGGAAAACAAACATGGCGGTTTGATGCTCACTTTTTCGGAAAATCCTTCCCAGTCTGTATTGCGCGATGACCAGGAAGTCAGAGATTCTTGATGCGTCTATTGGAAAAAAAAGCATTTCTAATCCAAAAACCAGGACTAATCTTTGACTTAAGAGAGAGAACCCCGAGCCCGTGGAGCAGGGTGTCCGCAAAGCGAGATCGGGCGACGACTGAGCTTAGCCTACCTCTGCTCTGGTCCTTTCGCCTGTGGTCACCCGACACCTCCGAGCCGACAGTGAGTCCTGGTTCAGTTCTGGTTTCATCCAGGTTTAGTCCTGGTTCAGTCCGTGGCATGTTTCTTCTGCTCAGTAAATAATGGCTGTGAAGTGATGACAGTCAAGTCGCGTCTGTGAATTCATATTTGTATTGAAGAAAGCATAATGGGGTGAAGGAAATCTGGGAGTCCCTGCTCAGACTGCTGTCCCCGCGACCCGGCCCCGGATAAGCGGAAGAACATGGATGGATGGATGGAAAGCTTAATCGTTTCATTTCATTTCGTGATTGTAATTCTTGAAGTCGTAACTTTTCAATTTGTATTCTCATGGATGCTTCAGTTAGAATGCTTTTAATCTGTGTATGAGTTATCATGGGCACGGGCAGGTAATGGGCTGAATGTTAACGGGCCCGAGCGGTTGCAGGTTTAACTTATGTAATCACTGGTTAACAGCCAGGTGTGGGTGTCCAAAAATGGACCCGTGCCTCTGCGCTGTAGGGCTCCATGACAGAACAAATTAATCTTCGGTTCGTTACATAAAGAAGGAGGAAAATAACATAAGGACGACAGCAGCAATAAGTTTTAAGAAGGATGCCAAAAGGATTTTAACTGTCCTGTCTGAGAAAAAAAAAGTATAAAGTGTGTGGTGTGGGGTTTTACAGACTTAAAACAAATATAATTGTAAAATATAAAGCTGACTACTTCACGGATTTCACCTATTGCGGGTTATTTTTAGAACATAACCACTGCGATAAAGGAGGGACCACTGTACATCATAATTCATATAATGTGCTTTCTTTATCTACTCTCTGTTCTTTTGGCGCTGGCTCATATTAGCTTAGTGTAGCGCTTCATTTGATTTCCATATAGACATCATTCCAATTGCAGCTATTGCTCTGAAAACTTAATTAGACAGACTTAATTAAGATCATATCCCACCTACACAAGTGCAGGAACATGACAGTAGCGTGTCCTATAGGCTACTGTCACTATACTGGGCAGATATATGAGGGGGGTTGTTGAGTGCACGACCAAGAACTGTGAATACATTTGCAATGGCCTTCAAAAGCCTTTTATAAATGTTTGCATTCAGTGGAGTGTAGTGCGTGTTCCATGTGCACTCTGTCAATCATTTCCTCACAATGTTTTCTTCAATTGGAATTAACTTTGTGCTCTGCGTTGTCTGGTACAGAGGATGCGAAATCCATGTCTAGTAGGTAAGTAAGTAAGTAAGTAAGTAAGTATATCTTTATTTATATAGCACCTTTCACAGATTAAAAAAATCACAAACTGCTTTACAGAGCAAAACAACATAAAAACAACATAAGCAAGAACAGAGGACACAGTCAACTAAAAGCTTGTCTAAAGAGCAGTGTCTTGAGCTGCTTTTTAAAAGAGTCTATAGAGTCTGCCTCACGTAGGGCTAGGGGCAGGGCATTCCATAATTTGGGAGCCACAGGCTGAAAGCACACGTCACCCTGAGTTTTAAATCGGGTCTTTGGGACCATCAAGAGACCCTGACCAGAGGGCCGGAGGTTGCAGCCTGAGGAGTAGGGGCGCAGTAAGTCACTGATGTACTGGGGCGTCTGTCCATTTAAAGCTCTATAAGTTAAAACCAAAATTTTAAAATCAACACAGAACTTAACATGAAGCCAGTGCAGTGAAGATAAAACAGGTGTAATGTTTGTTCGCCTGTTTGCTCCTGTTAAAAACCTTGCAGCCGCATTCTGTACAAGTTGCAGCCGCTTAAATGTAGAAGCATTAAAACAAGTTAAAAAAAAGAATTACAATAATCTAAACGAGATGAAATAAAAGAGTGAACAATCATTTCAAGATCAGCATTTGATAAAATTGGTTTGAGTTTAGTGATGTTCTGAAGCTGATAAAAACATCTTTTAACCACTTGGCTGCAGTGCCCCTCCAAAGACATGGATTTGTCCAACAGCACTCTAGAATGAATGTCTAGAATGTTCTGTTCATTATGAGACTCAGCTGAGCAGGTGGAAGCAACAGGTCGAGTTTGAGGTAAGATCTGAGGAAATGCAAACCTTTAACAGTAAACATTAATGATGGGTGTTTTTCAAATATTTTTCACCAAAAGAAACTTGGTCATGACATACACTACTGGTAGGGTGACCATTTGTCTGGATTTCTGCTGGACAGTCTGATTTTAGAGCCTTTTGTCCGGACCTCTGTTATTCGTCCTCATTTTTGACATTTTGTCCGCAAATCCCCACCCATGTTGCACCTGCGATGCTGTTATAGCAATTTTTGAAACTGTTTGCTGTTGAACAAAAGCAAATGCCAAAAAAGAAGACATCCTTCAAACATGCTTGGTGCTCATCAGCGTTGTACCTGTTCATACTTTTGGGCGAACGTGAACTGAATGCACTGTATCACTGCCTGATGAATGAACTGTGAACGTGTTCATTCTGGTGTCTGTGTGCTTCTGTTTAACTTTGTTCAATAGGGTGCCAGATTTTTTTTAGTGTTCCAGGCGAAAAGCCGGCTACACACTTGTACACACTTACTATTTAGCGGAAAAAGATTCAATCTGGCAACAACACAAGCCACCAGCTTTGCATCGCTGCATGTGTCATCGAAACCAGACAAAACACTTGGCTCTTCTGCACATGTCTCCTGCAGATAGAGCCCCCCCTCTTGTTCCGGCAGTGTCCTCACTTTTGGGCCTTTGTCCTCATTTTTGGGCCTCAGTGTCCTAATTTTCAGAGTCATACCAGACTCTTTCCAGTTTTTTACTGTTTACTGTTTACTGTTGACCAAAACATATTATAAACTTTTGATTGATGAAGGTGTCCACCTTTGGCAGATATAACAGCTGAACACACTCGTGGCTCGTTCTTTTTACAATAGAAATCAAGTATAGATAAATGGTCGCATTTTTCTATAACACTTTTCCACCTTCAAGGCAGTCATAGTGCTTTACAATAAGGAACCACACACCCACTCACTCATACACCAGTGTACACAGACACTGGAAGTGAGGTGGGTTAAGTGTCTTGTCCAAGGACACAATGACAGCATTCATCAGTGGGAGCTGGAATCACACCAGCCAACCTGTGGGTCAGTGGATCTGACCGCTCAACCTGTGATGTTTTATGTTGAGAATGAGATTCAAACCACATTTCCATGGAAACAAGCAACGAGCTTGTGAAGAAAAATGAAATGAAAAAAAAAAGTGACAAAAAAGCTACATGGAGATGCTTTAAATGTTACAAAATGTAGTTATTTTACTTTTATCTTGTCCATTTTTTCTGTATCTTTTCTGTAAATGTAAAAAAGTTTTATAAAGTGCAATAAAACATTAACTATGTATAAAATATGTTCTGTATGTTGTAAGTAAAAATTGGATTGCTAAAGTAAAAGTAATATAAATCATATGTAATATATATGTGATATAATATTGTACTGACTCCAGATGAGATGCAAAGCTTCTATATGGAGTTTGCATATTATCCCTAGGTACTTCTAAGCACCATATTTTTCAGACTATAAGTTGCACTTTTTTCATGGTTTGGGTGATCTTGAGACTTATACTCAGGTGCAACTTATATCAAGAAAAAATTGTCCCTACTAATTTTACCATTTTATTTTAATAAAGAAAAATATACATTTATTCTGATATTTTTCCAAACTCAGTAGTATTAATTTAAGACATTTTAGTTCACATTTTGTTTATTAGACATTCTGAGATGTATTCAGTGATATGACGACAGGGTTACTCCTGCCGTTATTTCATTGGCTGCAACAGAGTGATGTCATTAGTGGAGCCAGGAGCCTAAACTGGGGAAGCGGCAGGACAGGGCCGCACCTGTCGGCTTGAGCAGCGTGAGTGAAGACACTGCACCAAACTTTGAAAAACTTTTCAAAAGGAACTTACTTGGCTTCATCTTCAATTAAACTTGTCTTATAATGAATGGCTGCCAAAAAAGAGCGACTATCAGCACAAGTGCACCTCCCAAACAGAGTCCTACTCGTGCACTGTGAGAAAAATGTCTGGACATGACCTCACAAATAACTCATCACCAACAAGTAAAGGGAAATCTGCTACAAACTTATACATCACTGTTATCTGGTAAAGTAACCTACAAGTAAGTACAAGTATCTTATTTTACGGACGATTAGGCGCTATGGATTATAAAACACACTGTCATTAAATGGTCTATTTTTGAACTTTTTTCACAAATAAACCGTGTGGGACTTTAAACGAAACACAACTTTTCGATGGGTCAGTGGGACTTTGTTTGGCGCGTTCACTCTGGGCTTTCTTCAATTGTGGAGTGTAGGGAGGGTGCTGCTGTCAGTTGTGACTCAGATTGGTACATAGGACTCGCTTTTTCGGTTCGTTCCTCCCTTCCGTTCCTCGTCGGTGTGGAGTGATGTGTGTCTGCGGGTGTGTTTCGCTGCTCGGTCGCTGTCTGCTCCGTGTGTGTTTGCGTGCGCTGCGGGTGGTGCGGCTTTGTAGTTTACTGAAGTCGTGCTGTGACACCCGAGTGGATTCGTGTATGGGGCGCTCTGGATTGTGGGGTGTGCAGTTGTTTTTTGATGCGGTTAGAGGCTTAAGACCGCGGCTAATCGCCTGGAAAATACGATAACCTATCAGTTGGTTTCATGGGAGGGTCAGCTGATAATGTCCCCACCAAAGCTGAGACCAAACCTACGCCCTTGACTTATATATTAAAATTTCAGACTGACAGAGGGCGCTCTAGTCTTGAGTGTCAGTATCAGCTCCTCGTATTACTCCTGTATCACTGTCACTTTACTCTACTGCGCATGTCTCCTGCAGAAAGAGCCTCTGTCCTGTCTATATTATGTCAGTATCTTGGAGGATTTCAGCAGATTTCAGACTCTCCCGGGGGCGGGGCTAGTTGTATCTATCAGGTATGAGTGGATGTCCGGCTACTGAACTTTTGAGACGTTTCTTCTCATCATTTACGTACTCATCTGCATTTAACTCATACGGGTCATGAAGTCGTATCCCACTCACAAATGTTCATTTAGCATCATAACTTATTTTATCACACGGCGATAAACTTTTAATCGTATTCTGCAGATTACAAGCTGCAAGTAGTGAAATAGTCAGTCAAAAATGGTAATCGAGCAGCAGAAAGAAAGTCTGGAGTAAGAGAGAAACTTATGAAGGACTGGCAAAAAGTGGAAGATACTCTACCTGCAATGAAGAAAACAAAAAAGCTAATTGGGGGCTAAAAGCTAGATTTAGTTGGAGTTGGCGGAGTTGCTCAGAAGTGACACCGAGGATGAAGAAGTTAATGGATTTAGTGATTTGGAGTGAGATGGAGAGTTTGGTGAACTCTTTATATTCTGAAGAACTGTTCATATGTGACGTTAATAGCCTGTGCTTTGTGTTGCATTTTTGTATGAAAAGCGCTCTATAAAAGTTTGATTTGATGTGATTAGATTTTTCTGTTCTGTTGTTTTTACGATAACTTGCCTTTTAAGATAAAATGTCTGTTCACGGTCTCTGATTTCAAAAACAAATTTCCCCCCAAACGTGTGACTAAGGCTGTGTTCAGACTGCAGCCTGAAGTGACCCAAACCCGATTTTTTGGCCTCTATGTTCCTGTATCTGATCTTTTAATGACAGTCTGAATGACACAGATCCGATTTTTTCAAATGCAACCCAGGACACTTGGATATGTGCTCCTGAAACCGATACATATCTGATCTTTTGACATGCGACTTCAGTGTGAACGGACAAAGCGCATTCATTTGACCTACACGTTATCAACAAGCCACATTGTTAATGAACTCCATGTCACTGAAGTGAAGCACATCACCACTCACCACTCTTGGCTACGTCTCCACATCCACATGTTCCTTTCAACGGACGTCGCTGCCGCTGTCCCACAAAACACCATGGCCAAAAAACCTCATCCTTCTCTTTCTCAATCTCCTCCTTAAAACAAGTAAGTTGTTCATGTTCTGGCTCCGGTACGAGACGAACTTTAAAACTCCAGGTGCTCAATGCTGCGTCCATGTTTGGACAACTTCCGTAAACACAGAGCACGCTCGCTGCGGTTGATGTCGTCGTGTCTCCAGTGCACATGCGGGACACTTTCGGGCTGTTTAATGTTCACACTGGAGTCACATACAAGTCGCATATAATTGGAAATGTGAACGACCTCGCAAAAACATCGGATTTCACAAAAAAATCACAATTGAGCGTTAAGCCCTGCTGTCTAGTGCAACTTTTGTGTTTTATGTTTGTTTTTTTTGACTGGTGCAACTTATATTCCAGAGTAAATGATCACATTTTCCTATAGCACCTTTCCACCTTCAAGGCACTCAAAGCGCTTTACAACAAGGAACCACTCACCTATTCACACACCAGTGTACGCAGACACTAGGGGCAAGGTGGGTTAAGTGTCTTGCCCAAGGACACAACGACAGCATTCATCTGTGGGAGCTGGAATCACACCAGCCAACCTGTGGGTCAGTGGATCTGACCGATCAACCTGTGATGTTTATGTCAAGAGTGGGATTTGAACCGCCAACCTTTAGATCAGTGGACAAACGCTCCACCAACTGAGCTACTGCCGCACACTGAGCTACTGCCGCCCGAGTAATTTATAGTCCAGAAAATGTGGTACTCCAATTTCCCCCTTCAAACTCAAACATGCACAATAAGCAAACAGTCCTCCAGCTAGGTACTCCTGACCAAGACTATGGCTCGTGATCTGGAGGTGGACCGCTCTACTTCACTCGCAAGATTGAAGCATGGGTCAAATGCAGAAGACGTATTTCCAAGCTGGATACCGAGGTCTTTAATTACATCAGACAATACAGAAATAACATTAGAATACAGCGCAGGCACATATCGAACCACTCTATCTGCAACTGTGTGACTGGTCTAATAAAACAAACGTCATTTCAGAGCCGGATTACACTGCTCATACAAGTAAACAGCTCGCACCAAGATGGACTATGCAATACCTCAGAAGTGCTATAGGCTACAATGATTTAGAGAACTTTAAAGCTACTGTCTGGTGCAGGAGACATTTTATCACATTTTATCGCCTCCACAAGTTCAGAGGCGAGAGTTGTGGCAAAGTTTCTGTTATTAAACCGTTGTGCAGTGTGTGACTTCCAGACTCACGCTGTGTCACTGAAAGAACTGCAAAAGATTGGGTGTAATAGCTATCTCTCTGACTTCTGAACAGAAAAACAAAAATTGGTAAAAGTTTGGGAGAGAGACATTTGGTAAACCAGAGATTGGAAATAATCCTGCTCTCCACTGGAACAACCACTGAGCCATAGTGACAGTAAAGGGAAGAATACTCTGACAATGTATTTAGATATAGACAGTGTTGGGGAGTAACAGATTACATGTACTGCAGTTACGTAATCAGAGTACAAAATATGAGTAACTGTATTCGGTTACAGTTACTGTTTCAGTGAGTGGTAATTGGATTACAGTTACTTTGTTGAAATAAATGGATTACACAGAGGTTTTCCTGTTTTTACATTTTGGCCTAAATCCCTCTAAACCAGGACTAAAACCAGGTCTAAACCAGGACTAAAACCAGGACTAAACCAGGACTAAACCAGGACTAAAACCAGGACTAAACCAGGACTAAACCAGGACTAAAACCAGGACTAAAATAGGACTAAATCAGGACTAAATCAGGACTAAAACAGGACTAAACCAGGACTAAAATCAGAACTAAACCAGGACTAAATCAGGACTAAAACAGGACTAAAATCAGAACTAAACCAGGACTAAACCAGGACTAAAACCAGGACTAAAATCAGAACTAAATCAGGACTAAAACAGGACTAAAACCAGGACTAAAACAGGACTAAATCATGCTCTGTGGACCGTGTCTCCTCGTCTTCTATCAATAATATTTTTAATTTGGTTCAGTAAAGTCTGGGCTTTTTATTTTCTTTTATCAGACAAAACATCTTATGTGAAGATGTCCGAGTCTTTGCTTCTCTACAGCAAATCAAGTCATCCAAAGTATTCAGATTACATTACTGTTACGTTACGTGGAGGCTCTGTCAGATGCTTTTCTCTGTGGAGATGTGATTGCTTTGTCTGGAATGTTTCACAATGTGGTATTAAACCTTTGTATCATCATGGAGACCAAACTGGACCATGTTACAGGTCAGATCTGTGGAGAGGCGACCCCGCTCACAGTCAGAATGCCTGTTTTTCTAGGCGTTTTTGAGCTATAAAACCAACTAACATTAAATAAATCATCTCCTTAGAATGAGAAGTTTTAATCTGATATTTTTGTCCAAATTGAGATATTCATATATTCTTGTTCCTACCAGAGGTGGGACCAAGTCAGTGTTTTGCAAGTCTCAAGTAAGTCTCAAGTTTTTGATCTCAAGTCCAAGTCAAGTCCCAAGTCAAATACAGGAAAGTCCAAGTCGAGTCTCGAGTCACTGACTCATAAGTCCAAGTCAAGTCCAAGTCGTCTGCTTTGAGCTTCAAGTCATTTCAAGTCTTTAAAAACCAAAGCAGCTCAGATTTTTGCAAGTTATGTATTTTAAGATAAACTGTACTTATAAAGTCATAGTATATTTACATGTGAGTATTTATAGAGTATATACAAGTTGTAGAAGTGCAAATGTTTCCTTTTTAAATGTCTTGACAAGGTCTTAGTGTGAATTATTATGGTCAGAATAGAACAAATTCAGATTTAAAAGTGCTTCTCAAGTCGCAGGCCTCAAGTCCAAGTCAAGTCCCAAGTCATTGACCTTCAAGTTCAAGCCAAGTCTCAAGTCCTAAAAATAGTGACTCAAGTCTGGCTCGAGTCCAAGTCTCGAATTGTAAGTCCCCACCTCTGGTTCCTATGTTGGTTCCTATGTTGGTTCTTATCCTGTACACGATATCAACATGGAGTTTGGTGCTTTTTTGAGGATTTTATGAGCAAAAACAAAAGCAAACTTGAAGGTTTGTTTAGTGTTATAAGGTTCTGTCTGCCGGAACCAATGAGAACAAAGAACAAATTTAAATTGACCAATCACAGTATATTGCTTTGGCATGTTGGGGTTACATCCTTGTTCTGTTACAGAAGGCAGCATTTTTCATCTGAAAATGACATTTCAGCCAAATTTCAAATACATTTTTATATATTTTGACCATATATATATGAGTGGACATAGTTAATGCACGAGCCGCCATGTACCGGGGTCAGATGATCATCAGAAGAGCCTCTAGTCAGAAAATCCATGTTCAGGTAGTGTTACAAATTGTTACAAATGAAATTGTATTTCAAGTTTTAAATATTTTAAAAAGTAAATATTAAAAGTAATAAATATATTAAACCCTTAAAATACAGTAAAAATGTTTGAGAAAATAATGATTTGGGTGGAAATGGCGTCTTAAGTGTAACAGGGTTAATAATCGTCTGATTTTCAGGCAACAACTTGCAAAATGTTCAGTAATTTGAGCTCTATAACCTTCATTTAAATTTTATTTTAAATCTTTTTCTTTTAATATACTGTAGCATTGGTGGGTTTGTAAACCAACAAATTAAGTAATGCTGGCCTTAGCTAATGCTGTTATGCATGATTATGCGTTTTCCTGTCAATATCTCTAAAGATTTTGATGTTGCAGCCATTTTTAATTGGTCTACATCCAAAAGTTTACTAATTCTTCCCTGATATCCAGGGATTATTCCCTGTTGCTTTCATCAAATATACATTCAATTGTTCAAGAGAAATGTTACTGACAAACCAATAGAAGAGGGAATGATTTTCTGACTAGTGGACCTTCTCACTACAGGGCTTTCTGACTAGTGGGCTTTCTGACTAGTGGGCCTTTTGATGTATAAAGTTCTCCAGGAGGTTCTTCCGGCTCCTTTTGACTCTGACTCCAATTGATTTACATTAGGATCTTGTGGCTCCTCTCTCTGTAATTGCTGCAGTGACTCTCGTAATTTTGGTCTTAAAATGTTCACATTAACCCGCTCTACATGATCCAGATTTTTTTTTTTTTTTCACTATTTTGTCTGTGAAAAAATCCTATTCATAACATAGAGCCTGGCTCCAGATTTGCTCCTGTAACCGTTCGCATCACGAGCCTCATTTGAGCAGCTCTGAACACTATGGGTGAAGTCACATTCTCTTAGTCCACTTCTTTTATACAGTTTATGATTTTGAGTCATTATGAACGACAAACATACAGTCAAAGGACAGTTGAAATGTTAATCGTACTTTAAGACTATTTCAAGTCTAGAGAGCCTAGAAAACAAAAAAGGAAACAAACAAAGGTAAACAAATTAATATCCAGTAATTTTTATGTATGACTGAATATCAGTTGTTTATTTCTGAACTATTATTTCAATAATATTTGCCTATTTGTAATTATAAATATATGTTTATGATCATATACAGGCGGCTTAGTCATTTTAAATGTACTAGTTAAAACTTTCACAGTTGACTTTTAAATATGCAGAGTATTCTCAAAAACGGTTTGATTAAATAAGTTGACCACTGGAACATAAGTTGTTGTTTCTGACATGTTTTGTAGAGAGAAGCGTGTAATTCCAAGTGAATTCTGTGTTTTCAGAATTAGAAGGTTCTGGCTGAGAACACCCACTTCCCGGAACACTCACTTTCACAAATATCACTAATTAAATTTTCTCTGTTTAGACTCTCCTGAGTGTATCCTCTCTTTTATTCTGCTGTATTAGGTGCTCAGAACTTTACACCTAAATATAAGTGCACAGAACACAGATAAAACCTCCTCATTCTAAGGGGATGAAATATAAGGTAAAGCTGATTAATGTCATATTGTGGAACATTCCAGGCACAGTGATGACATCTCCACAGAAACAAGCAGGTAATGGACTCCCAGCCAAAAAGCTACATAGTGCATCTTTAAGGTGTATTTTCTAATGTCTTCTGATACATAGTCCAAGCAGAGTACTTTATTTAAATATATACAATACTTTTACATCAAGTTACATTCAAATTATAGGGAATAAACGCAACATATGACTAAAAACAGCTTCATGTTTGTGTCATCGTTTGTTTACACATTTTTCTGTTACTTCCCAACACTGACCACACACCTAATTGCTAAGTAGAGTTTGGAGAAGTCTGTAATACTATGACATTTGTTTGGAAAATTTTAATCAGAATCTGGAGCATTTTACTCTTTTGAGAAACTAAAAGCCGCAACCAGTTCTGGAGATACATGTATTTTCCATCATTTATTTTTGTTCTGACCACCTCCAGATTAAAGGTCATGTATTGCGCAACAGGACTTGACTCAGACATGCTGGGTTTAGAACCACTGATCTAACGAGACTGTGTTTGGTGTGTTGGAGCACATGGTATGATATTTTTGCGAGTGGAAGTTTAGAAATAAATGGATTACACTGCGGTATTTTCCTGTTTTTTCCTGTTCCTATATATATTATATATTATTTTTTTTTTTTTTTTTGGTAATTCCACTCATTCCCGGAAACTAAACCAGGTCTAAAACCAGGACTAAACCAGGACTAAACCACGTCTAAACCAAGTCTAAAACCGGTCTAAAACCACGACTAAACCAGGACTAAAACAGGACTAAACCATGCTGGGAGGACGTGTCTCCTCCTCTTCTATCAATAATATTTTTAATTTGGTTTTGGTTCAATAAAGTCTGGGCTTTTTATTTTCTTTTAGCAGACAAAACATCTTATATTACGATATCCTCGTCTTTGCTTCTCTACAACAAATCAAGTAATCCAAAGTATTCAGATTACGTTACTCACTTTAAATAATTTAATGGATTATATTACAAACTACATTTTGGGGTATGTAATCTGTAATCTGTAGGGGAATACATTTTAGGCAAGGCAAGGCAAGTTTATTTGTATAGCACAATTCGTACACAAAGTAATTCAAAGTGCTTTACAGAATAAGAAATACATTAAAATCATAATAAAAACAAATCAAAACATAAATAATCATGAAGATTAAAATTAAAAAAGAGAGACATAAATTGGAGAGAAGAGTGCGGAATGAAAACCTTTCAGTTATTTGCACAGTTAAACAGAAATGTTTTGAGCCTGGATTTAAACAGCGTCACAGAAGAGTCTGTCTCACATGTTCAGGAAGACTGTTCCAGGTTTTAGCTGCATGAACCTGAAACACTGACTCCCCTTGTTTAGTTCGTGACTCTGGGCACCAGCAGGAGGCCGGTCCCTGAGCTCCTCAGAGTGCGAGATGGTTCATATGACACTAACATGTCACAGATGTACTTTGGTGCTCGGCCATGGAGAGACTTGTACAAGCAGAGCTGCTTTAAAGTCTATTCTCTGAGGCACAGGAGCCAGTGCAGAGACCTGAGCACAGGACGCATGTGCTCGTACTTCCTAGTTCGAGTAAGGACCCGAGCTGCAGCGTTCTGGATGTTCTGCAGCGTCTCACAGCTCGTTTGGAGAGACCAGTGAGCAGACCATTACAGTATCTAACCTACTGGAGACAAATGCATGGATAAGTTTCTCCAAGTCTGATTTAGACAGTAAACCTTTGATTTTTGCTATGTTTTTTTAGATGGTAAAAGGCTGCAGATGTTATTGATTTTATGTGACTGTTAAAGTTCAAGTCTGAGTCCATTATTACCCCTAGATTTCTTGCCTGATTTGAAGGTTTTAGAGCGAGAGACTGGAGGTGACTGCTGACACTGTCCCTTTGTTTCTGTGGACCAAACACTATGACTTCAGTCTTGTCAGAGTTTAGCTGGAGAAAGTTGTTTTGCATCCACACACTGATCTGTTGGATGCAGTGACCAAGTGACTCCACTGGTCCATAGTCTCCTGCTGCCAGAGAGACGTAGATCTGAGTGTCGTCTGCATAATTGTGGTACGACACGTTATTGCTGCTTATTAACTGGCCTAATGGCAGCATGTAGAGAGATTGAACAACAGGGGGCCCAGGATTGACCCCTGAGGCACCCCACAGGTCAGGGCCATGTCATCTGAGACACAGTTTCCAATTTCAACAAAATACTTCCTGTCTTCTAGATAGGACTTGAACCAGTTTAGTACAGTACCAGAGATGCCCACCCAGTCCTCTAGTCTCTGTAAGAGGATCCCATGATCGACAGTGTCAAAAGCAGCACTCAGATCTAACAGGATCAAGACTGAGACTTTGCCTGCATCAGTGTTCAGGCGGATGTCATTTGTCACCTTGATAAGAGCAGTCTCAGTAACCTGTAAAAGTAACCTTCCCAACACTGTCCATCCAGTCCTTGTATTTGCAGAGGTCACTGGTACATGTCAGTGGTCATAGTTCTCCTGCCACTAAAACAGTCTTACCCACTCCACAAAACACCCGAAACAAATCTATTATTACAGCAGACTGTCCATGTGAATGTCTGTGTTGACAGAATAATTTTAGAAGTAAAACCAACCTTGCATTTGGAGGATTTATGTCTGAGCAGCAGCAGCGAGTTGTACTTCCTGAAAACTTGGCAACAGCGGACTGATATATGAGAAAATAGTCCCTCAACATGCGACGATTCATGCGATGCAAGGTGAGTTTTATTTCAAACATTATTCTATCAACACAGACATTCACATGGACAGTCTGGTGTAATAATAGATTTGTTTCAGGTGTTTTGTGGAGTGGGTAAGACTGTTTTTAGTGGCAGGATAACTATGGCCATTGACATGCACTAGCCGAGCACCAGTGACCTCTGCAAATACAAGGACTGGATGGAATATTTTATAAAGTGTCTCCACACGTCTCCAACACTCTGGCTCACTAGGAAATGAGCTCCTATGTCCAAAATTCTGAACTGTCCCTTTAAAACTGACTGTGATAAAACCTGTTGAAGTAAATGTGATCAGCGGTTAAATGAAGACTGCATACGTACGTACTGTTTGGAATCATCTTGAATTTGCACTCGAAGTTGTGTGTCAGTGGGGAAATGATGAAAACTGAGGTATCGTTAGAATTGTGGATTAGCCGAACATAACGGAACGATACAATAATATGGAGATGAAGAAAAATGGGCCTAGAAAGTTGTAATCACATCTTGCCAAACATCTTCCTGGTTTGTGACGCAAGCATGAATAGAACCTATTACGTGACGAGTACAGCCACTGGCTTCTACTGGCAGTACGTGAGGAGCCCCTCTCAGCTCCGCTCCTACCTGGCACCGCTGGTCACTGCAATGTCCCGCCGTGTCTGGAGAAAAGAGAAACGGCATGACCCGAGCACAAATGTTCGGTCTGTTTCAAAGTCCGGGGAGCACCGGTCCATGTTGTAAGGCTGTCAGTCAGCTGTCAATCATCGCTCTAGAGCCCGCCCCACATCCCCTGGAGGATTTTTTGCTGAGGGACAGATTAAAGCTTCAGGAGGGTGTTTAATGGGTCTTTAAAATGGAAAAGATACTCTATAAATTTCCATTTTCATTTGAGTCATTTAAGCGCTGGAGCTCCCTCTGCTGTCAGCAACAGGAACGAACATTTAGAAAGTAAACGATTGAAGTCATGAAAATGTAACTGATAGCTGAGTACTACCCACTTCTATTTATGATCATTAAAGGGTATTTTATAAATATATAAATTAAGTTTTATCAGCTGTTATCTAAAGTCATACCTTTTTTTACCTTTTAAACTTTTTGAACAAGTCATGCAGGCTTTTATTTCATCACGCCTGGATGACTATGACTGTTACACACTTTATTTCAGCGTCTCACAAAATGTACCAACTACAGTTCGTCCAAAACTCGGCAGCACGACTTTTAACAGGAACCAAAAGAAGAAAGCACATGACCCTATTCTTAAATCTTTGCACTGGCTTCCTGTTAATTTTAGAATTGATTTTAAGATTTTATTGTTTGTTTTTAAAGCTTTTGAAGCTGTGAATGGATTGGCCCAACAATACGTCTTGAACCTCATCCAAATTTACATCCCTGTGCGCTCTGAGGTCTGAGCTCCAGCTCCAGCTCATGGTGCCTAAAACAAGACTTAAAACTAGGGGGGACCGGGCCTTTTCTGTGGCTGCCCTAAGCTCCGGAAAACTCTGCCCCCCACGTCTGAACAAACCCATTTTTATTCTCTGGCTTTTAACACTGTGTGAGTTGTGTGCTCCTCTGTGTCTTTTATTTATTTTATTCATTTTTAATGTACTTTATTGATTTTATTTATTTATTGCTATTCTGTGGTTTTGCTCTTATTTTATTTGACTGGTTTTAATATTTTATATTCTAGTGTGATTAGATCTGAGCATTTATTTTATTGTTTTTATTTTATTATATTTGTTAGTTTTTTTTATTTATTATTACCTCCGCCAAGGAGGTTATGTTTTTGCCGGCGTTTGTCTGTTTGTTTTTGTTTGTCTGTTTGTTTGTTGTTGTTTGTTTGTTTGTTTGTCTGTTAGCAACATAACTCAAAAGGTTATGGACCGATTTTGATGAAATTTTCAGGATTTGTTGGAAATGTGAAAAGGAAGAACTGATTTCATTTTGGGGGTGATCCGGAAGAAATCCTGGATTCTGGATCACTTTGAAATTTTAGTTAACATTGTGGTAAATGGGGCCAAGAATTTTGTTTCTCAATATCTCGGTTAATTATTGACCAAACCCCATGAAATTTGACTCAGGGATGGACAATGGGATCCTCTTTCATATTCCAAAGGCTGATCTGGATCTGATCCAGAAGACTGATTTTATCACAATTTATATAAAAAATGGGGGTAGTCCTTGGCGGAGGTCTGCGCTCTCTGAGTGCTTTTCTAGTTATTTTTAGTTTATTGTGACATGTGCTATAGAAATAAAGTGGATTGGAAAAAGTATTTGAATAAATACAAAGCAGTTTTTTTCCACTCTGGGATAATTTCAGACCTGGAATTGCCAATCTCTACTGTACTAAAGGTAAAATGTTGCTTGTTAAGTTAAAAAATACCACTGCATGACATCACAATTTGGAACAGAGCTTTGGAAATGTAGACAAACTAATAAACCTGGATGTGTGAATGAAACTAACCACAACTCTGAGTATGTTTTTGAGGTGATAACATCAACCAAAATGCATTTTGTGAGTACTACAGGTCTTACAAACATCGAAGTACAATCTAATACTACATCAGTCCTTGTACAGTATATTTAAATACATACCCCAAGGTCCTCACTCAACACTGGCCCATTGTTATAATCTAAAAGGTTAGGCATCATTGTCACCACCCATTCTTCCTCACCACACGCTGGGCTGTATATAGGTCTTTCAATTTCCTGGAATTCTCAATGTTATCTTCGTATAAAAGGTTGCGTCGCTTTAGGTCACTTAGTCAGCGATGGTTTTGACAGGAATCCACTTGGACCTCGCTAACTTCAGTACAAAAGACATTAGGGGAGATACGGGCGAGCGTGGAGGATCTGACACAGCCATATGGGTTTGATATTATGAAAATGAGAGACCTTCGGAGACATTTGTCCTCAAAAGTCTGGGTCCTTGGTGCTTAATAGGTTGAAATGAATGCCGATCACGTCGCACTGGAGACGATGTATGAAAGATGAGAGCGGAGTGAAATATGGGAAAAGAGGAGTGATGAATGGGAGTTATAAAGGTGAGGTATGTCTGGAGAGATACATTTTTTAGCAGAAGCAGAGTCTGTGCTGGTCAAAGAACACGTGCAAATTGGACTTTTTGACAGATATAATGATGTCCCCTTTGCATTTAGTTGCATTTAGTTGCGTCACAGGTAAAACTCTGGACTTCTAGCACTTTTTGAGTCCCTAAACCAACTTGTTCTGCGGTCAAACTGTGTTCAAAACAAATATATGGCTCTAAAAGCATTTTGAATTTGTTTTTGTATAGCAGTTTTTTTACTTTAAAATGTTAATTCCTGTTGCTGACAGCAGAGGGAGCTCCAACACTAGTAGTCTATTTTACAAATGGATTATGACATTATTTTGAGTTATATAATGTGAAATACTTATCCTAAGGTGATCAAAAGGGACATGTTTTAAAGCCACAAGAATGCCTCATGTGATCTTTGGAGTAAAGCCGCTCATCAGTCTGGCTCTGGCTGAACGTGACCAGGGAATGGCCAATATTTGAAGCTGACTGGTTACAGCGTCACAACAGCAGAACAAACCAAACCAGTCAAACTTTGGTTAAATTGTTAAGTTGAGTGACTCAGCATCTTCATGTTTGTTTAGTTGGTTTGGGTGCTTCACTGTTGGCTTCCACCCCAAAACCACTGTGCTGCTCTGTGATTGGTCCACAACACCAGTGACCTGGGTCTATTTGCAAATGCAGTAACTGAGCCTAATGGAGTCTTATGAGTTTGTAAAGTCACTCAACAAATATTGTGAGAATTCATTTTCCTGGCCAGGTCACATTGTGGGTTAACAAGTTTGAAATTCATTGCAAACGTTGTGACTAAACAAACTTTGAAACGTGTTTGTGAAGTAGTTTAAGCGAGCCTTTAGGCTACTATAGTAATAGCATGGTGGTTATACAATGAAAATGTTGTGGCAACTGGGATAACAAAGAGATGAATGCATTTGTAGTCCTGTTCACTATCAGCTAATTACAATAATTTCTCTATTGTCATTAAGCCACGCTCCCTGGGAAACGTGTTCCAGGCAGACCCCAAGGAAGACCCAGGACACGCTGGAGGGACAGTGTCTCTGGACTGACCTGGGAACACATCAGGATCCCTGAAGAGCTGGAGGATGTGTCTGAGGGAAGTCTGGGCCTCCCTGCTCGGACTGCTGTGTGTGTGCGCTAAAGAAGTCTGTATCTTACTGGAATGCCTGAGGCAAATCCTCCACGCCCCAAGGACATAAGCATTATAAATAAGGCATCAATTTAACTCACTTTAAATCTCCCTTTTAGTCTTGTGTTTGTAGCCCTCGGATCAATGTTTACTGGCCCCCGAGCTTCTCGCTGACTCATTTCGCCTCAGGCAGTACTTAATGCAAAATTTAAAAAATAAATCTAAATGATCAAATATCTTTTCCCACTTTAAGTGCACTGCATTTCTCAACATTTACTTGCTCAAGTTAATCTACTATTTAATAAAACTGTAATCTCAGAGAGACAATATGTTTTAAAGTGCTCATTTCCCTATGCAAGAAGCATAGAGCAGAGACAACTCAAAAGTAAATCTCAAATTAAAACAAAAGCATTGATTAAAAAGTGTAGTTAAAGCACTTTTACGGAGTAAACTAATTAAAAAGTTGCTGGAGGCCTGTGGTGTAGGGTCCTGTGGGTGGAGGTCTGCAGGTCTGCTGCGTCCCCAGAGCTCCGTCCACAAACAGGACACGGGATCTGCGCATGCGCACTGCACCAAAACAAGGAAGCGTCATAAATTCCCAAAGAAAACAGAACTGCGCCTGTGTTCCTGCTTTATCCCATCACCATTTCCATTAGATCTCACTCCCGGTGCCTTCTACTCTCCTCTGAGCCTCTGCACGGGTGAGACACGCACTTTACAACGCGAACATATAACGATTTTACAATGACTACGCTATCTTTGGCTAATACGTCACGTACACGTGAAGTGTTAATCCCACAGACTTTAGGGTCAGTGTCGCTAAAGTGTGAAGACAGATCAGGTGAAAACTTCTGCATTTACTTGTCTGATGACTTTTTTGTTTGTTGCAAATCTAAGATGCCAAGTCGGTTATTCTCTCCGAACTGTAGTCTATGCAAACATTATGCTAATTATGTGTTGGCAGTGATTAGCTGCTTCTTATTCCACTTGGATTAATACTGCATACTTGTTTACTCACATACTTAGGCTGGTTATTGTTGTTTTTTATGGCCAGATTACCTCGAATGTGTTAGAGCATAGTAGCAGTTAAGTAGTAGTAGTAATGATAATAGTAGTAATAGGCCTAGTAGTCATAGTAGTACTTAGCAGTAGTAGTAGGCTAGTGTTGACCAAATTAAACCTCTAACTGCAAAATAGTATATAAATAACATAATAATTAGACTTATTAGTATTGTTAATAGCAAAAGTAGACATTTTATTAGTGACTCTCAAAAGTACTAACTGTGAAAATGTAGTAATGTAACAGGTAGATGTGCATTTTTGGTCTAAGTAGTAGTAGTTGTTGTAGTTGTTGTAGTAGTTGTAGTTGGCACCAATACTGAAATATTTGCTGGATCGATATCTGCTTCAAAATATCAGTTCAGCCGATATCCATATAAAAATCAAAACATTTATGTACCAAAATGTAGGCCTGCCATGATATTATCTGTATCGACTTAGTTCAATTAAAGACAGAACAATAATTTAAGGTGGTCAGTATTTATTGTAGTTACTTTTTGCTTGTACTAGTGGTGAGTTTTTGTTATTCTTCTGTACAATGAATAAAATAGGAAGTAGTGGAATAAGACTGTTTCCTGTTTTTTGTTGGCCCACAAAAGTCTCATAATGTTTGAGCTTTTCTTCACACAAAGCTGTTCTGTAGTTACATACAACAGCCACATTTAACACATTTGGATCAGTTTTGTGTTTTGTTTTTTCTTTAAAAGAAATAAATACTGTTTCCAGTCTGTGCACTGGTATCAGGTGGTATTGGCAGATGCTTAAACCTATGTATCAGTGCATCTCTAGTAGTAGTAGTAGTAGTACTAGTAGTAATAGCAGTAATAGTAGTAGTAGTAGTAGTAGTAGTAGTAGTAGTGGGCTATTTGTTGGCCTAACTAAAAGCTCTAACTGCAAAACAATATTTAATTAATACAACAATTATATATTGTTCTTAGCAAAAGTTCATACTAACTCTAAAAACTACTAACTGTGAAAATGTATTAATGCAACAGGGAGATAGGCATTTTTGATCTAAGTAGTTGTAGTAGCAGCAATAGTAATTGTAGTCATAGTAGTAATAGTAGTAGTAGTTGTTGCAGCAGTAGAAACATAGGTATAGCAAATTACTGCTAAAATGCATTATGTTTTGTAAACTTTACAAACTGAATCTAGATCACCTGCTCATTTGAACAAGCATCAATACTGAATAAAGTTACATAAACAGGACCAAATTTGACTTTTCCTGAACAGATTTAGAATGGTCTTGATCTATGTCAGAGTTTGTAACAGCACATGGAAACATCAAAAAACTACTATGATTTACTGTTGGAAAAGAATAGTATAATAAAAGTATAAACATAATTTTATCATTGGGGTGTCAGAGCCCTTTTCTTAGATTCAAAATAAATAGGGATGTATCAGTACCAATACTGGTATCAGATATTGGCACCGTGACTTTGGTTAAGCCGATAACTTGGTTGTGCCTTTAATTTGGCAAAATGAGATGATTTACTGGCTGATGTGGGCCTAGGCGTGTTCATGATGTATCAGTAACAGTTACACGACACAAATGGATCAGTTTTATAATAGGTTAACTTTGTTTTTAGGGAAAAATTCCATTCTCCCTGGTATCGGTTGATATCGGGTTCTGGCAGATATTTAAAGCCAGAGTATCCATATTGGTACTGGGGTTGAAAAAGCTAGATCGGTGCGTCCCTATTGGCTAAGACAACAATATTTGGCCATTAAAAGAACAGGCTATAACATATTGGTAGGTCTGTCACGAAAACACTGCCATGTATTACTGAAGGAAATATAGACACTAAACGATAATATTGAAACTAATTTATGCTACTGAAGCAGTAACCATGAAGCACAATGATCCCAAAAAAGCTATTCTAAATGTACCATATTGTGAAAAAACTTGTTTTACTGTAGATAAATGGCAGAATAAAACACTGTAATAGTTAGTCTGTACCTTTGAGTCCCGGAAGTTATGTCTTTGTCCCTCTACTTCGCAACTCTTTTCGTAGTACAGAAAAATAACAAAAACGTTATGACTAGTACAAAGAAGAAGTAACTACGATAAATACTGACCCCCTTAAATTATTGTTCCATCTTTTATTGAACTAAGTTTATACAGGTAAGATCGTGACAGGCCTACATTTTGGTACATAAATGTTCAGATTTTTATCTGGTTGTGTAAGACTCAAACGGGAAATTCACTGCACCACTTCATCTCTTAAGAGCAGAAACGCCACTTTGTACCTTATTAGTTTTTGTGTCTCTAAATAGGCTTCTACTCTTGGCTTGCTTTGCCTGTATGACTTTTTTAATACCTTAAAAATGTCACACTATAAATAGAAGCTCCGGCCGTGTATAAAATGTCAGTATTTAATTTCAGTCTACACTTAAGAATAGTTTTTCACTGTTTAATCACAACCTGTTTAAATGCATGAAGGAATGGCAATCAAAAGTAGTAGTAGTAGTAGTAGTAGTAGTAGTAGTAGTAGTAGTAGAACACACAAATATTTCTACTGCAGCATCATCAAAACCAAATGCTATATTTTACAAACACAATCAATCATAGTTTTCTTATCTTGCCATTGTGTATTTATGGTTATAATTTGTTTTTGCCCAGGCATAACTAATCTGATTTTTTTTTTTTTTCTTTGAGAAAATTCACATACTAGTAGCAGTATTTAGGTACAGGGCAATATATTGAATCCTAACATTGTTATTGGTAATACCAGGGGATTTTTTTGTTCATAAATTGGCATTGGGGAAAAAAAAAACTAAACTGAAATATTGGGCTGATATTTATTGTATTTTTTGTATTGTTTTTATTACTAAAATTTCAGACTTTATTTTGATCATAAGGAAAAGGCTCAATATTGAAAACCCGAATATCCCCTTGGAAAAAAAAGGTAATTTTAAATGTTAGTTGTGTTTATGTTGCCATTTTGTGGTCTTTACGACTTCTGACAATTCCTAAAACTAATTCAGGTTAAATTTTGTGTTTTTTATTTTTTTTCCCCAGTATCAATACTAAATGAGTTTCACTTGCAGTCTTAGAACTAATTAGTATCTGGATATTGATTGTTGTGTGTTTCCTCAGTGTTTTAGGTCAGGGAAATGTTTTATACCAATTAATTGTATACCATTCTAACCGTTCTAAACTTCCTCCCTCTTTTTGCCGTCTTCTCCTGTTTCAGTTTCTTAACCTGGATGCTCCGTGTGTGCAGAGGCCTGTGTGAGCGGATGTGACAGCTGCTTTATAACCAGCAGCCTTCTGAAAGAGAGGAGAGAGGGAGTCAGCAGTCGTTTTTGCCCTGGTCTGGTGGCAGTAAACATTGGCCCATACTCCCCTGAGCCACCTGAGACATGACAGCAGGGGGAGCCACTGAGGTCTGTGGCAGGTTGTAGTAGTGAGTATGTAAGTGGAAAGTATGTTCTCATAAAGCTCTTAAGTTCATCTGAGGCCTTAAACTCTAAAGGCTGGTAGTGACATTTTACCAACTTTTCCTGGAAGGGCAATAAAGGCCAAGTCTTAAAAGTTCAAATTATCACACTGAAATACTTTTTTAACCAGTATAGGTGCACGTTTGATCCTGAAAAACATTGCATTTTAGTTATGTTAGCTCAAATAAACTACTCAAATAAACACAGTTTTAGCACTTTTAAATGTTTTGCAACTTGAAATCATGACAAACGTCAATGCGGTTGGTAGCGCTGTTTTTCTATTTGGAGGTCCTAGCCTAAAAAGTTTGGTACACCACATGTTTGTCTTCATTAAGATGTTTGTGCTTTGTCTAGAATGTTCCACTGCAGGGGTTTTCAGCAGGTCAAGTTCACTGTCAGACCTGGACAATTCAACACAATAAAAATACCTAAACTACCATATAAACGATCCATAGATACATTTAAAGCCAAAACATCTTCTTGGAGACCAGCAGGTGGTGTACCATCCACTACAAAAGTTTGCATTGCACTTTAAATACATGATTGTTTAGACTTAAATACATGTGCATATACATTGAAACATGTGTCTTTTTAGCCAAAAATAAAACTGTTTTTCTCTGTTCCACAGTTTTACAAATGTACACTGTCTAGACCAGGTCTGTGTGTTTGGAATAGGGTCTGAAATGTCATAGCCCTGATGGCACTGCCACCTTGTGACAGTTCTTTCAAATGAAAAAAAAAATCTGATTGTGACAAAAACACCAATGTTTTCTATTTTAAAATTCAGATGCACTTATTTATTGAAACAGGCTTGTTTGGCATTTAAATGTCATTACACCACTGCTATTATTCAAGTACACTGTGTAACATCCACGTGTAATTGGAGGCCTGTAGCTGCCCCCTGAATCTTCTGGTCTGTGTATATAAAGAATAATTTTAAAAGCATAAGGAGGTGAGGTCGGGCTCAGAATATTACAAATATGCTAATGGGAAACAACATTAAATCAGGGCCTGGACTCAGGTCATCATCGATCACAGCTTCATTATCTTGGAAAGTGTTGGGCTTTTCTAGGAAGTGCACACCGCTTGTAACAAACTAATTACACAAACAACATTTAACATGAATCTTTTGTGTCTCGTTGCAGACTGGACGATGCTAAAGGCCAACCGTAGCACCATGCTAAACGCTGGGTCATCCAACAACAAGGTCAAGTACTCCCGGCTGTCGGCCGATGATGATGGTTACATAGACCTACAGGTAACACAATGCGGTGTTCTTTTCTAACTCGTAATTCTGTTAGTTTAGCAGGTTGTTAGAGATGCAGCCCACACACTCTTACACTATGTGCCGTGGCAGTGGCTCAGCGGTTACATTGTTCTTGGCAGATTTGTTGCCTGAATCACGCTCCAAAACTATTTCATTGTAAACTATACTGTAAACATCTATTGCTATTACTGGCAGAGCGTACTTTTGTTGTGTCCTTGGGCAGTACACTCCATCTGTTTTTCTATAATCTGTTGGCGTGACTGCACGATTTGAAGTTATGTAAATGATGCTCCTCCTCATTAGAATACACACTCCGTCTGAATCTCTGAACTATTTTGACTCATTCCATCTTCCGCGCTCACTCGGCAGCCGCTAATTACCCGCACCTCGCTGTGTCTCCCACGAATAATTAGAGGGAAATCCCATAATTAATTCGTTAGCGGCACGCCAAACCCTAGTGAGAATCCACCCAGCTGTCTGCTCTGGAGACTCCTTTCCTCCACGTTTGCATCATGTTTGTTGATTGTTTGAGCTAAAGCCGAGAACAAACGCGTCCTGTATGTCTCAGAGTAAACAAATACTAGAAATGAAATTACGCTTAATATAGTTTGGATTGTGGGTTTATTCTGAGATGCGGTGAGTGTTTTCGTGCCAAATTTACGCTTTATTAACAAGTGCGCTCTGCCTCAGTGTTAAGAAGTGTTGCGTTGGCGTTGTTAGCAGGTTTCCACTGATAAAAGCAAATTAGTGCAACATTATAGCTTTTCAGTACACTATTGTCGTATACATTTTCTTATTTTATTTGAAATGAATTGGCTTATTATGCAGGGATTAGTAAAGACAATTGTAGTAGTAAGACCACGAGTGTCTTCTTCTTTTTTTTTTTTTTTATTGCATCATTTGCGGCAAACAAAAACTACATGGGTCATGACAGGAAGAGTCCGAGCTGAAACAAAAGGCACCAGTTGCATTCACAACTCCTTTCACTGTACATGTAAGAGACAAAATATAAATTGTAGCAAACAAAACTCAATGCACATTTCATCAACTCCAGAGCTCAACAGTCTATGGGCCCAGTCAAGCAGAAGTAAACAGCAAGGCCAAAAATTCAAGTTGATGCATCTGATATAAAAATGTATTGAACAGATACATATGTACTCTAGTTTATGAAACTGTTGACCTTTTTTTCTGTACCATTTTTGGTTCTAAAGTTACATACATTTTAAACAGACCATGTATGAAACATGGAACAAAAATTATTTCCCAAATTTCAAAGACCTGCAAATCATGTAAATAAATGGATGTATTTCATCATATCTTGTGTTATTCCATCTTTGAACTGTTGATGAAGGTACATGATTTTTTATTGATTTAAAATGATAAAAATTTGCTTGGAAGGACAGACATATTTTATAGAAATAGTTTCCTTTCATTTTGAAGTAATATTAAAGTATTCGGAAGAAAAAAGTTGACAAATTATGCAAAATCATGCACCTTCTACTTGTTTGCACAATTTTCCCTCCGTTACTTTTCCCTCCGTTACTATGACCTTTCTTAATAAAAAATCTTATTACTCAAAAAGTAAGAGGTTTTTCAACCTAATCTTGTACCATATGGTAGAAAACTATATGAAGCAAATATTTAAAACCAGTTTGTTAAGGATATGTAAGTGAGAACCAAGAGTTATCACTGTTTGGATTTATTGCCAAAAAGTGCTGCATATTTCATTCCCTCCGTTACCGACATGAGTTTTTAAAATTTTTTGTCAACAACTTGAAAGAATATCACAGGTTTAACTTTACCCTGTTGGAGTGTAACTCTTTCCTACATTCTGATACTTTACTTATTTCAATAGTTCCTCTAGTTTCTGAATAAGAGACATTTGAATGTCAAAAATCTGCCCCTGTTTCCCTTCGTTACCGCTTGACTGGACCCATATACTCTTTTTAAAAGGTTTCTATAGTGTTGAACTGTTTAAAGTCATTGCATTGAATATTTTACAAACCAAAATCTCTACCAGAAATTTCTTTCTTCCTCGTTCTTATTTTTTATTTATTTATTTATTATTTAAAATACACCGGCTCCTCATGATTTCTAAAACTGTGCGCCGCAATCTTTCCATTGCTCCTGTTTTGTGTTGTGTTTTTAACGGAAGCTACAGTCATCACTTCTTCGAATAACTTTGGAAAAAATCTGCAAAAACATATCCTTGAATCCTATTGGTCAGCCTAGTATGGGTTGTAGTGGCCCCCGCCTATCGCAGCGTCTGTTTACGTGTGAAAAACCAGTACCGTTTCTAATGGTTGTCAAATTACGTCTTTAGTGATATAGCGGAGGTGTCAAAACACATCATAAAGGTTACAAGGGGGATCGTCAAATGTCATCTTCATGGGGGAAAGAGTTAAAGCAGTGAGTAATGGTCACTATTAGAATTGGATCTGGTGTTTTTTGCCCGCATAATGGGTGCGATGTTGGTCTTAATTTTCATTCAAGTGGTCTTAAAAAGGTTTTAAAAAGTCTTAAATTTGAAGTAGTCAAACCTGGGGACACCCTGTTTGTCTTGCTTGGCCTTGAATATTCCACAGTATGACATAAGCAGGTGACGCCGCCAAATTCTGTGTAGAGGCAACCCCATTCACGGTAAGAATGCATTTTAGTTTTTAGCGGTCGTTTCTGAGCTGTCATAAAAGGTACAAGTATACGCAGTGTGACAAAGTGAGACAAAGCCTGCACACTTACTCCCAGACTGCTTTTAATGAATGAAAATGTTTGGATGAGTGGATCTTCGTCAGGTCACGGTTCTCTCTGTGTGTCACTCTTATATAAACCTTCTGCCCTGTGACTGGTTGACCAATCCAAAAGTGAGCTCATCTCTTTTTTATAACCTATGCGATAATTTCACATTATTTTCCCAAAAAAAAGGCAGTTTAAGCAGTAATTTTTTGTACTCGACTCCAGGGTCAACTTAGGTTTGGTTCCATATCCAGAAATGTTGGTTCTAGGAATGTTAATAATCTGACAAGGTTTCTTGCTTGTACCATAAAAGTGAACAAATGGACACTTTTTTGCTCCTGAACAGCTCCACTATCACCTGCTCTGTCCCATTAACTTCTTGGATTCTTTTTAAAGACAATACAGTAAAGTGTAGTTACCTTGTACCTTGTAGTACATAAGAAGACAAAATGAACATCTTTGGCTGCTTTATCCCAGGATATTTAAGGAAGGAGATGGGTGCTGTGCTTCTTTAAAATGGGCAGCTACAAGTTTTTTAGGTCTGCATTTCTAATATTGCTTCTGTGTTCGGATATCCGAGTCTTTAGTGCTCTAGATGTTTGTCCTACATAACCAAGTCCACAGGGGCATTTTAAAAGGTAAATGACACTTTAGGTGGAGCATGTAATTGTTTCTTTGATTTTCATGATCTTCCCTGTGGTTGGGTTGGGTGTGTATATGTACAAGTTTTACATTTGTAAGTAAAATTGCTTTGTTTACATGACCCACAGGGTCTAAAAATGTTCTGTTTCTGGGTGGAATCAGATCAGACTTTACTAGCATTTGTCTGGCCTAGTAGTCTGAATCAAAATTATGAAATTAATAATGTTATATTTATTTTTAATGTAATTTATTTGCCCGATGATAACATATGATTGATGGTTTTGGGTAATGGCTTATGTTATATGATATACCATGAATATTGTGTTATATAGTGTGTTGTGTGGACATCTCCTGTGACTCACTATTTGACTGGCCGTGGCAGTGGCTTTTTCTGCAGCAGACTGATACACAAGCCTAGAGCCTCTCGCAGCTGTCAGTCTGAAAATTGTAATATATAAGTCGCACCGGATTATAAGTCGCAGGACCATCCAAACCATGAAAACAAGTGCGACTTGCAGTTCGAAAAATACTCATCCAGACGTTGTCATTCATTAAAAGCAGTTTGAGAGTAAGTGTGCAGGCTTTGTCTCACTTTCTAGTTTCTGAGCAATAAAAACTCCCAACAATGAAATACATGTTAAAATGTTAAATTACATTAATGTCATACTGTGGAACATTCCAGGCAAAGCAATAACCTCCCCATGAACAAGCTGTTCTTTTAACGCTATAGTTTATCCCTCAACAAACTGAAAATTATAGGATTCTTATGTATGGTTTAGCAGTTATAGTTTACACTTATCTCAAAAGTTAATACTTAATACTGTTTAAAATGCATACTGAACAAAATTTTGGTTCTAAATAAAAAAAATTAAAAAAATCTAAAATTTACTAAAAATTGCAATATTTTCTATTTCTACCAGATTTTTCCCACAAAATCACGCAGCCCTATAAGTGTTGTTCCTGTCTAATGTCTATTTACAAATGTGAAAGATCCATTTTTATGTTACCTCTTGTTTTTCAGTTTAAGCGGAGCCCGCCCAAAGTCCCTTATAAGGCCATCGCTCTGGCCATCTTCCTCTTCCTGATTGGCTCTCTGCTCATCCTCTTCGGGGCCCTTCTCCTCTCTGGCACCATACAAGTTGAGGTGATTCTACTACACTACACTACACTACACACACTTTTAAATGTTTTGTCATCAGAATGGTCAAAATCCTGTCATGGAGGCATCTGGAGGTAAATGAAGAATGACGTAACACATTTTTAGTAATTAATTGATATCATATCCAAATATTCATGATTTCAAGTCTTTATAATGTCACTATGGGACCATAATTGTTTTGAAAATGCTATAGTCGCTGTAAACAACATCATAACTTTAATTTGTGTTTTTGACGATCTGAGTTTCCCCTCTCTTTGCTCTCTGCATTAAGTCTCTCCCCCTTCAGAGCGCGATCACAACACAATCAGCATGCATCCCGCTAATGAAACTACTGCACATCTCATCAGGTTTGTTTAGTTGTTGTGAACAGTTTTGTACAGTATCATGCTTTTGTAGAATTGTTATGTGGGAGCATGGATGACATAGGCTTGTGGGCAGAGTCTTGGACAGGATCGTACAGCCAACTGTAAGGAGGGTTCGAGTGTTCCGGGAGATATCGTTAAAGTTGCTCCTGAGTATAAGTTGCACCAGCCAAAAAATGCGTAATGAAGAAGAAAAAAAAAACCATATATATAAGTTGCACCGGACTATAAGTCACACTTTTTGGGGGAAATGTATTTTTTAAAATCACAGACCAAGAACCAACATTTCATGTTGAAAGGCAAGTTCTAGTAATAACAATAGAAGAGAGAACAACAGACTGTTAACGTCACATATGAACAGTTCTTCAGATAAACTATAACATAAACAACAGAACAAGTTTACCAAACTCTCCATCTCACTCCAAATCACTAAATCCATTGAATTCTTCATCCTCAGTGTCACTTCTGAGCAACTCCATGACCTTTGAAGGTAGGAACGCCGCTTCCTCTTCTAGCTGTTGTCAGACTCAGTATCAGTTCCAGTTAGAATTATTCCGGCCTTTCTGAATCATGACAGGATGGTTTCAATGTCACTGAAGTTCAGGCTTTGTCGTTCCATCCCGTGACTTCCAGGAAAGTTACATGGTGCATCCTCCCAATTGCTATGAAGTTGTGTTCTCCATCCCCACTTTCTGCCAGTCCCTCACAAGTTTCTCGCTCACTCCAAACTTTCTTTCTGTTGCTTGATTACCGTTTTCGGCTGAATATTTCACTACTTGCAGCAAGACCATGGATCTATTAAAATAACAGCAGGACAGCGGCTTTTTCTAGAGGAGACATGCGCAGTAGGAGGGTGAAATGATGGTATTGTAATAGTTCCATGCAGTGGTACAGGAGTAGCAGATACTGACACACAAGCCTAGAGCGCCCTCTCGCTGTCAGTGTGAACATTTTTATATGTAAGTCACACTGGGGTATAGGCCAGTTTCAGCTGACGTCATTGTTATTAAAAGCCCGCGTTGCATGCTGGGAAATATTTTGGTCGGAGGCAAGAAACACGATAGCGGTCAAACACAATGCGTAACCTTGCGTATTTATCCCAGATAATGGTAAATTCCTGCTGCATTATCGGATGCACTAATAGAAGCACGGAAGAAGGAAAATGTCTTTTTCGTATTCTGAGTGAAAAGAACCACTAACGGTGAATTAAATGGCTTTCAGACATTGACAGTGCAAACATAGAAGATCCTAACAAACCGTGGACTCCAAGAAGTTCAACAACACATCGAGACTCTTGGAGGTTTTCATCTTTTCTGCTGTGAATGGCCCAGGAGTTTCCACCAAGTCATTGTGGATGTTGCCAAAGTGAATATTTAGCCAGGTAGTTGGCAATTCCGACCAGAAATTTGGTTTGGTCCAGGCTCTGTCAGGGTTGAAAAGGGTGATTTGGCGTCTGTCGATGCTTATGACCAATTTCTGGTCAAATGGGCGTTAGAGTGGATAAATAACCGGGATCAATACCCTTTACGTGCTTTCTCGCTCCGTCCGTCATGTTGAATTTGTGTTTCTTGCCGCTGACCAAAATAATTCCCAGCATGCAACGCGCGCTTTTGTCAACAATGAAACTCGCCTATAAGTTGCAGGACTACCCAAACCATGAAAAAAAGTGTGACTCGTAGTCAGATACGGTACCAAACATACATGGTGTGCATGTCTAAAACCTCTTCAGGCATGTTTTTCTTGAAGGAACAACAGTATAACATGGTAGAAAGCAAAAACAAAGCAATTGTGCACAATACCGCCTTTTTAATCCCAGTTTCCCCATTGAAATTGCATTATGCTCCACTTCACCTATGCCTCCATCCTTGCATTGAGAATCGTTGTTGTTTACAAACTTTTAAAGAGTCCATTACTCCTTCCAAAACTACAGTGTGGAAAGTTACATAACACAAATTGTCACTCAGTGTGTAATCGCTGTCTCCAGAGCAGCAGGGGGTAGTTGTTTTGCCTTGTAACTTCTTAGAACTCCTCCTAAAATCCACGGGTGACAAAACAGCTTGTGTCTGGTGCTAGCTCAGCCTCTAATCCCTCCTCTGAAGATGAATTTGTGTGTGTTTACATTGTGGAGGTAGAGAAAAGGAAAGCCGCTTTGCTTTGAACACTTGTTGGCAGCCTAATGACAACATTTATTATTTAGTGTTTGCACAGAGGAGTGACAAGATAAAATGTTCCCTTTCAAAATCGTTCTGAAGAATTTGTCTATTTTTTTTTGTTTTCATTTGTATAATTTGAATTGCAAAAAATGAAGTAAAAAAATATGGCATACGGCAATTACTGGAAGTCAAGATGCAATGGATAATGATTAAAGGGCCCATATTACGCTGTTTTATGATATGAAGTACTCCACTGTGTTTTTAAACTCCATACACCTTCACTAATAATAATAATAATTTCTGCACTGGTATTGCCAATCGGTGCAGAACAAAACATAAAAATTTAGCTGTTAACTTGAAAACTACCACTACATGACATCACATCACAGAGCATCTTGAGTTTTGGAGATGTAGACAGACTAATGACAAAGGATTAGGCAAACAAGTGTGAATGAACCAAAACACAACTCCTGTTTTTGATGAGGTAACAGCATTATAACATGGTTTAAACAGTCAATTTTGTGTAATATACAACCTTTAAATTACCGTATATTCCCACAGATGAATGCTGTTGTTGTGTCCTTGGGCAAGACACTTAACCCAACTCGCCCCAGGTGTTTGTGTACACTGGTGTATGAATGAGTGTGTGAATGAGTGAGTAGTTCCTTGTAGTAAAGTGCTTTGAAGGTGGAAAAAGCGCCATAGAAAAATGTGACAATTTACCATATCAATAATGTTGAATTCTCTCGTCTGTTTTCATACATAAGGTGCACCAGATTGTAAGACCCATTAAGAGAAACAAATGGACAACACTTGAGACTGATCCTTAGCCCAGGTGTCCACGATTGGGAGATTGTGGTGTAATTCGCCCGGCGTTGCCTCCCTGTCTTGGTGAATGTGTATTATGAATGTGAATGTGGGTGGATCATTTAATTTGGATTTTTATTTCCTTGGAGGAGGACTCAAATATACATTGAGTAATAATGTGAGTAATAATGTGTTAGATGCAGCTTTGTGCACATTTGTTTACATTTTACAGAAACAAAACTTAAAACCACATGGCTCATTTACATAAACTATAAGCACTGAAAAAAACAGCTCCCTCTTTGTGCGCTGATGCGGTTCAGCTTTTGTCGGACTAAAGAACATGACTCAGTGGAATATGAGTGTTCTTTCTGTGTCGTACTAAAACATTTTGACAGATTTTTGATGCCACATAAAATCAGTTTGAGGTCAGTAAGCACAACCAGAATTAATATATAAGGCGCACCAGATTATAAAATGCACTGTCGATTTTTAAGAAAATTTAAAGATTTTAAGTGCGCCTTATTGTCCGAAAAATACGTTATGTTGTTTTGGGGTATTTAGGATTAAAGGAGCATTATGTAACTTCTGTTGGTGGATCCTTCACTTGCTCATCTCCATGGAGATGATAATGTGTTAATGTTGCCAGCTGCTTGTTTCCATGTAAATATCCAAGTTTGATTCCATATGATTAGGACTGGGTATCATTAAGAAGTTACCGATTGCGATACATATCTCAATTGATAGGTCACGATATGATACATATCTCGATATAGTGCACTTCTGTTTCAATACGATATATTTCAAATCAGTGATCAATCAGTGATGACTGTGATATTATTATTAAACCACTTCTTGCTGAATATAAGTGAATATCAAACTTACCCATTTTAATCATCAAAATAGTCAAAATGTCAAATGTGTTGCATAAACAAGTTTCCTTCCACTAAACAAACAACAAAACTGTAGTGCTGTCACAAAATAATTTAGTAAAATATACCAAAAAATACTCGTGGCGATATATCGATACAGCAGCCCATGATATTGATATTGTATCATCACATTTAATGATATGATATATTGATATTTTGATATTTTTGCACACCCCTAATGCTGAACATTTTAGACAAAGAAATAGTACCTCCATATGAGCAGTTGCTGATCCTCCACTTGAAAATGTACTTTGCGCCCCTTTAAACTGTAACATGTGTAGATCAGTGTTTTGTGTTGTTAACTGGAAATGACAGTATTGATCTAAGGAAGCCTAAAGCAACACTGTGTAACGTTCTGTAGGTGGCACATCACCTGCATGATTCCCTGGAAAGAGAAAGTTAAAACAGTTCTTAGGAACAGTCAGGTTTGTGGAGATACAAGCCTGCGCACAGTAAGGACGTGTGTTTTTCAGTGCAATAAAAACTACAAAAAACATGCTTTTACTTAAGTATATTTTCAGGCTAAAAACTTACACGGTATGGCTTTAATAATAGAAACAGGTCTATTGATTTCCTGTTCAGAACTGCAGAACTGATTCTTTTCCTTGCGGCATTCATAGTGGATTTTCATGTACTTTGATTTTATTCTTACAAAAATGACTACACAGCATATTGTTACGAGTCAGTCCACCTCATATATAGAAGTACCTCACGATTACCAGTCTCTCCTCACTTTTCACCTCATTTCATGCTGCACTGTAATAAAACTAATAAAACCCCCAAACTCAATGCGTTTATTAGATATTAGCAGCTAATTGGTTAATCAAGGTCAGATCTACTTGTATTCTTTTTTCTTTTTTTTTTTTTTACTGTGTTATAATGTTGTTCCTTCATCAAAAATATGGCTGAAGACGTTTTAGATATCATCCAGGCATGTTTGAGTAATATAGGCTACGTTCAGACTGCAGCCTGAAGTGACCCAAATCTGATTTTTTTACCTCTATGTGACCTGTATCTGATCTTTTAATGACAGTCTGAACGACACAGATCCGATTTTTTCAAATGCGACCCAGGCCACTTCGAAATGTGCTCCTGAAACCGATACATATCCGATCTTTTGACATGCGACTTCAGTCTGAACGGTCAAAGCGCATGAATCCGACCTACATGTTATCAACAAGCCACAAACGTCACTATTCTGCGCTGAAGTAGGTGAAAATTGTTAATGAACTCCATGTCACTGAAGCGAAGCACATCATCACTCACCACTCTTGGCAACGTCTCCACATCCACACGTTCTTTTCAACGGACGTCGCTGTCGCTGCCCCACAAAACGCCACGGCCAAAAACCTGGTCCTTCTCCTTCTCAATCTCCTCCTTAAAACAAGTAAGTTGTTCATGTTCTGGCTCCGGTACGAGAGAAACTTTAAAATCTCCAGGTGCTCAATGCTGCGTCCATGTTTGGACAACTTCCATAAACACTGAGCACGCTTGCTGTGGTTGACGTCATCGTGTCCTCCAGTGCACATGCGGGACACTTTTGGGCCGTTTAACGTTCACACAGGGGATCACATACAAGTCACATTTAATTGGAAATGTGAACGACCTCGCAAAAACATCGGATTTCACAAAAAAAATCAGAATTGAGCGTTAAGCCCTGCAGTCTGAACGTAGCCTTAGTGATCTTTAATGGGCCCTATTTGAACCCTCCTTATGGTTAACTGTAAGGTTCTGTCCAATGCTCCGCCCACAAGACTATAAATAGTCTATAAACTATAAATATAGAGAACCTGTAGTCACATGACCGTTTTTGTTTTGCCCGCCATATTGACGGTCCCAACGACGGTAGCTAGCATTCTAGTAACATGGAATCTCAACACACAGACCATATTTCTCACTTGGACGCAAGTACAAGGCAAAATTAAACAGGTTCAACATTTCAGACCCATATTGTATTCCAAATGGTCTGTTTAAACCACTAAAACAATGTGCTGCATTGCATGGAATTACAATATACAGACATTTACGACTTCTTAATCAACTTCCCCTCTCAGTACTCTGGATTATGTTTGAACACCTACAAATATCTGACTTCACGGTGGGTTTATGACCCCCTGATGTAGTGTCTTGTGACAAAGAAAATATTTTTGATAACTGCAAAGGTAATTGATTTCTTACATCTTACATTACCTTAGCTAGAGTACCATTGTGACAAAGTGTTTACTACAAAGCCTGCATTGTTTTGACGGCTGCCACAATTGACCTCCTTCAGCCAGCTTATCTGTGGTGGCGTCATAAATTCCCTTATTTATGGCAGCTATCCACTTGTCTTGTTTGTCAGCTTCAACCGGGATCTGATACAACTGAACCCCTGTGTCTTTATCTCTGTGCCCAACACTTTTCCGGCATGTGTCTTAATGTGAAAATTATAGGAACGTAGGCCTGTAATGATAACAGATTTTGCTGGATGATTAATTGACCAAGAATTTATTGCGATAAATGATAATATTGACATTTTGAGACCAATTTCAACTAATATAATGACCATGGAATAAAAATGCAAACACATCCTTTCAAAGATCAATAAACTTTACTTTCTAAAGAACATTTAACACAGGAACTGTAAGACAAACAAAAACAATAGGCCTAAATAAAACAGACTTGTTAACATAGGACCAGCCTAATGTAGTCTGGCTCACAGCAAGGACTTGTTAATAAAAATGCACTTGAATAAACCACTGTTGGACAAAACACAACCAAAGCAATAAATAAAACGGATTATTAAGTATCTGTAACAAAATTGTCCTTTAAAAGTGATTTTAGTCATTGACTTACATTGGAATATTATGTCTCGTCTCTGTGGCTGCTGCTGTGGCCTCGTTAGTTTGGTCTTGAAGTGTTCGTATTAACCCACGACACAGGATCCTGATTCGTTATGAGGGAGCCTCTGTCCTGTCTGGTGTCGTGTCGGTGTCTTGTGTGATTTCAGTGGATTTCGGACTCTTCCCGGGGGCGGGGATAGTTCTGTCGCTCGGGTTTGGGTTTATGTCTGTTGGAGTTTGAGACATTTGTTCTCGTCATTTGCGCACTCGCTGCATTTGCCGCATGTGGCTGTTGAGACGTAGCCCACTCACCAGTGTTGATTCGGCATCGTGACTTGTTTTGTCACACGGCGATGAACTGTTTTGGTTCTGACAGCGGTGCTTGTGTTGCGGCTTCATGTTAGCCGCACAGACAGCGGCGCTTTTCTGCTACGCGCACATTTGCTCTGTTGATAAACACAGCACACGTTAGTTTAAGCGTCATTATGCTTGTTAAACGAGAGGAGTCAGAGAGAGATAGAAGCTTCTAACATTCACCCTCTTTGAGAGCGAGCGAGAGAGAGAGAGAGAGAGACGAGGAAAACAAACAAGCTGCAAACAGAATTTATCGCGGCTGGAAAAGTTATCGAGTTTGTTAAAAGTTATCGCACGATTAATTGATTTATTGATTATCGTTATAGGCCTATAGGAACAACTTGAAAATGTGCTAACTTTACAATGGCGGCACATGTAGGTTCTCTATACAAGAAATAAAAAAACAATATTAATTGTGCTGTAATAGTGCTCTGAAGAGAGAGCAAAGGGAAGTAAGTAAGTAAGTCTTTATTTATATAGTGCTTTTAACAGACATTTTCTGTCCCCAAAGATGCTTTACAGAGCATTATTCAGCATTATTCATTCAGCATTATTCATTCACTCTACACCCTGGTGATGGTAAGCTACTATTGTAGCCACAGCTGCCCTGAGGCACCCTGACAGAAGCGCGGCTGCCGTGCCAATTGGCGCCATCGGTCCCTCTGACCACCACCATCACTCACACACACACACCACTTTCATACTAGACAATGTGGGTGAAGTGTCTTGCCTAAGGACACAATGATTGAATTGATTGTATTTAACTGACCTTGACTATCAACTGTTCATGGAGACCTGTAGCATGTTTTGGGTTGATGGGGGAAACCGGAGCGTCCATCCAGACACGGGGAGAAACATGCAAACTCCACACAGAAAGGCCCGGGCGACCCGAGGATCCAACCCAGAACCTTCTTGCTGTGAGGCATGAGTTCTAGACACTCAGCCACCGTGCCGCCAAAGGGAGGGGAGACTCGGAGTGCCAAAAGCAAAAAATTAACTTATAAAACATGTATTACATTGTTTTCAGCAAATATATGTTCAAATTAAAGATATAAAGGTGTAAAACAGAAGTAGAAATACCCCCTCTTTAAGTCATGCTATGATTCTGTTTTAGCTTAGTCCTGTGAAAAAACTGTTTTAAATCTAGTGTTAACTGGAATTCCAAATATTTTCTTAGTCGGCGTGAAAAGTTTGAGAACCGTTAGCAAGCTATTGCACGAAGTGAGAAAGATTTGCCCCATCTGACTACAAACTTCTGCTTGCGTACACTTAGACATCTATTATGGTTGCTAATGACAACCTTTGGGGATCATCAAATAGTTTGTTGATGCAGTTTTAAGGGAACGCCGCCAAAAATGACACTACATCTCGTCTGTTTTTACCACTTTCGTTTTCATTTTCTTTTCATCAATTCATTTCACACATCTCCCAAAGCCTCCCCTGAGCGCCCCAACCGTAATTAGCATCTCGCTCCGCACTTAACGCTCTGCTTAAATCGCTCTAATTTAGCCCTTGTCTTGACATTTCCGTTCTTTCTGCCATTTCGCCTCCTCTCCCATGCATTCTAATGGGAGCGCGTGGTTACAGCTAATGACATTGATATTTTATAGCCGTGCTAGCTAGTACATCTCCCGCTGGGTTTTTCCCTCTCAAATTCTTTGGCCTGACGCAGGACTCCTGGGGCTGGCATATGTCACGCTAATAATGTGATTTTTGCTTTTTGTTGTACCTTTTTATTTACCATGTTATAACGTTGTTCCCTCATCAAAAACATGACTGAAGAGGTTTTATGTGTCATCTATTCATGTTTCAGTAATTTAGTGATGTCCAATGGGCCCTATTTGAACTTTTCTTATGGTTAGCTGTAAGATTGTGTCTAGTCCTCCACTCACAAGACTACATCACCCATGCTCCCACACGACAATTCTCCAAAAATATACAAGGGAAAGTTAAGAAAAGAAGTTAAGAAAAAAGACTTAGCACAGAGAGCAAAGGGAGAGGAGACTTGGAGTAGATGTTACTTGAAAAAATCTAGGAAACCGATTGCCTTGAAAAATGTGAATCTAAAACTGAGCTTACAAGTCATTCCTCAGTGTAGTGTACAGGAAAGTAGGGCTGTTGCGGTTAGGGAATTTCTCCTGCGGTGCGGTATGTGATGATATCACACCCCCTCCCCCACCCCACATCCCCGGGAGTTATAATATTTCCAGCTGCACTGAAAACTCTCTCGATGATGCGCTTGTTGCACAGATGCACCTGTACCTTGGTTGTTTGGATATAGCATGTGTAGCAGGAAAAGTAACATTTGGCCTTGGAACAAGTGCTGCTGCATCTCTGCAGCTCTCACTGTAGCAGCTCGGGTCAGAGTCCTGCACCAGCTCGGGTATCCGTGGACTTAAGAGAGAGAACCCTGAGCACGAGCAGGTGTCTGCAAAGTACGATTGGGCGACGGCCGCACTTAACTCCGTGCGGCGCGATCCTTTCGCCTGCGCTCACCCGATGGTCTGGGTTAGTCCTGGGTTAGTCCTGGGTTATCACGGGCACGGGCAGGTAACAGGTGGAATGTTAACGGGTCCGGGCGGGTGCGGGTTTCTAAAATGGACCCATGCAGGACTCTTAGTCAGATCACGCTGGTCACATGCAGTGATCATGGTGGCCCAACATCCACCCCGGTGGGCCTCTTACTACCACAGTGATTCATTTCTGTGGTTATTGCGACAGCTCTACAGGAACGTCCTTTTTCATCTAACTAGGCAAGTGAAGTGGACTTTAGTTTTCATTCACAGAACTCATGTTGTGAAGCTGTGCCAACTCATCAGTCAGTTCCTCAAATCTGAAATATGTAGTAAACTTTACTTTAAGAGTAAGTTCATCTTACTTGGTAAAACCATGGAAACTGAACTCAAGTAAATGTTTCTTCTATACACAAGTGAGAATAAAAACAGGTTCTATTCTACAATAATGAATAAAAATAATTAGTCTTAGTGTGTGTATATATATATATATATATATATATATATATATATATATATATATATATATATATATATATATATATATATAAAATATCAAAAGTTTTGTTCAGCTTAAATTCAAAACACATTGTGTTACAATACATATATAACACATGTGTAAAAATAAAATAGGTCTCAAAAATGCTGGAAGAAATAAAACGGGAGTACAGGTGTAATCTAGCGCAGACTGAATGAACAGACGGAGGATATAGAGATGTCCTGGGAGGATCATGGAATGAGTGACATCTGTAGGAATAACAGGGAGGGAGCAAAAGGAGGAGCGGAAGAGACTGGGAAACAGAGCTGGACTCTTGGCAATAACACGTCACTGTTGAAGTTACTTGACTTACTCAAGTTAACCTTAGTCTAACTGACAAGTCATGTGCTTTTTTCATGCTGAAAGTAACTGTTACTTGACCACAATCATTAAGATCCACAAATTTGTAGCTGTGAGTAAAGTGAAATAGCTGAATGCAAGTTCACTCTAGTGTTAGATTTTACAGTGTACTTATGGTTGGTCAAAACCATTATGTATTTGGCTCTTAACAGTTCTAAAAATCTAATTTATTCTATAGATTTTCTTTAGAGATAGCCATTTAGCAGATTTATTTATTGCTCTTGTACTGTAACAAAATTGAGTAGCCTTAGTCTACTTCATTACACTATGTGGTATCAGACTGGTACCAGTATCGGTGAGTACACGAAGGCCAAGTATTGGTATCAGATCAGGTTAGGTTAGGTTTAGATTAGGTTGCTTTATTCGTACCCGTAGTTAAATTTGTTTCACAGATTTGAGGCTGGTCCCACATTTCACGTTTCATTCATCCACATTATGTACAATAAACACTTATAAAGGCACAATTACAAAATAAAGTGTTACACTGCTCCAATGCAGAATGGTTGGTTCCATAAATAATTACCGTATTTTTCTAACTATAAGTCGCATTTTTTTTCATGGTTTGGGTGTTTCCTGCAACTTATACTCCGGTTCGACTTATATATTAAAATTTTCAGACTGACAGCCGAGAGAGGCTCTAAGCTCGTATGTCAGTATCTAGTACTATTTTTACTCCTGTACCATTGTCACTTCGCCCTCTACTGCGCATGCCTCCTGTAGAAAAAGCCGCTGTCCTGCTGCAAATAGTGAAATAGTCAGCCGAAAACGGTAATCGAGCAGCAACAAGAAAGTTTGGTGTGAGTGAGAAACTTGCGATTGACTGGCAGAAAGCGGGGATGAAGAACACAGCTTCATGGCAACCGGGCGGGTGCTCCACACAACTTTCCTGGAAGTCAGACAAAGCCTGAACTTCAATGACAATCGAAACCGTCCTGTCGGGATTCAGAAAGGCCGGAATAATTCTAATTGGAACCAATGCTGAGTCTGACGACAGCTAGCTAGCGTCGAGGATGAAGAATTCAATGGATTTAGAAATTTGGAGTGAGATCCTGAGTTTGGTAAACTTATGTAATGTTGTTTATGATATAATAATCTGAATAACTGTTAATATGTCATGTTAACATATTAACACCTGTTCAGTCTGTTGTTCTCTGTTCTGTTGTTATAACTATAACTTGCCTTTCAAGATGAATGTTCCTGGTCTCTGATTTTACAAAATACATTTCCCCCAAAAGTGCGATTTATAGTCCAGTGCGACTTATATATGTTTTTTTCTTCTTCATTGTGCATATTTTGGCTGGTGCAAAAATACGGTAGTTAAATTCATCCATCACGCTTGGCTAAAATCACAATAAATATTAAATATATAAAAATCCACACTATTTTCCAAGACAAACGTACAAAAATTGTTAAATAAATAGATTACAATTTATTCCTAAGTATGATCGAATACCAGATAATTGGTATTGGAACAACACTAGTATTGAGGATGGAGTCTATTCCAGATTCAGTTTGAAAAATGAGTATCGTGGCAAGAGGAGAAGGCTATAGAGTTCTGGAGCTTGGAGTTCGTGTAGCCTGAGAGAGGTGCAGTCCAATTAGCCCACACAATGACATGATATGACAAGATGGAGGACGTGAAGGTGACGCCGCAAGGAGCTGGCTGTGTTTTGTGTGGGAGGAAGAGGATTCAGAACTTTCCAAAGCTCATTTTAGAAGGACTGTCATGATTAGGGCAGTGTTGTGTAATTAATCCAATTTGAGATTCAGTCATTACTTATTGTTAATGATCAGCTTGGGGGTTTTAATTAAGAGGTCTACAGCCAACTCTCTGTCTGTTAAAGTATTTGTTGACCACTTGTTTGTCTCCATGGAAATGTTTTTGCTTTGTCTAGAATATTCCACAGTATAGATTAAACCTATCTATCAGAGGTGGGACCAAGTCATTGTTTTGCAAGTCTCAAGTCTTCGACCTCAAGTCCGAGTCAAGTCCCATGTCAAATACAGGCAAGTTCAAGTCGAGTCTCGAGTCACTGGCCCATAAGTCCGAGTCAAGTCCAAGTCGTCTGCTTTGAGCTTCAAGTCATTTCAAGTTTTTAAACCAAAGTACCAAGATATTTAATATTTATATGATTTTAAAAGTAATTTGTACTTAAAAAGTCATGGTATTTATATGAGTATTTATAGAAGAGTTGTAGAAATGCAGTTTTTTTTTCTTTTTTAAATGTCTTAAATGTCTGATCAAGATCTTAGTCACGTCCCAAGTCTTAGTCTATTTTATAAAGGCAAGTCTCAAGTCCTAAAAATAGTGACTCAGTTTTGACTCGAGTCCAAGTCACGACTTGCAGGTCCCCTCCTCTGCTGTCTATGAGGGAGACAAGCAGCTTACAGCACTGCGTTTCATTACAGTTCAGATCTGTGGAGGGACGCCCCTGTTCACAGAAGGAATTATTGTATCTCTGAGCAATAGAAACACGTGTAAAGAATAAAAACTTGATGGATATGTTCAGTGTCATACCATGGAACATTCCAGTAACGGACCCTGCACCCACCAGAAAAGATTTTGGTTTTAAATGCCATAAGTACATGACCTAGTTGTGTCCACAGATTTGAGTTCAGGTCAAATGTAGATGTTACTAATAACAACTTGTAATGCTAATTTATTCTTATTTACATAAATGTGGTACATGATGGACAGGTTGTTTATTATATAATCTGGTGTTTTGGTTCTCAAGATGATTACACATTTAGAAAGCAGGATGAGCCTCACATGAGTCTTTCATTTGGGTTGCCAGTAATAGTCCCATGAGGTTCATTTGGTCTTCTGATAATTTATGTTATTAGGTTATTTTTTCAGACCAAGAATTTGTTTCGAGTGGTTATGTGATGGTGCTGTGACATGTCCGGTCAGCTGATTTATACAGGTTTTAAAGCTGTCTTCCAGGACAACAGCGCCATCTGCAGTCCCACTTCCTCAGGACAGTATCACAGGTGTGTGAGAGAAAAAAAAGCCCTCCTCGTCGCGTGGGCAGAGGAAAACAAACACCGTCGCTGGATTAAAGAGTCAATCGAAATACGGAAACGTGCCCACGGGACTATAAACCAGGATGAGAGGGCTTTTTTACTCTCACACACCTGGGATACTGTCCTGAGGAAGTTGGACTGCAGATGGCGCTGTCATCCTGGAAGACAGCACCAAAACCTGTATAAATCAGCTGAGCGACACGTCACAGCAACATCACGTGACCACTCAGAGGAAGAGCGCTAGTGATCAGTCCAAACTGTCAGGTATGAAAACAAACTCTTGATTGAAAAAAGAACCTAATAACATAAATTTGGGTTGCCAGTTTCAATGCTGAAATCTAGTTGTTTTAAACCTAAAATGCCTCTCTCTTATCTGAATAGTCACCCCAGCACCTTCAGCCAATCATGAATCAGTGCGTTCATGTGCTTTCATATGAGACATGGCCTGTCCATATACTGAGAGTGAGAACAACTTGTGTCCTCTATGTGTCCTCTACCTGCAGGTTAGTTGTGATCGTCGTGTCCTTTTTAACTGTAAGAGCACAGGCTACATACAACTCCTTTAAAATGCAATCAAAATTCTCTGTTAAGGAAATTAATATTTAAATTAATATTTCATTTTTAGATCAAATAAAATTGAGTGGAAAATGAGGATCTTTCAATATGAGGATAAGTTGGTGATTCATTTCTTTGGCATATTGCCCAGTCATGATCATGGCTAAATTTGGACTAAAGTCATAGGTCTGACTAATTTGGGAAAAAATCTATTAAATATAATATATTATTCTGACAACCACTGCGATTAGATTTGTCATTTGTTTTAATGGGGTTCTGCTAACCTTATAATCTTGTCATTTATTACTTTTTAAATAAAAAACGCAGGACCAGTATCCAATATTGAAGCATTTCAGTTCTGGAATTTCCAAAATCTCTATTGAACTAAAGGTAAAACAACACAAGCATTCTGAGCTTTGGAGATGTAGATCAAGGATTATAGATTATAGATACTCAAACATGTGAATGAAACAAAACACAAAAGCAGGTCTGTTTTTGAGGAGGTAACAACATTCTAACATGACTTGAAGCTTGCACTGATCCAGGTTGTGTAATATAGATAGGGCTGGGTATCATTAAAAAGTTGATAAGATACATTGCTCAATACATAGGCCATGATATGATGGGGTTTTTGATACAGTGCCTTTTTTGTTCAATATGATTCAAAACTATTTCAAAACTGTTCAGTATGGTTCAGTAAAAAAACAAAGCTTAAATCACAGCTGTGATACCAAAAGTCTTTATTAAACCACATAAATTCATGTGAAAAACACCCATTTGACACAAAACCGTGAAAATGTCAAGTGTATCACATAAACAAGTGAACTTTCTCCAAACGAGAAACGCAACTGTAGCTCTTTATCTACCAAAAAATACTCTTGGTGATATATCGATACAGCATCCCACGATATAGATACTATATCATCAAATTTAGTGATTCGACATACCGATATTTCAATATTTTTGCACACTCCTAAATATAGAATCTTTAACTATAAGAGTAGTAGTGGACAAGAAGACGTTTTGTCTAAAAAACAAAAAAAAAAAAAAAAAAGTAGGAATTTGTAAAACATGACCATTCTAATAGTGATTTTGATTCAGTTGTGATTTATCTTGCAGCTAACTCAAACTCAGTCAAATCTATAGTAAACCTAAACTGTGAGTATGACAAGACTAAATCAGGAACTGACCAGGACTTACCTATTCTCCATTTACAAATTACCAATAAAGATATTTACTAGGGGTGTAACAATATCCAATCTCACGAAACAATATCGTCACGGTATGAACCTCACAGTACGATATTTATTGTGATATTGTGGGAGAGCTCATGATATGGTTGGGAGGCTCATGATATTACGATATTATACATAATAACAAGACTGACATTATAAAACGCTTTGACCAGTCATTTGGTAAAACATTTATTGTCATATTCAGGGATGTAACAATATCCAAATCTCACAGTACAATATTATCATGATATGCATCTCACGGTACGATATTTATTGAGATATTTTGAAGAGGCTAATAATTAAAGATGGGACACTTTTTTGCTTTGAAAATACCTTGACAAGATTTTGGTGTGAATTATTACCACATAATCCCAAGAATTCAAGTAAAAACATATTTTCATGTTGTCTGCACTGAAATGAATCATGGGATATGTAGTTCCTTATGTTTATAAGCTATTGATACTATAAAACCATGTATTTAAGCAAAGGAACTTGTAATTTGATATACTGTGACAGCCCACGATATTATTGTGAGACGTTTTGACGATACGATATTACAATATTCCAGTTATTGTTACATAGTAGTTACACAAGAGATAGCTTGCATTGATGGGCTCTTTTATGGTATCCGAATCTTTTGGATCTGTTCATTTCAAAAAGACATTCAAAAAACTCTCTTTTTATGTTAAATTATATGACAGAAACCAATGTGAAAGCTCATATAACTACAAACTAATCACAGAGAGAAAGGACCAAGGCTCAGACCTGTTTAAAATAAACTGAGAGTGGGAGTGTGTTTACCCAATGAAACGATGCATGATCTAAATAATAAAATAATATAATAATACTAAAACTGTTATTAAGAGTCCAAATATGTTCTTATTTATGTTTCCACTCTACTTCTGTGCTCATTCTTGCATTGGTTCAGCTATAATCTGTATAAAAATGCATAAAAATCCGAAAGAAAACGTTGAAAACTTAGTCTCTTTTCAAAACTGAGATCTGGTTTCAATAGTTCACATAAAGGAACCATTCATTCATGAAGGTCACATTTAGTAAAATCATTTATAATATATGTAATCACTGAAAAGTCAATGGATTTGTATAGAAACAAAAGTTGCTACTGTGAATGTCCTTCAAAGTCTCGCCACTAGATGTCACCAGCGCTCCCCTTATTTCAGCGTTATGAGCCGGGCTTATTGACTGGAGTCTGCAGCAGTCATTTATATTATGATCATGATGGAATTGTAACCTCTCTGCAGGAAAGATTAAAGAGTCAAAATGAAAAATCGTCCTAATTAGCACAATATTAACATTTTATAATTACAAACCAGGTGAACTGATAGGTTTAGTGGAACTGTCTTTAAAAAACACGCCAGAAGAAGTTACGGGACCGATCAAACTAGTGTTGTCACGATACTAACATTTAAAACTTGACTTGATACCGATTCTGATACCGAAAAACACTGATTTGCAATATTAAATCATAGTATTTTCTTTTATATTCTGATCTGGTTTTCTATTTGTGTAATCCCTCAGTGGTCCGGGTACGTTCCATAGTGGTCCATGACATTATACTAGTCTTTGTGCTCTTATACTTTTCATTTCTGTCCTGTGAATGTGTCTTTTTTGTATCGATACTCAGTGTTGAGAAGGTTACTTTTCAAATGTATTCCCCTACAGATTACAGATGACACACCCCAAAATGTAGTTGTAATGTAACGTAATCCATTAAATTACTTAAAGTGAGTAACGTAATCTGAATACTTTTGATTACTTGATTTGGTTTACTTTTTCAGACCTGGTTTAGTCCTGGTTTAGTCCTGTTATGCCCTGGTGTGGACCTGGTTTAGTCCTGGTTAAGACCTTGTTTAGTCCTGGTTTAGTCCTGTTACCTGGTTTAGTCCTGGTTAAGACCTGGTTTAGTCCTGGTTTAGACCTGGTTTAGACCTGGTTAAGACCTGGTTTAGTCCTGGTTTAGACCTGGCTTGGACCTGGTTTAGTCTTGGTTTAGTCCTGGTTTAGACCTGGTTTAGACCTGGTTTAGTCCTGGTTTAGTCCTAGTTTAGACCTGGTTTAGACCTGGTTTAGTCCTGGTTTAGACCTGGCTTGGACCTGGTTTAGTCCTGGTTTAGTCCTGGTTTAGACCTGGTTTAGACCTGGTTTAGTCCTGGTTTAGTCCTGGTTTGTCCTGGTTTAGTCCTGTTTAGACCTGGTTTAGTCCTGACCTGGTTTACCTGGTTTAGACCTGGTTTCTTGGTTTAGTCTGGTTTAGTCCTGTTTAGTGACCTGGTTTAGACCTGGTTTAGGACTGGTTTACTGGTTTAACCTGGTTTAGACCTGGTTTAGACCTGGTGGTTTAGTCTTGGTTTAGTCCTGGTTTAGACCTGGTTTAGACCTGGTTTAGACCTGGTTTAGACCTGGTTTAGACCTGGTTTAGACCTGGTTTAGTTTCTGGCAATGAGTGGAATTACTGGGGGGGAAAAAAAGGGGGATATAGCCCCAAATATAAAAACAGGTAAATACCACCATGTAATCCATTTATTTCAACAAAGTAACTGTAATCCAATTACCACTCCTTCAAAAAGTAACTGTAACTAAATACAGTTACTCATAATTTGTACTCTGATTACGTAACTCCGGTACATGTAATCTGTTACTCCCCAGCACTGTCGATACTTGCTCAAATGAGTACCCAGTATCGATACTAGTTTTATTACTGGTTAGTATCTTTTTTTCGACACTTTCGACAGCTCAAATTCAAATAAATGTATGCAAAATATTGATGTAACTGATTTCAAACATGTCCATGCCTATAGTTTTGATTCTTTTGGTCAGTGCAGAGAGGACGCAGAGCGGAACTAACCATGTCCAACAGTGCCATCGTGTGGACAAGTTGTGCAGTGCATGTGAAGTGTGTGATGTAACTGTGCCTGTTGAGGAAGTGGGGATAGACAGAGATAAGGAGATGCTCCGTGTCTGAAACATCGAAAATACAGAATTTGTTTTTAATTAAGCACTGAACAAAATCAGGTCTTTTTAAATAAAGAAGCAACCTCCTCGTGAAATGTTAAATCTGATGTCTCCATGGAGATGTATGAGAAAAGAAAACTTAATGTAAAATAATGCAAAATATAATACTATAATAAAAGAAGAACAGATCAGTGGTAATATTGGGATTGTTGTTTTTGAAGATAAACCATGTTTGATATTCACTTGTCTCAGCTTCCTGTTACACGCAACATTCTGAGGACTTATTCCCATTAAAAAGATACCATATTTAGTTTTAAATAGTGCATCGTTACGGCAACAGGCCCAATTTTTCATCATTTTGAAACCCATGGATGAAGTATATCTTTAATTGGTGGTTTTCTAAAGTGATGATGTCATATTGCCAGAAGGAGGGTAAGCGATTGATTTTCTTATGGACTGTGCTTTGATATGAAACGTCTAAAAATAAATGTATAAATGTTTCATCTTTTGGTTTCTTTTAGTGACTAGATTCACTAAATTCTTGTATTACAACAAAAATCTGCATTTTAACAATATTCATTTTGTTTTAAAGGAACTGTTTGTAGCGTGTACTCTTGCAGTTTTAAACAGGTATCACAATCACAATAGAACCTGAGTCTCCAGAGCCTTAACTTGCAGATAGACACATACACATTTATCTCATGTGTCTGGACAGGTCATGCCTCATGTGAAAGCTCAGAACCTCCAGAATTCACTCACTGAGCTGCAGATACTGCACTAGCACTGACTCATGTTTGGCTGTAGGTTCTGGGGTTTAGTGACCATTCAGATCAGAGAGAGGCATTTTAAACCAACTGGATTTCAGCTTTCAAACAAGAGATGTGAAGCGCTTTGTACTTGGATTATTAGGAACCAAAAAAAAATAAAAAATCTAATTATAACACAAATAAATGTCCAATGTTTTCTAATTAAGAATAAATGAGTATTACAGTTAAATTATCAGAAAACCAGTATTTGATTTGAACATATTTACCTCGTATCTGGGGACACTAGTTTATGAAAATAGTTTATGAAATAATTTTTGAAATTGGAATATTTTTGGCCTTTTGAATGTTATAATTTCCTGTGATACTCAACAGGATGAAGAAATGCTGCAAACCTCCTCTGCATATTTATGGGGATGATGGAAAACTAATAGACACAGGAAGAATATGCAAACTTCCTTATCTGGAAATTGAACTGCAGCTTCTACCAACATTGTCCCAAAAAATGATTTTTGTTAAAGGTGAACTATATAACTTTTCGGTTTGGGGATTCCTCCTGCTTGTTTCTTTGGATATGTCACTCCGTTGCCTGGAATGTTCCACAGTATGACATTAAACAGCTCTACTTTACATTTATTTAATAACAGGTGGTTTTACAGCTCAAAAATACTGAGAAAAACATTCAAGACAAAACTGACTGTGAGTGGGATCACCTCTCCACAGATCTGACCTGTACCCACTAAACATTAGACGTTTTATGGACATGCAGATCATGTCTATATTGTGTCGGTCGGTCCAAGACCAATTCTGGACTAAGAAATTACATGCAAATTATGTCCATTATTTTGACGTCAATCTGCAGTTAAACATTTGAAGTAGGCGTGGACTAGGCAACTTTTTTGGACGTCATGGGGACGTTTAACACAGGTGCAGGAAAATGACGTTATTAATGGTCATGGAAATTCTGCGTGTTAGTCAGGGAAAAGTTAAGTTTGACGTTTGAAGTTTGAAGGTGGAGAACTGTATCCTGCCATTTTCCTGTAGCTTTATATGGCTCAGTAGCAGATTGAACTGGAAATGCTTCACTCCTTTGTATGCATTTCCAGTTTCCTGCTGCTGAGACAAAATTACCTGGAACATTCTACCACCATCTGAAATGGCATTGCAGTTCTGCACAGAGCCTAGGAACAGTAAGCCTATAAAAACGCTCTAAAATTAGTTTAAATTTGGCCATACCGGCTTATCAAAGCCTGATCCCATCAGATCTCAGAAGCTCAGCAGGTCCGGACCTGGTTAGTACTTGGATGGGAGACCACAGGGGGGTGCCAGTTCCAAAAACTGTCATTGTTTCCTTAGGCAAGGCACTTCACCAACATTGCCTAGTATGAAAGTGGTGTGTGTGTGAGTGAAGGTGGTCAGAGGGGCCAATGGTGCAGATTGGCAGTCTCACTTCCATCAGTCAGCCCCAGGACAGCTGTGGCTACAGTAGTATCTTACCACCATGGAGTGTGGAGTGAATATATAATGCTCTGTAAAGTGTCTTTGAGCATCCAGAAAAGCACTATATAAAACTGATTCATTATTATTATTATCATTATTATGAACGTAGAAAAGACGTCGACAATGACCTTTGGACTAGACTTAGCCCTCATCCAGAGGTCCTGGGAATGTCAATATTGGACATTATGAAGACGTTGGAAAAAAGACGTCATCTTGCGTCAGTCTGCACCTTCAGTGGACCGAGATTGGATGTACAAAAATGACCCTAAAAAGACATTGTATCAACGTTTCTTTGCACAGTGGGTAACTTGGTCTGGTTTGATCTCTGTGAACATAGAAAGGTTTAATGCCATACTGTGAAACATTCCAGACAAAGCGATAGCATATCCCTGGAGAAAAGCATTTCACCGACTCTCCACAATGCACCTTTAAAGAAATCACAACTATTGCCATTACATTGTTCCATTATATCAGGGCATATATTTTTGCCTAGCAGCTCGTCTTTGTGAGCGGGTCTGCGTCAGCACTCTTAAACCAGTCCCACCTCTCGTGTGCTTTTATGTAGGCGCTGTGTATCATTCCCCTGACTCGCGGTGGCTGGTTGGAGGCTCTCTATCTCTTTGTGCCTTTTTGCCTCACATTGCCTTGGTAAACCCCACTGTGCATTGTTCACCGGTCTCTTTCATGCACCCGAGCCTGGGGAGAAGGACTACAGCTCCACACACTTCAGAAAAAAAGGAAAAAATAAATCTTGTATTTGAAAATGTCCCCCAAACCTGACTGCCATTGAAGTTGGTCTTAAAGGTGCATTGCATATCTTTTCCGGTGGAGGGTCCGTCAAATGTTTTTCTCCATGGATTTGATATTGTTTTGTCTGGAATGTTTCACAGTATAGAATTAAACATTTCTATCTTCATGGAGACCAAACCAGACCAAGTTACAGTCCGAATCTCTGTTTTTCTAGGTAATTTTGAGCTATAAATCAATCTGTAATTACATAAATATAAGAATATATCGCTGTTTATTGTCATACTGTGGAACATTCCAGGCAGAGCAAAGACATATCCACAGAAACAAGCAGAAAAAGTTACAATGCACCTTTAACCTAAACTTCACCTGTAGTGGACGTCCGTTGAGGTTAGAGGCTCTGCGGGGGGCCCAGGCTATGCTCTTTTTGTATTGAAGGCAAGACAAAAAAATGTAGGAGTGAAGGCGGAATTATAGTTCTGCGTCGACTAGGGATGTAACAATAACCGAAATTTAGTGATATCGTATCGTCAAAGTTCTCTCAAAAATGTCGTGAACCATCACAATATATCGAATTACAAGGCTCTTTGCTTAAATTAAGAGTTATGGTGCAGCAATAGTTAAAAAAAAGAAGAAGGAACTACATAGACCATGATCCTTTGCTCCATTTCAGTGTAGACTACATGAAGAAATAACACGTCTAAGCACTTTTAAGTCTTTGTTCTTTGGAATAAGTCTTGTCTAGGCATTTTAAGTGGAAAAAGTCACATATTCACAGCTTTGTTTGCCTCTACAAAATATCACAATAAATACCGTACCGTGAGGTTCATACGTGATGATATCGTATCGTGAGACTTGGATATCGTTAAACCCCTAGCGTTCACTCAACGCACACTGCTACCATCACTGTTGTTTTTGATTTATGGATCTGCATCGACGTTTATACGCTGTGAAGTAATTTATCGCCACAACGCTAGGATTTAAACCTGGCATTCCTGTATACAAAATAAAGCGAGAAAGCGGAGTACCGGGAATGTATGTAGAGCGGATGTAGAGAAGACCAATCACAGTCCATACTGTCTGTGTCACTTTCCTGTGCTGTCTGCATCAGTTCATCAGGTCGGTCAACGCAGATGCATGACCATAAACTGGGCTTAAGGAGTGTGTGTTTCAGTATTGATACTTTTCAGTGACATTGCGTCGAAGGTGTTCTACATGTATGTTTATGTTGGAATGGTCAGCAGTTACTATGGTGACACAATGCGCACATTTGCAAAGGCTAATGAATAATAGGTGCCATAGTGGGGCTCTGTCTGGTGCATATTGTTGTTGCGTCCTCAGGCAGGACACTTCACCTAGCCTATGGGCCTGTTTACACGAGAACGTTTGCAGGTAAAAATTACAAAATATTTTATCGGAAGTGCCTTTTGTTTAGACAGTGACGGTGTTTTTGGGGCTTAAAAACGAAAAAATCTGAAACCACCCACCAGAGTGGAAAAGTTGAATATGCTCCTGCCCAAGACTCAAAACTCTTGTCAGATCTGCTCACGTCACGTACCCGTTCATGTACAGTACACAGAAACAAACATGTCGGATCATTTCCATGAGTTGGACCTTCAAGTTGCTCTGGCAGCTCTAATAAACTTAAAGGAAACACCCAAACAAATGTACAGAATATGCATAGATACTATTAGTGAACAGAGAAGGATCTGCAATCACCTCTGTCAAATTCTGGATGCACCAGTTGGTCGCAGGCGAACCAGATGGCTATGCACAAGAACCAGTCGATGGTGGGACAACTTTGTGGAAGGAGGAGCTGATGAATATACTTCCGTATGTCCAAAGATGCCCTTGTTGCATTAAGTACATGCATACCCAGTTGAATTCCACACATTTTTGCGTCACGGTATGCACGCAGATTTCCTCCCAAAAACACTTGTCTAAACGTGGAATAAAAAGTTAAAACGCGACGCCACTTTTGCGTCTTCTGTTCAGACGTTCATCATATAAACATAGCCAACGTGTCAATGTGGTGGCAGCCTCTCCTACGTCAGTCTGCCCCAACAGTGAAGAGTGAATAAAAATCCACGTGTAGTGTCTTGAAAAGAGGAGATAAAACCCAAGGATAAAATGCCGAAATGATTCATCTATTGTTAAGTGTCTCATGCATTACGCCAGCAGTTACCAAACTTTAGACCAAGGTTACCGAAAAGCCTCCAACACTATTACTGAGACAAAAGCACCAACTTATCAGACAGGCCTGAATAATAAGAGTGCATAAAGTATTTTCTAGTAGATAAGAAGAAAGTTTGCGTAGTTATTAAAAATGAATAGCTTAATTTGACTAGTGCGAAGGAGCAGACTTCCTCTTCCTTTATTAATCGGTTGGTTGCCAGTAGACACCTGCGCTTTGTGTGTTACTTCTCATCAGAACAGGTGAATAAATGAGCCAGAGCCGCCTGGAGGAGAGGCTGTGAGTGTGCTTCTGTGTGAGGGTGCGTGAACTGTGAATCATTGTCAGTCTGTCCCGCCTCACACCCTCAGGCTCGTGGGACCAGCCCCTGAGTATATTATCTCCCACACTGACTCCTGAGTATTGTGTATACATGAATGAAAACAGCTGTTGGTTGCAGTTGTAATTTGAGAAGCGTTATCTCAAATTCTTTTTATTTTTTAGATAAATACTTAGAAATACCACAATAGTATGTCATACACTACCATTCAAAAGTTTGGGGTCACCCACACAATTTAGTGTTTTCCATGAAAAGTCACACTTGTTTACCACCATGAGTTGTAAAATGAATAGAACATATACTCAAGACATTGACAAGGTTAGAAATAATGATTTGTATTTGAAATAATATTTTTTTCCTTCAAACTTTGCTTTCGTCAAAGAATTATCCATTTGCAGCAATTACAGCATAGCAGACTTTTGGCATTCTAGCTGTTAATTTGTTGAGGTAATCTGGAAAAATTTCACCTCACACTTCTAGAAGCACCTCCCACAAGTTGGATTACCTGGATGGGCACTTCTTGCATACCATATGGTCAAGCTGCTCCCACAACAGCTCAGTGGGGTTTAGATCTGGTGACTGCGACTAAATAGTTAGTCATTGTCATTGTCTGGTTGTAGGATGAACTTTGCTCCAATCAAGCACTGTCCACAGGGTATGGCATGGCATTGCAAAATGGAGTGATACCCTTCCTTATTCAAAATCCCTATTACCCTGATCAAATCTCCCACCTTACCAGCACCAAAGCAACCCCAGACCATCACGTTACCCCCACCATGTTTGACAGATGGCGTCAGACACTCTTCCAGCATCTTTTCAGTTGTTCTGTGTCTCACAAATGTTCTTCTGTGTGATCCAAACACCTCAAACTTCGATTTGTCCGTTCATAACACTTTTTTTTCCAATCTCCCTCTGTCCAGTGTCTGTTCTTTTGCCCATGTTAATCTTTTTCTTTTATACTGGCCAGTCTCAGATATGGCTTTTTCTTTGCCACTTTGCCCTGAAGTCCAGCATCCTGGAGTCGCCTCTTCACTGTAGATGTTGACACTGGCATTTTGCAGGTACTATTTAATGAAGCTGCTGGTTGAGGACCTGTGAGGCATCTATTTCTCAAACTACAGACTCTAATGTACTTATTTTCTTGATTAGTTGTGCAGTGGGGCCTTTCACTTCTCTTTTTACTCTGGTTAGAGCCTGTTTGTGCTGTTCTAAGAAGGGAGTAGTACACACCGTTGTAGGAAATCTTCAGTTTCCTGGCAGTTTCTCGCATGGAATAGCCTTCATTTTTAAGAACAAGAATAGACTGTCAAGTTTCACATGAAAGTTCTCTTTGTCTGGCCATTTTGAGTGTTTAATTGACCCCACAAATGCGATGCTCCAGATACTCAATCTGCTCAAAGGAAGGTCAGTTTTATAGCTTTTCTAACCAGCTAAACTGTTTTCAGCTGTCCTAACATGATTGCACAAGGGTTTTCTAATGGAAATGGACCTCTATACACCTATGTAGATATTGCACCAAAAAACAGACATTTGCAGCTAGAATAGTCATTTACCACATTAGCAATGTATAGAGTGTATTTCTGATTAGTTAGTTAGTCATCTTCATTGAAAAAAACAGTGCTTTTCTTTCAAAAATAAGGAAATTTCTAAGTGACCCCAAACTTTTGAACGGTAGTGTATGTATTGAAAGTAACAGGAGATACGAAACAAATAACACAACAAAAAAAGGGGTATAGTATTGCTGGGTTTCAGATGGACGTCACAAAAAGCAGATGGGGTCAGGAAGTAAAGACAGACGCATAGAACCTCATTTACCGCCACTGACTCGGTGCCAAAATGCCTAACCACTCTAATCAGGAGTGGTGTGTCACAAGGGAGTTAGTTTAAAAAAAACGTACAGAAAAGGTCGACAAAAGTGGATCGTCAATCTCGCTAAAAACAGGAAGCGCGGAAACGGACAATGCTAGAGTTTGCAGCGACCACTTTGTAACACGTAAGGTTTGTGTCATTTATTAATTAATATTTTGAAAGGTTTTTTTGGACACTTTTTTAGACTGTGAACTGTTAAACTGTAAATTATAGGTCCTAACTTGTCACGCAAAAAGCTTTATGTGTAGGGTGACCAAGCGTCCGTTTTTCCCGGGACATGTCCATTTTCCACGTCCTGTCCTGGCCGTCCGATTTTTTATTTTTTTTATAAAGTGATGCAAATGTCCAGGTTTTCGTTCATCTTTCATTGGGGCCATTAAACTGAGTGGCTCTCGTAGCTCTCTGTGCACTCAGACACAAACAGTCGGTCAGCCTGCAACATGCCGAAGCGCAAATGTGCATTTAACGATGACTTGTACAAGAAATTCCCCGCTCTTCGTCGCGCTCAAGACAAGTGAGAGGCCATGTGCACAGTGTTCACAGCAGACACATATGTTTCGGTGTCCAGTGGCGGTGCCAGGGACCTCAAAGCTCACCAGGACACCGATAAACATTAAAAAGCTTTGCCAGGTGAGAGTAGCTCGATGTCGGTGACGAGGCCTCACCTCCCACCCCCCGTACGATACCCTGGTTTTGACAAACGCAACCATGGTCACCCTATTTATGTGGTGCTAATTTTACTAACTTACTGCTGTAATTTGCCATTTCATATCTTTTTATAAACCCAACCAGATACAAAATAGCTGTACACCTCCAGGCTTTCAAAGGCTTTCACTTGGTTCACAGTGTAATGCGAGGTCTGCAGCACCAGATCATTTATTATATCCATCGCCTCAGTGCCGGGCAAATCCTCCAGATTCTATGAATAGTCTGACTTCTCCATATCGTACGGGTCATAACATATATTTAGACTTATTTTTCCTGATAGTGGGTCTGTGCCGGTAAAACTTTTAGTGTACTCGCTGTCTCCCATTGTGATGTGTTTTGAAGCAGAGCAAAACACTTCCTGTCCCCCATCTGAATTTTGTGCGTCATCAGATTCACATGAGTGAAACCCGGTAATAGGAATAAATAACGTGCTATATTGATTTGTACAGAAAAAAACAAAAATGTGGCTGTTTTGTGCAGGTCTTCCAATTAATGAGAACAGATAATGGGTGCTCTTGGAAAAAGGATAACAAATTAAAGGGATAGTTTGGATTTTTTGACATGAATCTGTATGTCATCCCCGTGAGCAGTGTCATACATCCACACTGACTTACCCCCGACAGCGTCCGGTGAGCCGAGATACTGGCCGTTTTGGTGCTGACGAAAGTAGTCCAGCAAGTTGGCTGGGGACATTAAAATAAAGCGTTTTTCTTCTCAAAACAATATGTGTTCAAAAGAGTGATACATTTGCATCACAAAACCATCGTCGAATAAAAGTTCAGACCTCATAATCACTTGGCACTATTTTCTCTCTGTTCGTATCACTGCGCGCTGCCGCCAGGTGACAGCCGCGCCTGGTTCACTTTGTTTACTGCTCGGAATGTTAGAAACAACATGTCTGATTATGACACCGACAATAAAGACGTTGCCTTTACCACAAAGTCAAGGGGAGATCTTTATGAACCCAAATATACTGATGCTGAAATTCACCAGATGGAGTTAGAACAGGCAGAGAGAGAGAAGAGAGACAGAGAAGTGGTACAAGTTGAAGCTGGAGCCGTGAGAGACCGAGTGAGCGACAATCACCATCACGTCATTTATAAACTCGTATACAGCGAACATAGAGCCTCCACTGTGACTGAAGCATGGACGACTAATAGAAACATGGAATCATCCACACGTCCACGTAGCTGCTGCCAATAGTGTACGAGACATTTACAATAGTAATAACAGTCGACTTATAAAGTTACGTTTTGTAGAAGCTTCACTGGTGATATGACACTGAGTGATTTACTGCTGATTCTTGAGCCTGTCCTCTTGTAAATATTTCATTTCATTTATTTATTTGTTTGAGCCACAACAAGATTCAAAAACAATAACAAAAATAGTGATATGTGCATGACATATTTGGGACCTGGTGCTCAAAAGGAGTAGGATGAAGTTTAAAAAAAATTATGGAATCCTACCCCAATATAGCGGCACCTCTTTGTTCTTACCTGGATACCAAAGGCAAGAAGCCAAAGTTTCCTCAGCGCAAAGTCCGTGACAGGAAAACGGTGAAATGTGTGTGGAGATTCAGCCAGATTTTTGTTGTTACAGCCTGGATAATCAAGAGTTTGCACCATTTTTTAGATATATTCTTATGTATCTTATACAAGCTTATATACTAATGGCTCTAGCTCTCATGTTAGCTCTCTCGCGTCGCGGCGGTCTGAATTGCCAAACAACTGAAGAAAGTGATGGATCCGTGTGCGGCTGTCACCTGGTGGCAGCGCAGTGATATGAACGGAGAGAAAATAGTGCCAAGCGATTATGAGGTCTGAACTTTTATTCAGCGATGGTTTTGTGATGCAAATGTATCACTCTTTTGAACACATATTGTTTTGAGAAGAAAAACGCTTTATTTTAATGTCCCCAGCCAACTTGCCGGAAAACGGCCAGTATCTTGGCTCACCGGACGCTGTCGGGGGTAAGTCAGTGTGGTTGCACGACACTGCTCACGGGGACACCATACAGATTCATGTCAAAAAATCCGAACTATTCCTTTAAGACAAAATGAAATCCATTTACTCCAAAAAAGCACAAGGAAGAGTATAGTTAAAAGACCTTTCTTTAAATGCCAAAACATGTTGATGTTTCATAAGCCATGATGTGATTTGTTTCAATGTTCTCTTACCAAAACATGCCTGAAGAGGTTTTAGATGTCAGTATGGAGTATTTTGGTGATCTCTCCTGTGCCCTTTTCGAACCCCTATTGTGGTTAGCTGTAAGATACTTTGCACTGCTGCACCCACAAGCCTACGTCACCCATACCCCCACATGACAATTCTCCATAAATATACTAAAATTATGATACAAAACTGAGCACATCATCTTGACAAACCTTCATGATTCATACATAATTTGTGATAATAGTGCAGATTGGCAGCCTTACGTCTTTAATGATTGTTTTTAATGATTGGTGCTGAAGCTCAAAGAGAGAGGCTCAAAGCTCCTCTGTGAAAAGGTTAAAAGTTTAGGTGTCACTTTTGACAGTGAGCTTCGCTTTGAGCCACACATTAGATCTGTCGCTAAAGCAGGTTTTTATCATCTAAAAAATATTGCCCGAGTCGGACCATTTCTCTCTCAAGCCAGTGCAGAGACTATAATACATGCTTTTATTAAAAACTCTGGTGATTAGTGCGATCTTCTTTGTGCAGCACAGAGAGAGCACAGCACACCATCCTCAGGTCTCTGCACTGACGTCCTGTGTGCTCCAGGGTAGATTTTAAAGAACTTTTATTGGTTTACAAAGCTCTTAACGGTCTTAGTCCTATTTATATTTATCTGATCTGCTTTTATCAGATGAACCTCCTCTCTGAATTGCCCCTGGTGGCGTCTGAATCTCAAGAGTCCAAAGTAAAACGTTTTTACAGCCCCCGTCAGTGGAACAATCAACCTGAGATCTGCTGCCAGAGTTCATACTTTAAATGTAAACTCAAACTCAAAATGCTTTTTAGTTTGACTTTTAATTCAGACCTGTTTTCGTTTTTATGTCTACTTTTAATGGGATGTAAGAATAAACCAAATATCGTGATATCATATCGTCAAAAGTCTCACAATAATATCGGAGGCCATCGCAATATATCGATTACAAGTCTCTTTACCTTAATGAATAGTTATGGTGATTTTAATGTCTTTCTTATTCTGTAAAGCACTTTGAATTACTTTGTGTATGAATTGTGAGTTACAAATAAACTTGCCTTGCCTTGTCATGGTGCTAGCCTGATTCATCAGACGGTTTTACTTCATACAAACCTTCTGACCTTGCAGAATTCATTCATTTAACAGTAGGTCGGTACTTTTTCATTTAACCAATCGCTGCTATTTGGTCGTGACGTATGTAATGTGCTGCTGACAGGGCTAACTGGTATATTAAGCTTTTCCCAAATCCCGTAGGAAGAAGGACAATAACGTCTTTACCCTTGTTAAAATTCACCAAACATTCTCTTTGTTCCGGCTTTAAATCCTCGATCTCGGGAATCGTTGACAACACAGAATATATGGCTCTTCGCTGATTGGCTGGTGCCCAAACTCGCACTTCCGGGGTTTTTGCGAACTGTCTAGTGTATTCTGATTCCTGACCTAGTTGCTAGAGAGAAATTAACCTGGCTACCATGGCGCAGCAATAGCTAAAAACAGAGGGAACTACATAGACCATGATCCTTTGTGTTGTCAGTGCAGATTACGTAAAGAAATAACTGTTTTTTGTCATTTTTAAATCTTAATTCTAGTACCAAAGGCTTTTCAAGGCTTTTCCAAGGCTTTAAAAAGGAAAAGTAGCATAGTCACAATATTGTAAGCCTCCACAAAATATTGCAATAAATATCGTACCGTGAAATGCATACTGTGAAAGTATCGTATCAAGAGATTTTGATATCGTTCCATCCGTACTTTTAACACTACATATGCTATATACTTATGCCTTACTTTAACCTTTAGGAGCTTTATGTTTTATGTTTTATGTTTTGTTCTGTGTAATTGCTGTATGTTTGGGAGGAACAGCGGGGGGTGCTGTTGTTTTGAGCGTTGTATTTGTTGTAATTGTCGTAATTGTTGTAATTGTGTGTGAAGCACTTGCTGCATTTTAAATGTATGAAAAGTGCTGTACAAAAAAGTTTGATTTGATTTGAATGAATAATGCATCGTAAAGCGCTTTAGGCGTCTTGAAAGGCGCTTTGCAATATTATTAAGTGCTAAAAAGTAGTAGGGATGTAACGATATTCAAATTTCTCTATACAATATTTTCATGATACACATCTCATTTATTGCGCTATTTTGTGGAGGATAACAAAACTGTGAATATGCTACTTTTATCTCATCATAATCTAAATAATTAAGATGTAAAAATGTTGAATAAGTTATTTCATCATGTAGAGTGGACTGAAAGGGGGCAAGGAATCATGGTCTATGTATTTCTCTCAGTTTTTTCATTTGCTGCACCATAACAATGAATTTAAGCAAAGTAGCTTGTATCCAATCCAATCCACTTTATTTATATAGCACATGTCATAAACAAAACAGTTTCCGCACAAAAAACATATCCAATAGAAATTTAAAATAAAGCTCTAATTATCTCCACTAGTCCTCGTCAAATAAGAGTGAGAATACCAATAAAAATAATATAAAGGTAAAAAAACAACAAAAATAAATAAAAGACTGAGGACCACACAAATCACACCATCTTAAAACGAGACCTAAAACACTCCATAATGCTATGATGGTCCACGATGTTATTGCGAGACTTTTGACGATATGATATCACGATATTTCGATTATAATTACATCCCTGCTGTGAAAAAGTAGGTCTTTGTTCCATTAAACAAACATTAATTTAATTTCACACTCTTGTTAATTTGTTCATTTTCATGTCCAACTAAACAAGTACATATAGTTTGTAGTTCTTTTTGTTTATTATCACATAACACATTGTTCATTTAAATATACTTTATTTGTTGATTCATTTCAGTTACATCCATATTGACTATACTTACCTGCAGCTCCACATGGTCCAGACAAAAGAGGAGGCCCCATCTTGGCCATTTTTAAAGACTTGAGAGGAGTTCGTGGGCTGGACCATGTGGAGGGATAAACTGGTTTAAATTCTCTTTCATTGTCATTTGGTTTTATAGTTTATTTTCAACACACTGTTTTGTTTATGTTAAATACTTTGATTTAGAAGGGGACTTAGGCCCATATAAAACATATAAACATCCTAATTTTAGATTTTTGAAAGTTATCTGCAAAGGAAACGATACTTACCTGGGGGAGGTACTTCCTGCTGGGGGTATAAAAGCAAGGAGGTTTTGTCAATTCGAGGAGGAAAAAGACTTCTGTGCAGTTGGGTGCATGTTGTTGTTGCGTTGTAGTTGATTAAGGTCCGTTTACATGAGAACACTTGTGGGTAAAAATGACAAAATATTTTATCTGAAGTGCCTTTCGTTTAATCCAGGGGTGCTCACACTTTTTCAGCATGCGAGCTACTTACAAAATGACCAAGTCAAAATGATCTACCTAATACAAAGCCAAGCAAACTGCACTGAAACACTCTGTGCCCCTTTTTTGGACCCTCACCCACAGTTTGAGAACCTCTTCTTTAAGAGAACTTCCTCTGGCACTTTACACAAAACTGTGAAAAAAGTGAAGGAAGATTTTTTAAACCTGTTTTTTAAAGTTCCAAACTGGAGTTTCATTCTTTTCTGGTTTTGCAGTGATATTTACCAGCCTCTGCACATTTACCAAACCAAACGCACATCGTGACAAACACAGATGCATTTGTGCACTTTTGTGAGACAAACTTCAGCCAAATGTGGCAGTAGGTCTGTTCTGTAGATCCGCTCTATGCTGTAGACCTGCTTTGTGCCAACACTGGAACACAAATTTAGACTGGTTTTTGCTTCACGTTTGGTCTTGATCTTCTAATCAACGCACACTGTGGGAGGGGCTTGTGTTCGCTGTACGCAGGAAGGAGCGAGAGCGTGAAAAGGCGAGGGGCGGCGTGCTGACGTGAGGCAGATGGACAGGTAGGATGTTTAGGAAGTTGAACCTGCCCTGTGATGCACGCTGGTACACGAGGGCACACGCTGTTGTTTATTACAAGTTTATTGCCAACAGCAGCGGCCGTAATGAAATATGATCACACTTGTTGAGTGTCAGACCTTGAGTGAGAGACAAGACCGAGTCCAAACACGAGTCCGAGACGAGACACGGCGATCTACCCGCACGACCTTGGTGATCGACTGGTAGATCACGATCGACGTATTGAGCACCCCTGATTAAACTGCACTGAGACCATTGGCACTGAGAAGCACAGTAGAAATATTGGTGCAGCAAAACTTGAATTTCACTCAGGATCATAATGGGAGCTCTAACTATGCTAACTGAGGGTTTTTTTACACAAGAATGCTTGCAGGTAAAAACGACAAAATATTTTTATCGGAAGTGCCTTTAGACGATGACAGCGTTTTTGGGGCTTAAAAATCTGAATACGCTCCCCCGTAGCATTTCTGTCTACACTGCCTGAGACTCAAAACTCTGGTCAGATCTGCTCACGTCTCGTACACGTTTACGTCACATACATCACCACCTAGCGCCACCACCGAGCCGCCTGGCATGCATACACAATCGAACTCCACACACTTTTGCGTCATTGTATGCACGCAGATTTCCTCCCGAAAACGCTCATCTAAATGCAGAATAAAAAGTGAAGACGCGACGCCACTTTTGGCATCTTCTGTTCAAACCGTCATCATATAAATGTAGCCTTAAGTTAATTATTTTCTGTTTTATTTGTTTGAACCGTCTATTTGTAATTAAGTTCCTGGTCATAGACACATTTTTGTTTTAAGTCTGCTTTCTACTTTGACCATGACCACTCAAAAAAGTATTGCTAACCTGACCTCTGTTGAAATGATATATGACCCCGACAGCCCCTGGTTAAATACATAATGTGTGTTAAAGGCCCTGCTCGTTCCCTGTGTGTGCGGTGTGCAGGTGCAGAGCGGTGTGCAGAGCCGTGTGCACACTGAGACTCTGCTCTGTTGTCTGCATCTCCTTTAAACCTGTGTCTGAGGCGGCACTGCCAGCGGGACTCTCCTCTCTCCACACTTTGAACGCTCACCGGTGTCGTGTGCAGACCGTCAGCGCACATACAAATGAGCCCCGCAAGCAGCCAAGAGCAAGTGTGGAGTTTATACAATATGGCTTTTTTTATCCCCTGTGAGGTTTCAAGTGGAGAACTACCCCGGAGAATATCCCAGCGAGCGCTTTTATGGGGGTTTGGAATGGCAAGGTCTCTCAAGATTCGATGTTATTCACGATAAGTGGAGAAACTGCGATATGGATTTCGTGTTAAAATATATAAATACTGTTAAAATACTGGTTTATTAGTTTATGGACACGTTTTTGCAGATGATGTCGTCAACATTCCGTAGGGGTGTGATGCTAACTGCAGGCACTGGTTAATCTGAGTTTTTTTTACACTTTGCAGTCGTCCTTCGCTATATCGCAGTTCAGTTTTCATGGTCTCGCAGTTTCGTGGATTTTTTTGTGTGCAATTTTGCATGCTTTTTTTTTTTTTTTTACAGTGTATGAACACATATTGCTTTCCTCCCACTGCGTCCTGACTGGCTGATGGACTCCTGTCTCCTGTACAGTACAGTACAGAATGCGATCAGCCAAATTTACATAAATGTTGGATTTCTAGCAGTGTGATTCTGAAGTGCGGTATGTTTGCAAGTTTTCTCCCTGACAAAATCCACAATGTGGATGAAACGTTCTGCACTGACAAAGGCTCCTGCAGTCGCACGCAAAAGACTGAGGAAAATACAAACCGTTGCACGCTGAAGGAAGGTAGACGTTACGCACTGTAGCAGAGTCTTACACATTGTCGGGTACCTGCAAATAGTTGCTGAAACCAGGACTTAAAGCACGATCAGGTTACGGCCGTGTTTACCTCCGTGAGGTGCGGAGCTGAGCCAGTCCTTTCTCCTACAGTCACCTTTGAGCCTGTCCCGACAGTGAGTCCTGTTTCACGTCTGGTTTAGTCCTGGTTTACTGCTGTTTTACTTGTGTTTTAGTCCTAGTTCAGTCCTGGTTTAGTCTTGGTTCAGTCCGTGGCGTATGCAGCGTTACAGTTTGATATAATCTCAGGTTTGCGGGCGGGGGTGGGTGCAGACGGGGGCAGGTGCTGTACTGTACTGCACAGGAGCGGGTCTCCAAAAATGGACCCGTGCAGGACTCTGCGCTGTAGGACTCCATTACGGAATTAATGAATCATTGGTTCGTTACATAAAGAAGGAGGAAAATAACATAAGGACGACAGCAGCAATAAGTTTTAAGTCTGAGAAAGTGTATAAAGTGTGTGCTTAGGGGTCTTACAGCCTTAAAACAGATATAATAACTGTAAAATATAAAGTTGACTACTTCGCAGATTTCACCTATCGCGGGTTATTTTTAGAATCTAACCTCTGCGATAAATGAGGGACCACTGTAATCTGAGCTTTATTTGAACACAAACATCCAAATAGCCCCCACAGTGGAGTGTTTTAAGACTCATTTTAAGACCCACTTTTATTCCCTGGTTTTAATACTGCATGACTTGTATGGTTCTCTGTGGCTTTTGTTTATTATTTTTATTTATTTATTGGTTTTATCAATTAAATTTTTTTACTGCTGCCGTTATTTATTGATTTTATTATTTTTGTTCATTGATTTTAATATTATTGTTTTATCTGTTGATTCTATTATTTCCTCTATGCTATATTGCTCTGTGAAGCCCTTTGGAAACTGTCTTGTTTATAAAATATGTTATACAAATAAAGTTGGATTGGATTGGAACTTCTAGCCTCAGTGAGCTTCATTTGACAGCAGCCGAACTCGATAGGTGACGTCAGATTCCTTTTAGTCCACTTCTTTATGCAGTCTATACTCATTACAATGCTTGTTTTTGTCATTTTGTCTTCACAGCATCCAGACAGAACCATCCCCGTCATCATCATCGGCGTCCTGGTCTTCCTCCCCGGGTTTTACCATCTGAGAATCGCCTACTATGCTTCCAAAGGTTACCGTGGTTACTCCTTCGACGACATCCCGGATTTTGGAGATTAGCCGTCACACTGCGGGCTCCATTAGACTGCAGACGAGGAACGTAGCGTCTAGCTGATCTGAAGTTCTGAAATATCACATTTACTGTTTTTATAAATATTGAAGGTTGGGTCAGCCTTTAAATTTGTCACCCAGAAAATTTTAGTCAAATATTTTCTTTCACACAAAATTCATCTCGTTTTTTCGTAAAGCTTGCTGCTATTGTTTTTAGCATTATCTTAACTACAACCATTTGTTTTGTATATGCAGAAATATGAACTAATACTCGTTATTTGTAATTGTTATTTTCCATACATATAGATTATATTAAGAAGTAAAATGAGAAAAAACAAAAACTAAGGTGTCCAAAGTTAAAGGTGTACTATGTAACTTTTCTCATGGGGGTTAACGTGCGTAAAGGGCAGCAAGATTCATCGAAATTAAGATGTAATTTCAATGGAATTTTGAAGTAGTAACATTTTTATGTAGCGTTTAACGCACTTCACGTCGAGGAACCACTCACCCATTCACACACCAGTGTACGCAGACACTGGGAGTGTCTTGCCCAAGGGCATAACGACAGCATTCATTATCTGTGGGAGCTGGAATCGCACCACCAACCTGTGGGTTAGTGAATCTGACCGCTCGACCAATGATGTTTATGTCGAGACCATAATTTCCTCCACAAACAGCAAAGTATTCAGTCTAATTCCGCTTAAAAACGGGGTACTTTTTTTTTTTTTTTTTTTTCAGAGGACATAGTCAAGGTGAGGGGGCAATTGTTGTCAAGGGGGCCGTCTTAACTATAAAGCGCTGCAGGAAACACTGCATTAAGCTTATCTATATCTGTTTTGCTTTAATTGCAGGGAGAGAATGATATACCGGGTCAATATTTGCACTTTTTAACGGATCAGCTTTCAACTTTAAATCTCCAGAACAGGCCAATATTTATTTAGTTTTTCTCGACCTGCTGCCTAAAAAGTACACATAAAGCTTTATTTTAACTACATGACTTCACAGTTCTCTTTTAGGTTTGTGGTTTAAAAAAAAAAAGGTGTTTTGTTGACAGAATTTGTGTAAAGAAACTAAACCAAAATCGGCCACATGTATCAGTCCAAAAAATCTTGACAGAGTTTGTGTTTGTTTGAATTCTAAACTATCAGTATCAGCCATGAAAAAGTGGCTTCCCCTTCAGCAGAAAAGTTACAGAGTGCACTTTTTTGATCTCTAATGCATTGATCTTTCTTTCTACGCGTAGCTTGAACTTATAGTCTATCTTCTGCACTAGTTTGTAAGAAATTTTTAACACCTCCATTGTGTCTTTTCACCGTGTTAAGCTCGCCTACCTCCTGCTCTGCTTGCTGTCCTGAGAATTTAAATATGTCCACAGCAGAGCCTAGTTACAAACACACATCTATAAGCAATAATGATATATTTAGCTACTTTTTTGACTTGTGACTATAGGATTACTGCACTACACTGCTGTCTGAAATGGCCTTTTACATATATATATATTTGTAGCAATAACTTGAATATTAGAAGTTATGTTAAGTCTCCTATGAAAGGCCTTGTACCTGATGTGTTACAAAACCAATGTATTTGAGAAAAATTTGTCTCCATACTACGTTGTTTTTTTAAAATCTATGTTATAATGTTGTTTCCTCATCAAAATCTAAATGTTCTCCTGTAACTGCTAGCCGCATGAGCTTCGTTCGACTGAAGCTTAGCGCTATGGGTGATGTCAAACTCCTTTAGTCCACTTCTTTATACAGTCTATACCGTAATTTCGGGACTATTGAGCACACCTGAATATTCGCCGCATCAACTAAATTTGAACAAAATTTTAAAATTGTACATATATATAGGCCGCACCTGAATATAAGTTGCAGGTGTCCACGTCTTCAAGAACGTTTTCAAGTTTGGGCCGTCTGCTTTTATCGCCTCTGAAAGCGTTTGTCGTCTTTTTGCTTTGAGTTAGTTCTCCAAAATCTCACCATCGACTCACTGATGTGGAGCTCACGTGCAGCAGCTCTGTTTCCTTATTCCACAGCCACATCAATTGTCTTTAACTTAAAAGCTGAATCATCTGCATTTCTTCATGTGTTTTCCACGAGGAGGGTGTGTATATGAAGCACAAAATAACTGTTCAAAGCACAATCAAACGAGCATCTTCCTCGGCGCATCAGCCCCGTCTCTCCACATGCATGTCTCCTGCAGAAAGAGTCTCTGTTCTGTCTGTATCATGTCAGTGTCTTGGAGGATTTCAGCAGATTTCAGATTAGGTTAGTTCTATCAATCAGGTATGAGTGGATGTTCGGCTACTGAAGTTTGAGACGTTTCTTCTCTTCATTTACGCACACGGGTAAGACGTATCCCCCTCACTAATGTTCATTTAGCATCATAACTTATTTTATCACATGGCGATAAACTCTGTGAGTGCGCTGACAATATCGCTAACAAATGCTGCAACTTCATGTTAATCCTAGATCCATGTGTAACTGCACAGACAGTGGCGTTTTCTGCACTCAGGCTGCGAGTATGCACTGTGTTGCCAAACCATAGACTGTATATATGAATGGACAACGTGCCACACAAAGAAAATGATCATATATTTGCCGCTTCGTTGTATAGGCCACATGGTTCAAACTGTGAGAAAAAAGTAGCGTCTTATAGTCCAGAAATTACGGTAATATACGTCCAGTCTCTACTAAAGAAAAGGTAAAAGGAGCTGTTAACGTGAAAACTACCGCTTCATGACATCACAAGGTGGAACAGAGCACTTTGAGCTTTGGAGATGTGGACAGACTAATAATAAAGTGTTACTCAAACTTGTGTGAATGAAACAAAACACAACTCCAGGTCTGGAAACAGCATTATAACGTAAATATCTTACATTTCAAGAGTTAATTCTGCGTAATATAGGACCTTTAAAGCATTTTATTGTCTGATAAGCAGGAAGTGTGAGTTTGCATGCTAGTTTTGTTAACTTAACCGTCACAACAAAACTCAGCACTGGTTAAAAGTTGTGAAAAGTGCTCATAAACTCATCTCGGTGAATAATTAAGTGAGGAATAACTTTGGACCTCGGCAAACAATTTCACATTTTTAACACGGTAAAAATCAGGTGCAGCGCCTTTAAATTATTGTTTCGTCGTCTCTAAAAGGTCAAATTCATTTTAAAGTTGCACATTGGTTAATCCTGCTGTTTTATTACCAATCAGTGGAGGATGAACTGCCTGTTAAGAGTGTGTCGCCAAAACTACCGCATTATTCTTGCTTTTCTGAAAATATACAGCGCTTCCTTCACCTCCGCCGTTAAGTCATTTTCACCTAATATATTTCATTCTGTTAATTATTTCTCGTGGTTCAGTTTTTAATTACGTATTAATAAGTGTTGATCAGTGTTTACCTTGTTGTACAGTTTTCTCATTCGCGACATCTCAGTTGTAAATGAAATTGGGCAGGCCATTAAATGCTCAATCAATCTGTCTTTTAGAGTGAAAATGCCGCTTTGAACTGGTTTATGGTTAAAGGGCTCACATTACGCTTTACATAATATATTGACATCGATGCTGTATGATGTAATTTTGTTTCCTTGTTACAGACACATTTGGAGTTGTGTTTTGTTCATTCATGCATGTTTAACACACAAATCCTGCAGATTTACGCTGAGTTTTTCTCTCAAACTGAAAACGTTCTTCACACTTTGACCTTGTGATGTCATATGGCAATACAGGAAGTGCCCCACTCTGTTTTTAAACTCCATCCACCTTCACTAGAACCATTTGGATGATTTAAACCCTGGAATTGTTGATCTCTACTGAACTTAGGCTACGTTCAGACTGCAGGGCTTAATGATGTTTTTGCGAGGTCGTTCGCTTTTCCAATTAAATGCGACTTGTGTGTGATCTCCAATGTAAACGGCCCAAAAGTGTCCCGCATGCGCAATGGAGAACACGATAACGTCAACCGCAGCGAGCGTGCTCTGTGTTTACAGAAGTTGTCCAAACATGGACGCAGCATTGAGCACCTGGAGATTTTAAAGTTCCTCTCGTACCGGAGCCAGAACATGAACAACTTACTTGTTTTAAGGAGGAGATTGAGAAGGAGAAGGACGAGGTTTTTGGTCGTGGTGTTTTGTGGGGCAGCGGCAGCGACGTCCGTTGAAAGGAACATGTGGATGTGGAGACGTAGCCAAGAGTGGTGAGTGGTGATGTGCTTCACTTCAGTCACACGGAGTTCATTAACAAGTTTCACCTACTTCAGTGCAGAATAGTGACGTTTGTGGCTTGTTGATAACGTGTAGGTGGATGAATGCACTTTGACCGTTCAGACTGAAGTCGCATGTCAAAAGATCAGATATGTATCGGTTTCAGGAGCACATATCCAAGTGTCCTGGGTCACATTTGAAAAAATCGGATCTGTGTTGTTCAGACTGTCATTAAAAGACCAGATACAGGAACATAGGGGCCAAAAAATCAGATTTGGGTCACTTCAGGCTGCAGTCTGAACGCAGCCTAAATGTAAAAGACTAAATGTAAAAAAACTTGAACTACATTTTGAGCAATGGAGATGTAGACAGACGAATAATAAGAGTTACTGAAACATGTGTGAATGAAACAAAACACAACTCCAGGTCTGTGTTTGTTATTGTGGTAACACGGCCTAAAGCTCATAAGAGTCACTTTTGTGCAATACAGGACCTTTAAAATCTCTGTTACTTCCACAGGAGAGACGTGTCAGTGAAAATTACTTTAAACTATATGGGGACTTGTAAGTTATGACTTGGACTCTCGAGTCAAACTTGAGTCACTATATTTAGGACTTAAGACATGACTTGATAAAAACAGATAAAAGACTTGGGACTGAACTTGGACTTGCAGCTCACTGACTTAGGACTTGACTCGATCTTGAGGCCTGTGACTTGAGAAGACTTGATGCCTCTCCAGTTGATACATGCAGTGCTTAGTTTTACAGGAACAAACTGGAACATGTCCCTCCCACTTCTGTTTGTTACTTTGGATGAAACTGAAGTACTGTGATATGGTATCCTCAAATGTACTACAGTAATACACAGTACAATACAGTAAAACAGAAGGAACTACATAGAACATGATCCTTCCATTTCAGTGCAGAGTACATGACAAAATAGAAGCATTTTAAAATCTGAATTCTTTCTATTCTGGCCGTAATGATTCACTAAGATCTTTTCAAGATGTTTAAAAAGGAAAAAGTGGCATTTCTATACCTCTTCTATAAATACTCAAATATAAATATACCATGACGTTTAAAGTACACTTTAGTTTAAAATTTATATCAATTGCAAAAATCTAAGCTATATTTGGTTTAAAGACTTGAAATGACTTGAAGCTCAAAGCAGACGACTTGGACTTGTCATGGATTATGGGCCAGTGACTCGAGACTCGAATTGGACTTGCCTGTATTTGACTTGGGACTTGACTTGGACTTTTAGGTCAAAGACTTGAGACTTACTTGAGACTTGCAAAACAATGACTTGGTCCCACCTCTACTATAAATCAATCAAAAATCTGCTATAAACCAATCAAAAATCAATGTTAGATTGATTGAATCCACAAACTTAACTTTAACTTTCATTAATGTTATGGTTTATAGGAAATGTTGGGTTAGATTTTGATTTCGAGTGTCATGAACAGGACGAGTAAACATGTTCAACTCAAATGTAGCTTTAACGGAACAATCGTAATGCTGATTTATTCTTGTTTACAACAACACTGGACCTGATTTCCATCTATTTGTTATAATTTGGTGTTTTTATTTTCAATGTTTTTTATGTCCAATCAGAAAGCAGAAATAGCCCCACACGAGTCTCTCATCTGGGTTTCCAGTTTCACTGCTGAAATCGTGCTGGTTTAAACCTAAAATGCCTCTGTGATCTAAATCCCACTATCTAAGACCGAGGTCTTCAACAGGGGGTCGTACTGCAGGGGGGCACGAAATCTTTGACTCTTAAACTTTTTTTTTTAATGTATTTCTTCATTTTTGTAGGATGAGGATGAATTGGTTTTCAGTGGGTTCTGGCTGTTTGCTCCTTCTCTCTCTCTTCATTCCTTTGTCTCTCAGTCCCAGTCAAACTGCAAACATCAGCGTGGATTTTATCGTTTGTTGTTGGCCACATGTAAAGAGTTAGTTAATTAATCATTGCGTTTATATAGCGCCTTTCAAGATACCCAAAGAGCTTTACAGTTCATTGTTCATTCACGTGACACTCAGTGGTGGTAAACTACTACTGTAGCCACAGCTGCCCTGGGGCAGACAGAGTTCCATTAGAGCTTCACTTTTATGCACAGCAGAACTTAAGCTCCACATGTACTATCGCACATCGTGAAGAGGTAACTTCATTTCCCGGGTGTTTTAACCAGGCTCCACACTCCACAGCCGCCTCCTCTCTGTCCACAGCTCGAACTAGAGACAGAATGAGCTCTTCAGATTAGAATGAGCGGAAAAGTTCAGTGTCCCAAATTAAACTCTTGTCCGTGCGCTGTGGCTTCTCTCTCGTTTAATCAGATCATTAAAAAAAAGTCACACTCGCCTATTTTCCGTGATGTTGTTGCTCCATTGCTCTGGCCTTCCAAGAGTCACTGCGAGCACAAAACGCACCTTAAACTTCAGGTTTGAATTAGCTTTGGCCAGACTCAGGCTTATTTCTGTCAAGGAACAAGTTGAGCCTTAAGCTGTAGATGGAGTTAGTTTCAGCTCAGGATTTCAGGATAAGTTGTTAAACAACTTTGATCAGGGGTGTCAAGCTCATTTTGGTCCAGGGGCCGTATCCAACCTACTTTGATCTCAAAGGGGCCGGATCAGAAAACTCATGTCATATAAACCCCAAAAATAACAATAAGTTCAAATATTTGTGCAGAGAAACACAAATCTATTACAGAAATCTTTTTTAATTGATGAACTCTTTCTTTTACAAAATATTATATTATGAACAACCTGAAACTTTAAGAAAAATACAATTTCAACACAATGTTTTAACATGAACTCATATGCAAATAGGAATAAGTAAATTTTTCACTCTGCTCCACTTTTCTCATGTTGGACATTTTTCTGATGAGTATGTCACGGTCAACAGTCAAAACGATCGTCCTTTAAGAGCGTTTGGAAAGAGACAAGTCTTCATTTGTGCTGCTCTGGTGGGAGGGGCCACGTACAGAGACGCTGGAGACGCTGCTGTGATAAACACCGCACAAAATTAACAATATTTTAACAGAAAATATAATTACAGTATTTTAGTAGAAAGTCAGCCGAGGGCCAGATTAAAGGTCTTGAAGGGCCGGATCTGGCCCCCGGGCTGCATGTTTGACACCTGTGACTTTGATGGAAAAACCCCCAGTATTGAATGTAAAATAACAGAGTAGCTGTTTATACACGACACTAGGCACAATTTAATATAAAACACAACTGTGTGCCATATATATAGTAGGAGGTCCCTGCTCCAGCTCTCCATCAGTTTGGAGTCCCTGGCTTGAAAAACGTGAAGACCCCTGATCTAAACCCCAGCACCTGCAGCCAAGCGTTGACATTGTTGTATCTATATGTTGTTTAAAGCACTGGCAACTCAGCTTCAGGAATTCAGTCCTTTTCTGACCTCCAGCTCATTTCTAAACTACAGGGATTCGAGAATTTTTGCTTTTAACTATTCAAAAGATTTACTGTTGTTTGGAGTTAATATTTCAATATGGTTAATAATCTGAAAACTATGGACATCTGTCACAGGAACGTTTGTGTTTCAACATTGCCATCATAAACTACTTGTAAATCACAAAAACACTCCCCTCTGTTCTCTATTACTATCATCTGATGCTAGGTGGCGCTGTCCGTCTTCAGATGCCTGCACTCTTTCCCCGCACTCTACCACGCTGCTGTAATACGTTCCAGCGAATGTAGCAAACAAAATAAGCCCGTCACAGTTCGGCTGTGGGGAATGTTGTGTAGTACCTCTCTCTTAATGAATGGAAATGTCAGTACGCCACCCCACCGCCGCAGATACCTCTTCAAATTACTCACTCCTCAAATGCTAACAGCCCTCGCGTTCAGGTGAGAGCGTACACAAACCCTCTATCTACAGCCAGATACACAACGCCAAACACAACTCCACGCCACGACTATTTTATATCAGCCTATTCTTCTCCCATGTTTTTCCTACATCTGATTTTGTAAGCAGCTCCAGCGGTTTTTAGAAAGTATATTTTTGAATGAAAAAGAAGAGTGTATTGTACAAAAAATGTGATGTAGCTGTATATTTTAAAAAGAAGTTTTCTTGTATGTGCTTTTAGGAGAGAAATAAAGGTCTTACAGAATGTCTTGGTTTGTTTATTTGGTGCAGAGTAATGTAGCTGAAGCAGTGATGGAAGAAGTACTTGATTTTGTTACTTTAGTAAAAGTACAGATACTGAAACAAAGAAACACTTAATTAAAAATATGATATCAAATGAAAAAACTACTTAGAAAAGGTATTACAGTAAAGGACCTGTTTAAAGATGTCCTTAAAGAGTAAAAAGTTATTAGATAAAGTATTTCATGCAGATTTTGATTTGTTATAAGGCTTCAAATATTTTATTTTTTATTTTTTTTATTTAACCTTTATTTAACCAGGAAAAAGTCTCATTGAGATTAAAAATGTCTTTTTCAAGAGCGTCCTGGCAAAGAGGCCACAAAACTACAGTTTCAAAACATAAAAACATACATACAAACATTCAGTATAACAGAACAATCAACACAATTCAAAGATAATTAAAACAATTACACCCAGAGGATTCCAGATCTTTGTTTTCTAAAATCTGTTTAAAAGATTCTAAGGAGACCAGCTTCTTTAACTATAAATCATTTTGTAAGAAGTTCCATGCCAAATTTTTCTGAACTACATGCTTTTGCAGATAAGACGGGAGTAGACCAAGAATACATTTATAGACCATCAGATACAAGTGTTTGAGCCTCCGTGTGGCTCGGGACGTCCAGCCCACTCGTGCAGACAGAACACACTGGTGTGTGAGCGCTCGAGACCAGTGATAAACCTCAGAGCTCCATGGTAAACTGTGTCCAGAGCTCGCAGACTCTGAGCAGAAGCATTCATATAAACCACATCATCATAAATGTGGCTTCAATGTCATTTCATTTGTATTTGTATTTTTTATTTATTTATTTTTTTCAAATTATGAATGTGTTCAAAATAAACCCTCAACCTTTTCAACAGCTCTCAAACAAAAATAAAAACACTAACTTTTCAGTCCTGTTCAAAAATCTAGTGGTGATGAGTATACACTTTAAAATGTACTTTAGTGAAGTACAGGAACCTACAATTTTTATTTAAGTACAGTACTTTACTACTTTACTACGTTACTACTTGTGACATTCCACCACTGGCCTAAAGCAACGTTGGTTGTAAGCTCACGATGTTTTGCCATAACCAAAATCACCAGAAAGTCACACAAAACTCCTAAAAGGAATTTGGACAATGCAGAATAAAAGTACACACATGTACACACACACACACACACACACACACACACACACACACACATACACGTACACATCTAAGTTATCCAGTACATATAATCAATTCAAGTTTATACTGTATTTTTTCGTTTGGGTGTTTCCTGCGACTACTCTGGTCTGACTTATATATTCAAATGTTCACAGTGACAGCGGCAAGAGGCTCTAGGCTTGTGTGTCAGTATCTGCTACTACTTTTACTCCTGTACCACTGTCACTTCAATCTACTGCGCATGTCTCCTGCAGAAGAAAGAGAAAGAGCCACTGTCTTTTCTGGTATGATGTCAGTCGATCGCACCTGTACTTCTGTACCACTGACAATTTAAAATTTAAACAAACATAAAGACAACCGAAACCATCCTGTCGGGATTCAGAAAGGCTGGAATAATTCTAACTGGAACTGATGCTGAGTCTTACAACAGCTACACAGAAGAGGAAGCGGCGCTCTGTTTACATCCGGAGGTCGAGGCCGAGTTGTTCAGAAGTGACACCGAGGATGAAGAATTGAATGGATTTAGTGATTTGGAGTGAGATGGAGAGTTTGTTAAACTTGTTCTGTTCTGTTGTTTATTTTATAGTTTATCTGAAGAACTGTTCATATGTGACATTAACAGTCTGTTGTTCTTTATTCTATTGTTGTTACTAGAACTTGACTTTCAAGTTGAAATGTCGGTTCCTGGTCTCAGATATTATAATGTAAATTTCCCCCAGAAAGTGTGACTTATATATGTTTTTTTCTTCATTATGCATCTTTTGGCTGGTGCGACTTACAATCTGAAAAATAGGCATACACAAACATATGCATAACATATGTACATGCAGAAATATAGTTTCTAATGATGATGATAAAGAAGGCACAAAGTTTATTGTTTATGATCGTACAAAATAAACAGTAATGAGAATGAAAAATTTAAGGATTGTTTGTGTTTGTTTATGGTCGTATAAACTAATAATAGTGATGAAAAAGGCACTAAAGTTTATTGTTTATAAATGGTCAAAATGTAAACAGTAATAAGGATGAAACAAGTAAGAATTTTGCTTTTCATTTATACTTGTACAAACCAATAATAATGATAACAACGGCACAAAAGTTTAGCGTTTATGAACGTACAAAATAAACCACAATGAGAATGTAAGGATTTTTTTGTTTTTGTTTCTGGTCGTACAAACTAGGGATGTAACAATATCCAAATCTCACGTTACGATATAATCACAATATGCATCTCATGGTACGATATTCATTGCGATATTTAGAAAAGACTGATGTAACTGTAGATGGGACACTTTTTTTGCTTTTAAAATACCTTGACAAGATTTTGGTGTGAATTATTTCCATCATAATCCCAAGAATTCACATAAAAAACATATTTCTTCATGTTGTTTGCACTGAAATGAATCATGGGATATGTAGTTTTATATGTTTTCAAGCTGTTGTTCTATAAAATCATGCATTTAAGCAAAGAAACTTGTTATTTGATATATTATGACACAATATTATTGTGAGACTTTTGACGATACGATATCACGATATTTCGATTACTGTTACATCCCTAGTACAAACTAATATTAATTTCAGCTCTGGATTTGCCGATCCCTACTGAACAAAAACAAAAAGGAGGTGAACTTGAAAACTACTGCTGACATCACAAGGTGGAACAGAGTATATTGAGCTTTATATACAGACAAACTAATGAAGGATTTCTCAAACATGTGAATGAAACAAAACACAACTCCAGTCCGTGTATCATTCCTTCATTCGTTTTTCAAGATAAAACCAAAAATAAGAAAATGAAAAAAACAACTGTTTTCGTCATTATTTGTCTCCAAGAACAAAATGAAAAAACAAAACAAAAACAGATAACGAGTCGTTTTTTCAGTTTTTGATTTTGTGTTTAAATGAAGAATGGAAAAAATGGATAACGACCGTTTATGTGATTCCATGAATGCGATGCCGGACTTTGGCGCTGCATACGGACTGAACCAGGACTGATCCAGGTCCGGGACCAGACCGGAACCAGACCGGGACCAGAGCGGACTCCGAGCTTTGACTCTGAGCCTCTGCGGGGTCCAAGCCTCAGCTTCGAGCTCAGGCCCTGCTGTGGGCTCTGAGCCTCCGGTCTGGTCCCGGTCTGGTCTGGTCTCGGTCTCAGTGCTGCTCTGGTCCTGGTCTGGTCCCGGTCTGGTCTCGGTCTCAGTGCTGCTCTGGTCCTGGTCTGGTCCCGGTCTGGTCTCGGTCTCAGTGCCGCTCTGGTCCTGGTCTGGTCCCGGTCTGGTCTCGGTCTCAGTCCCGCTCTGGTCCTGGTCTGGTCCCGGTCTGGTCTCGGTCTCAGTGCTGCTCTGGTCCTGGTCTGGTCTTGGTCTGGTCTCAGTCCCAGTCTGGTCTCAGTCCCGGTCTGGTTCCGGTCTGGTCCTGGACCTGGATCAGTCCTGGTTCAGTCCGTACGCGGTGCAAAAGTCCGACATCACAGTCACAGAAGTCACGTAAACGGGAAACGGCCGCTATCTGTTTTTTCCATTCTTCATTTAAACACAAAATCGAAAACTGAAAAACAAGTCATTATTTGTTTTTTTCATTTTGGATTTGGAGACAAATAATGAAGAAAACTGTTGTTTTTTCATTTTCTTATTTTTGGTTTTATATTGAAAAACAAATGAACGAAGGACACACAGATTCAACTCCAGGTCTGTTTTTGATGAGTCCATTTTGCGTAATGTAGGACCTTTAAAACGAGTGTGTTGCTTGGGTACGTTTGTAGTTTATCCTTACACGATATTAGCATAAAAAAACAGCTGTTACCATGGAAACCCACCATGTTTGTAGCAGCAGTGCAAAAAAGACCAAAGCGCAGTGGAACAACCTGATGTACGACCGAGTTAGTGACTCAGCCTTAATATCTCCGCTGGTTTAACTTTAAGCTGACGGTAAATTCTGTGAGGTGTGGCTCTGCAGGCCTATTATCTGTTATATAAAGATAGCATTAGCAAAAGCAATAGTGGTTAAGCTTGGTTAGATTTAACGAATATTTTGCCAACGTTAAGAAAAACAAAAGCTGGTTCTTATTATGTAGGTCAAAGGGACGGTATTTCGCAATTTTCTGATCTAGGTTATAATGTTTCCTTGTCTAAAACATAACACACAAACCCTGCGAGTTCTTCTCTCGGAAAACACACCGTTGCACCTTATGATGTCATGTGGTAATACAGGTAATAGAGCTCCACTGTGTTTTTAAACTCCAACTCAACATACGCCTTCACTGGAATCATTTGGATGAGTTCAGACCTGAAATTGAAGCTCCACTGAACAAAATTTAACGTGAAAACTACGGCTTCATGACATCACGAGGTGGGACAGAGCATTTTGAGCGTAGACAGACTCATAACAAAAGGATTACTCATGTGTGAATGAAACAAAACACGACTCCAGGTCTGGTTTGGAGGAGGTAATAACATTCTAACGCGGCTTAAAGCTCACAAGAGTTAATCTCACGTAACATAGGACCTTTAATCGCAGTTTTATTAGTAATATGTTTTCCCTCATTGCCCAGTCACATAGTCATAAACACACAAGTAAGTGGACAGAATAAATCAGTAACACGTCACAAAGACAATGGATAGGAATAACCACGCCTTGCACTTAGAGGTTTGTTTTGCTAGACGACATGTCCAAACTAAATCTGACGACTAATGATTTAATGACCGTTGTACATTACGAGCAGCTGCCAAAAAAATGGTAATGTGCCAGTGCAAATCAGTTTAACCTCTAACTGTGGGAAAATGGCTCTTATCTTACAGACAAGTCATTCAACTGGAGCTTTCTGCTGCTCGAATGCACAAAGAAAAAAACAAAAACGTTTCTTCATTGACTGACCAACGTGAGCTCTGAATGTGTTGTGGAGTTGTTACCTCGAGATCTTTCATTACAAATCCATGTATCATTTGTTCATTTGTTTTTCGATATAAAACCAAAAATAAGAAAACGGAAAAAAAACAACAGTTTTCTTCATTATTTGTCTCCAAAACCAAAATAAAAAAACGGACAATTTGTTTTTTCAGTTTTTGATTTTGTGTTTAAATGAAGAATGGAAAAAATGGATAACGGCCGTTTCCCGTTTACGTGACTTCCGTGACTGCGATGCCGGACTTTTGCACCGCGTACGGACTGAACCAGGACTGATCCAGGTCCCGGACCAGAGCGGGACTGAGACCGGGACCAGACTGGGACCAGACCGGGACCAGAGTGGAAATGAGACCGAGACCAGTGGTCCGAGTGGTTCCATGTCATCGTTTCCGCGCTGGTTCCGTGCGGGGAAAGTGAGAATGTTCTGTGGACTACAGGTCCAGACGGGCTGCTCCGGTCCTCCGCGCTCAAGAACCGCGGCTGGTTCCGAGGTGGTGCAAAGCATCCAACTGACGCTTTCACACCAACGAAAACGAACCGAACTAAGAGCTTCTGGTTCAAATGGACCAGGTCCAGGTCCAGACTGGGACCGGAGCGCTACTGAGACTGGGACCAGGGCGGGACCAGAACGGGCCTGAGACCGAGACAAGACCAGGACCAGACCGGGACCAGACCAGAGGCTCAGAGCCCACGGCAGGGCCGGAGCTCGAAGCTGAGGCTTGGACCCCGCAGAGGCTCAGAGTCAAAGCTTGGAGTCCACCCCGGTCCCGCTCTGGTCCTGGTCTGGTCCCGGTCTGGTCCCGCTCTGGTCCCGGTCTGGTCCTGGTCTGTCCCGGATTCATTTGGTTTTGGAGACAAATAATGAAGAAAACTGTTGTTTTTTCATTTTCTTATTTTTGGTTTTATATTGAAAAACGAATGAATGAATTATACACGGATTCATTACAGTATATGTTCTTAGAATGTACACAATATGTATACTCATTTTTTATGTATGGTGCATAATAAGTATGTAAAATGCAATTTCTGCTGATGTCATTTAACGGAGGAAATTTGCACTTGTTTTGGTTGGATCAGGGGTCTCAGACTCGCGGTAGATGTACGCACAATCCCACCCCCCACCGCGGGCCGCACTGACAGATGAAGCTGCAATCGGTGCCCGTGCAGATTCACAACAACAGATTATTAACGCAGTTTACACCCCAAAACTCAACTTACAGCAGCTGTGAAGCAACGAGTCTAAGTGGATCTGTTAATACGAGTGCACGTGCACATACGGCTTTTTTTTTTTGGTGCAACCACTATTTATTGAATACTCAATGTGGCCCAGCCTCACTCAGACTTTATCTAATGTGGCCCCCAGGTCATTTGAGTTTGAGGCCCCTGGTCTAGAGGGAATATAAACCTGGACATGTGTGTTTCTGTTTTGTTTTTTTTGTTTTTTGTATGTCTGGGTAACACTTTATAATAAGGTGCCATAATAAACAGCAAACTAATCATTACCTAACCTTTTGTTAATATTTGTTAATTGTTACTAAAATATCAGTTTGGCACAAGTTAATCATTTTTTCATCATTAACTAAACATGAGTTGTTTGCATTATTAACTATTAACTGATTATATTCAAGTTTGTTAATAGTTAACTAAATGTCTTTTTGAAATAAGTGTGAGAGACCCACTGTAAAATATTTGCTATCATTAATAAATGTTATAAGAAATATTTGTAAATAGTTAATAATTGCTGTTACAACTTTATTATAAGGTGCTCTACACTTATATATTATATATATATATATACACACACACATTACTAATATATGAATTAAGCTTAACCAACTTTATTATAAGTGCTCTACACTTATATATGTGTGTATATATATATATATATATATATATATATATACACACACACACACACACACACACACACACACACACATTACTAATATATGAATTAAGCTTAACCAACTTTATTATAAGGCTTCTATGAAGAGTGGTTCATACTGAAATAAGCAGAAGCACATTTTAATAACAGTTATAATAACAGGCTGTCACAATATATCGAATCACAAGTTAATTTGCTTAAATGCATTGACAGCTAAGAAACATCAGGAACTACACATCCCATGATTCATTTCACTACAGACAACATGGAGAAATGTTTTTTTTTACTTGAATTCTTGGGATTATAACAGTATTTATTTGCATTGAGTGAATGTGTACATATGTGTGTGTGTGTGTGTGTGTATATATATATATATATATATATATATATATATATATATATATATATATATATATATATATATAGGGTTAACATTACTTTTTGTTCTTAAACCAGTATGTGATCTAGAACAGAAGGTAAAAGGAGCTACAAGGTGGAATGGAGCATTTTGAGCTTTGGAGATGCAGACAGACTAATAAAGCAGCGATACTGAAACTTGTGTGAATGAAACAAACACTCTAAAAAACTAAACATTCTTACATGCCTAAAGCTCACAAGAGTCCATTTAGTGTAATACAGGAACTTTAACACAAATGGAGACAGATTTATTGCTTATAATATAGTAAATGAAAGACTCAGCGGTCAGGTTCAACATACAGTTTGTGCATTTACCTTTTGGATATTTTATGGTAGAGTATAATGTATCAAGAGGGAAATCTGGCTCTTGCCTAAGGTGACCAGATTTTCTAAAAATAAAAAAACTGGGACATCCCTGGTTCAGGCTGGTTGGTGACAATAAAATTATGAAACAAGTACGTAATTAAAATAATTTGTTCTGCGCTCGGCCCATTCATGACTAACATGTGAGTCAGTATAGTCACATTTACTTTACGCTTAAGTCGTTTATAAGATGATTTTCTGTATTTTAGTTAAACAAATGACACTTTATGCCTCTCTTTACTGTTGGCAGAGATCAAACTGGTTAAAAATAGGGACACATGGGACATTTCTTGGGACAAATCAGCAGTGTTGGGGAGTAACAGATTACATGTACTGGAGTTACATAATCAGAGTACAAATTATGAGTAACTGTATTCAGTTACAGTTACTGTTTCAGTGAGTAGTAATTGGATTACAGTTACTTGGTTGAAATAAATGGATTACACAGAGGTATTTTCCTGTTTTCACATTTTGGGCTATTTCCCTTTTTTATTTTTTCTCGGTAATTCCACTCATTGCCGGACACTAAACCAGGTCTAAACCAGGACTACACCAGGTCTAACCCAGGACTAAAACCAGGTCTAAAACCAGGTCTAAAACCAGGTCTAAACTAGGTCTAAACCAGGACTAAACCAGGACTAAATCAAGACTAAACCAGGACTAAACCAGGTCTAAAACAGAATTTAACAGGACTAAATCCTGCTGCGCGGACTGTGTCTCCTCCTCTTCTATCAATAATATTTTTAATTTGGTTCAGTAAAGTCTGGGCTTTTTATTGTCTTTTAGCAGACAAAACATCTTATGTGAAGATCCTCATCTTTGCTTCTCTACAGCAAATCAAGTAATCCAAAGTATTCCGATTACATTACTCACTTTAAGTAATTTAACGGATTAAGTTACAAACTACATTTTGGGCTATGTAATCTGTAATCTGTAGGGGAATACATTTTAAAAGTCACCTTCCCAACACTGCAAATCCGTGGTTTTGGATAAATCTGTTGGGACAGGGGACACAGGGTCAACAGGGACGTCTGGTCGCTCTACTCTTACCCCCATTGAGACATTATCACTTTCTAAATTCTGAAAACCATCAGTTTATTAAAAGGCCTCTAAACTGTGGCAGCCTATCCAAGATTATAAAGGTAAAATGACACCCTCTTGTGGCTAAACCCAAATTTGGCCTCCATTTGCGCGTCAAAAAGCCAAAGTAAATAATCCCCTTTTCATCTTGGACTTGTTTCAACAAACCCCTTTTGGCCCCAACACCACAGATCTGCTTTGGAGAGTGACAATTTTACGAGCTTTGACACTTTTCCGAGGCCAGAGCAGCGGAGGAGGAGGAGGAGGAGGAGGCATCAGCGTTTAGGCCGGTGCTGCTCTGCGGGGAGGAGGCGCTCGCACTCGGGGGAGGGACGCGTCTCTGCGCTGGTACGTCGATGCTTCACTGTCACCTGTACGCGAAACGAACACCTGTTGCCCGGGGGCCTGACAAAAGAAAAAAGATCGCGTTTCATGTGGTTTTGGAGGCCCGCACAAAGGCGTAAAGGCCCGGGCTGAAAGAGTCTCACTGTTCCCCGGTTTGGATCGCGACGCGCACGGAGCAACAAGTTGGATTTACGCGTTGTTTTTTTTTTTTGTTTTTTTTTTTTTACCAGTGGATGCGCTGTGGACGGTCGTAGCGCGAAGAGTTTGATTCATTTACAGGTAAGAGCTTAGAAAACGTGCTACCTTAACAGAAATCCACTTTTGTTTACTTGCATTTGTTGTGTTTGAGGTTCTTATCGGTTGAGAAACGCTGATAAAGTTTGCTGATTTACGCTTGAGTCCTGGTTTAGTCCGGGTGTCTTGGTGGTTTTCAGGTCATTTACATTAAGTCATACTCCCAGAACGTGAGCAAGAGCCAGTTTTCCCTCTTAATAACACTGCACTTTGCCAGGGAATAGTCTATCCAAAAGGAAAATACGCAAATGTTGAACCTGATCGTCATTAAATGGACCAATATTGACTTATAGAATGTTGTGAAGTCATCTGAAACCCAGTTAAGGCTCTTTTCAGTGTTTCTCAAAGATTTAGTTAAAGTTATTGTGATTAAAATTACTTTTATTTGAATAATTTGATCTGTAGTGGATATTTGGAGTAAGTATAAAGCCTGTTCCCTTGGCCTATGTGCTGTTTAATGTTTAAAGGTCATATATTATGCAAAAATTGAGGTTTGTGTGATGTCTGAGTCGTGTTATAATGTTGTTGCCTCCTTAAAAAACACACCTGGACTTGTGTTTTGTTTCATTCACACATGTTTGAGTGATTTGTTTGTTTATTTGTTTGTTTAAGGATCCTCATTAGTCTCTGGAATTGCACTGACGACTCTTCCCGGGGTCCAGTCTCATCATAAAATCAAACAAACAAACAAAAACACACTGACCGTACATTAACAATAAGGATTTTCAACTGAATTTTGGTCGCGATTTCGATTCGTGTGTCAAACGATCTCCAAACTCAAAGATTTTTAGTAAAGGTTAACTGTTTATTTTGGAATATTTTTATATAAATAAGTGTTGTAGAATTGTAGAACAGCTGGATATATAGTTTATTTTGGAAGCATTTATGTTTTTCTGTGCCTTATTTCATGTTCAAAGTTTATTTGATTCATTTATGTGTTTATTTTGGGCAAGTAAGAAATGTACATTCTTTTACAGTGGAACATATAACATTAATTAAATCACAGCAGAAATAACAACAGCAAAAAAATAAAAAAAATGGCCCAAAAAGGAGTGGGAGAAAAAAAAAAAAAAAAGTATTTAATCCCACTCCCACTCTTCTAATCTAAGTACAAGTGCAGACAAAGAGTCACTGTGTTGTACTGTTTATTCATTTTATGATTTATACATTGCAAAACGGCTCTAAAGTTCATATTTGTAGCCTATATTTATTTTCAATTATCAATAAGAGTGTTGTTGTTTTTCTGAGAGAGAGAGAAATGCTGAATAAATGCATCGTGTAACTAAAAAATAGTAGTTTGAATAATCGTAATTTCAATATTGACCAAAATAATCGCGATAATGATTTTTTTTTCCATAATCGCGCAGCCCTTATTAACAGTAATCCTTTAGTATTAGTCTGTCTACAACTACAAAACTCAAAATGCTCTGTTCCACCTTGTGATGTCATGAAGCGGTAGTTTTCAAGTCAACGGCGACCTTTTATCCAGTCAGTTTTGTGTGATACAGGACCTGATCTAGTGTTTTCTGTTTGAAAGTAGAACTCATCTTAAAGGGACAGTTTGGAATTTTGGACATAGGGCCTCATTTCCTAGTGAGCCAGAGTGTTGGAGACGTGTGGAGACACTTTTTGAAATATTTCATCCAGTCCTTGTATTTGCAGAGGTCACTGGTGCTAGGCTAGTGCATGTCAATGGCCATAGTTAGCCTTGACACTAAAAACAGTCTTGCCCACTCTACAAAACACCCAAAGCAAATCTATTATTACACCAGACTGTCCATGTAAATGTCTGTGTTGATAGAATAATTTTAGAAGTAAAACCAACCTTGCATTTGAAGGATTTATGTCTGAGCAGCAGCAGTGAGTTGTACTTCCTGATAGAAAGTCTGATGCAAGAATGTGCTTTCATTGGTTTCATCTTTAAATGCATTTTTCTTTTCTGTCCATCTTACGCATCATCATCGCAATACTCTCTCAAACAATTAGACCATCCTTCCTTTGTAATATCCAAAACCTCCACAATCATCAGACGAAGAGCATTCAGATTCAAAGCACCATCAGACTGGAACAATTTGCCAAACTCTCTGCGCTCCACATCATCACTCCATATCTTTAAGAAAGACTTATTCATTCATCTTAAAACACAATGTGACTGCTTTTAGTGAGAGATCTGTTTGGTTGTTATATTGACGTTTTTCTATGTTTATGTTTAATGTCTGTGTCTATGTATTTTGTCTTATCGCTTTGTGTTTCTGTTTATTAGACATGTTGTTTTGTTTTTGTATTGTTTTTGTTTTGCTAGTTTTTATTTTTGCGACTTGTTGTTGTATTCTTTGGATGCTAAGGATCCCCCTCGAAAACGATGTGACTCATCTCAAGGGGATTTTCCTTAATAAAATAAACGTAAAATAAATAAGTTTGGCAGCGGCGGACTGATATATGAGAAAATAGTCCCTCGATACGTGATGATTCGTGCAATGCAAGGTTAGTTTTATTTCCAACATTATTTTATCAACACAGACATTTACATGGACAGTCTGGTGTAATAATAGATTTGTTTTGGGTGTTTTGTAGAGTGGGTAAGACTGTTTTTAGTGTCAAGGCTAACTATGGCCATTGACATGCACTAGCCTAGCACCAGCGACTTTTGCAAATACAAGGACTGGATGGAATATTTCAAAAAGTGTTTCCACACTTCTCCAACACTCTGGCTCACTAGGTCGAAAATTCCGGACTGTTCCTTTAAATATGCAGGGCTTATGTGTTGAACATGTGTGAAGGAAACAAAACACAACTCTAGACATGTTTCTAATTCATGTTTCGATAAGGAAACAACGTCATACAGACCTTTCAAACTTGAGTTAAATACTTTTACTTCTGTGGGATATTCTTGGTTTAGTCGGTCCTTTGCCCTGGTTTAATCTCTTTAGTCGTGCTGTGACAGACAGTCTGAACCCGCGGTGAGTATAGAAGTATATTCAGGTAAGAAGAAATATCTATCTTCCATAAAGACTGTTAGGATTGTTAATGGCTTTGGAAGTGTTTCAGGCATCCAGCAGTTTCGAAACGATGAGAAATAAAAGCTGTGATCCGCGGTGAAAGGTGCCTGCAGAGAAGCGCGGGGCTCCCTCCTCACCGTGTCATGCATTTAAACGTCCGTAATGAGCCATAGAGCTGCGTCGCAAAGTCAAATTAAACCGGTAAAATATAGAAAAGTTGAATGGAAATGTGTGCCAATTTAATCTGGAGAATGTCACAGAGGTCGCGGTGCAGTTTCAACATTTTCTTCCGTCTGGTATTTCGTGTAACAATGGATACTCGCTAACATTGTGTGCGAAGTCCAAAGAGATAGTATATATAAAAGTGAGAATAAGACTTTACAATGGCCGCGTTTACATGATAAATTGGCTTTATTTAATTTAATTCCGCTCAATGTCTGGGGGTCGGGAAAGGTTCTGAATCCATGTATTATTTGTTCATTTGTTTTTCAATATAAAACCTAAAATAAGAAAAGGGAAAAAAAAATAAAAAATTTCTTCATTATTTGTCTCCAAAACCAAAATGAAAAAAAAAAAAAAAAAAAAACAGATAACAATTCATTTTTTCAGTTTTCGATTTCGTGTTTAAATGAATAATGGAAAAAACGGATAACGGTTTCCCATTTCCGTGACTTAAACTGTGATGCTGGACTTTTGCGCCGCATACGGACTGAACCAGGACTAAACCAGGTCCAGGACCAGACTGGGACTGAGACCGGGAACAGAACCAGGACCAGACCGGGACTGAGACTGGGACCAGACCAGGAATGAAAACGGTTTAGTCCTGGTTTAGTCTTGTCCTGTTTCAGTCCGTATGTGGCGCAAAAGTCCGACATTGCAGTTTAAGTCACGGAAACGAGAAACGTCTGTCAATTTTTTCCATTCTTTATTTAAACACAAAATCAAAAACTGAAAAAATGAATCATTATGTTTTTTCATTTTGGTTTTGAAGACAAATAATGAAAAAAAATAGTTGTTTTTTTTCGTTTTCTTATTTTTGTTTACTTTTACTTCACATAAAAGTATTATTCTGTTGTGGGCCTAATTACAACTGGTTTTACTGTTACTGATTTGGTAGTAGCCTAAAATTTGCAATTGCAATTTTTGTAAAAACACCAACAGTATTATTCCACCATGTTTTGTAAGTGTATGGTTTTCATTGTGGTTAACCCTGGCAAAGGCAGTGAAATCTATCTGTATTTGGCTCAGATTATAGCTGGGGTTATTCGTGTGTACTGAGTGTGTTCATCGATCAGGTCAGACTTATCTCTGTGAATTATTGACCACATAAGGAAATAATGTCCTGTAGAATTGTGATGGTGTCATGTTGTAGACAATAAAACAGAGCTGACTGGTCAATGTCCAGGATCATAATAGTGGAATATGAGACGATGCCTTGGCAGAGGTCTGTACTCTCCTCTTTTTCTATTAAGCTACATATAAAAATGTTATGTGTTTATATGTATTTATTTAAGATTTACTGTTTCTCAGACTGTGGTACATGGAGCTAACTTTGCACAACAAGATGGATTCTCACGATATTTGTGAGTTCACATGCATGAGAATCCACCCATCCTCATGAGACTCCTGCTGTAAAGTCAAGCAGGTGGATTGACCAACACTTCTCTTTACTTCACTCTATTTTAGCTACGGTGACCAAACGTCCGTTTTTCCCCGGACATGTCCGTATTTTGGGTCCTGTCCTGCGCGTCCGGGTTTTTTTTTTTTATAAAGTGATGCAAATGTCCGGGTTTTCAGTACCGCTCATTAAACTGAGCGTCTCTCGTAGCGTCTGTGACTCAGAAGGAGCGAGACACAAACAGTCGGTCAGTCTACAACATACCGAAGCACAAATGTACATTTAACAATGACTTGTACAAGAAATTCTCAGTTTTCCGTCCCGATCGGGACAAGTGTGAGTCCATGTGCACAGGTTGTGAGGTGAGAGGACAGTGTCCCTCGATTATCGTGGGGGTTACGTTCTAAAAATAACCCACGATAGGTGAAATCCACGAAGTATCAACTTTATATTTTACAATTATTCTATCTGTTTTAAGTCTGTAAAACCCTCAGCACAGACTTTATGCACTTTTCTCAGACAGGACAGGTGCAACCCTTTTTGTATCCTTCTTAAAACTTATTGCTGCTGTCGTCCTTGTGTTATTTTCCTCCTTCTTTATGTAACGAACTGAAGATTAATTTATTCCGTAATGGAGCCTACAGCGCAGAGTCCTGCACGGGTTAGTTTTTGGAGACCCCCAGTACAACACCGCACCCGCGCAGGACAGGACCGCACCTGCGACCCACCTTAACCTGAGATTATATCAAACTTTTGCGCTGCCTACGCCACAGACTGAACCAAGACTAAACCAGGACTAACCCAGGACTGATTCCAGGACTGAAGAGGAGGACTAATCCATGACTGAACTAGGACTAAACCAGGACTAAATCAGAACTGAAACAGGACTCACCGTCAGGACAGGCTCGGAGGTGACCACAGGAGAAAGGACCGGCTCAGCTCCGCACCTCACTGAGGTAAACGCGGCAATTGCCCGATCTCACTTTGTGGACAAACTGCTCGGCGTTTTCTCTCTTAAGTCCAAGATTAGTCCTGGTTTAGACCTGGTTTAGTCCTGACTCACACATGTGTAATTACTACCTGCCTGTAATACACAAAACACGTTCATACGTATAAATAAATAAATAAATAAAATCCACGAAACGGTGAGACCCCCCCCCCTTCAACAAGGTGTCCGGGTTTTTACAAATGGAAATATGGTCACCCTATTTTAGCGTCAGTACTACAGGACTATACAGGAGATAAGAGCTTTGAGCATTTATGGACAGGGAAGACGTCTTTGTTTTTCTCTCAACTGGATGGAACTAGTTTGCAAAGTTTGATTTTTCAGCTCGTTCTGCTGCCGCTTCGACCAATCAGATTCAGATTATCGCCATGACGCTCCCTGTTTCACGAATGCTTTTAGCGAGAGTCATCCCAGATTGATCATGTGTACAGCTCTATTCAGTGTGACACAGATGAGTCATGTTAACATGCACCACTGATACTTGCAGCTCTTCGCTTTGTGGGTTTGCTTCATTTAGAGTCAATTCTATCCACTTTTTTGTACTTCTTTTTGATATTTCCTGTTGAGAATTACAGTTGAAATTATCTGTTTTTAGAGCTAGTTTAAATCTGATGGAATTCTGAAAGCCAAACCTTTTCTGTGGTAGTGCTCGGTGTGAAAAGTTTGAGAGCCACTGCTGAATGCCGAAGTTTCGTTGTGAAAGCATAGACTCTATATTTACATGATTTCTGAAGAAGGTATTGGGTCAGTCCTCCTCAGTTCACTCAGTGAGTTAAACCCTACTTTATCAAATTTTGATGAAACTGGTATGTAGGGGCCCGGTCAAGCAGCAAGGCCAAAAATTCAAGTTAATGCATCTGATATAAAAATGTATTGAACAGATACATATGTACTCTAGTTTATGAAACTGTTGACCTTTTTTCTGTATCATTTTTGGTTCTAAAGTTACATATGTTTTAAACAGACCATGTATGAAACATGGAACAAAAATGATTTCCCAAATTTCAAAGACCTGCAAATCATGTCAAATAAATGGATGTATTTCATCATATCTTGTGTTATTCCATCTTTGAACTGTTGATGAAGGTACATGTTTTTTCAAAAAAAAAAAAAAAGTATTTAAAATGATAAAAATTTGCTTGGAAGGACTGACATATTTTGTAGAAATAGTTTCCTTTCATTTTGAAGTAATATTAAATATATAAATATTTGGAAGAAAAAAGATGACAAATTATGTAAAATCAACTTGCTTCTACTTCTACTTGCTTGCACAATTTTCCCTCTGTTACCATGACCTTTCTTACTCAAAAAGTAAGAGGTTTTTCAACCTAATCTTGTACCATATGGTAGAAAACTATATGAAGCAAATATTCAAACCAGTTTGTTAAGGATATGTAAGTGAGAACCAAGAGTTATCACTGTTTGGATTTATTGCCCAAAAAGTGCTGCATATTTCATTCCCTCTGTTACCAACATGAGTTTTAAAATTTTTTGTCAACAACTTGAAAGAATATCACAGGTTTAACTTGACCCTGTTGGAGTGTAACTCTTTCCTACATTCTGATACTTTACTTATTTCAATAGTTCCTCTAGTTTCTGAATAAGAGACATTTGAATGTCAAAAATCTGCCCATTTCCCTCCGTTACTGCTTGATCGGACCCGTAGGTAAATCATAGCCAGAAGATCCAAAATTTCAAATTTTAGTTTGATTGGACCAATGGTTTCTAAGATATTGCAATTTATTTCTTTTTTCTTTTTTGTGTGGTCTCTGAATTTTAAGTTGCATCTACTCAGCAACTACTGGTCTGATCTCCAAAACCAAGGTATCTCTGGAAAGGGGAAATCAGAAGGAATCCAAATCCAAAAGTATTTCTGAGATGAAATACCTTTTGACCTAAATTCTGACCTTGAAATTGACAATAAGGGACACGCCCGACCTCAATGACACCAATAGAAAAATGTCGCTCTATATGTTCACTACAACATATAAAACATCTGGAGGGGTTTTATTTTTTATTTTCACTCAAATTTACCTAGAAGTTGACTTACCCCCATCTTAAGACGAGCCAAATATCCATTCAGTGTATACGACTGACAATCACCGTTACTCTGATCATGCTAAAATTTGTCTAAGTTTAAGATTTTGTCTTTCTTGGCTATGTACACCAATTTTCTTTGCAATTCGGCAATGTGAGGGTTCAAATTGCAGTTTTTTTGGCGTGAATTGAGGTGGAAGGACTCTATTGTTCCTTTAGTACGATCTTATTACTGTTCTGTATTAACTTAGTTCATCATGCATTCCCGCCTTTAGAACGTGAGCACTTCCATGGTCACTGTCCTTCACTTATACCACACTGAGACGACCAAATGCCTTCTGTATCATATTTTCTGTATGGACTCGAATGAGGCGCATTAAAAGCCTGGCACCATTCAGCGTCTAAGTGCAGAACAGACAGTAACCGGATCCACTGACTCATGCAGGAGGCAGAGGAGGTGGTGTCATTGTCCCGTGAGAAGAAGTCTGAGCTGAACTTACATGAGCTCACAAAAACCCGTTTGTGACACTGCAGATTGTGAGCGAGGCTGGCGCCACCTAGTGCCTCCGCTCAGTTTAATTTTTCTCCAGCGACTAGGTCAGGAATCGGAATATACTAGACGGTTCGCAAAAACCCTGGAAGTGCGAGTTTGGGCACCAGCCGATCAGCGAAGAGCCATACATTCTGTGTTGGCGACGATTCCTGAGATCGAGGATTTAAAGCCGGAACTAAGAGAATGTTTAGTGAATTTTATCAAGGGGAAAGATGTTATTGCCCTTCTTCCTTTGGGATTTGGGAAAAACTTAATATACCAAACAGCGACTGATTAAATGACAAAAAGTACCTGCCTACCACAGAGCAAACGAATTCTAATGCTGTGAGGTCAGACGGTTTCTACGAAGTGAAACCGGCTGATGAATCAGGCTAGCAGTTTGTTGGACTTTGTAAGAATTTCTTTTTTACAAATAGTGGACGTTGCGTTATGTTGACTGTCTATTAAAGTGGAGCAAATTCAGCAGATAAGAGTATTAATAATGACTACCACGTTTTCAGTGGCCACAGTTGACATTTGCTTGGAGGCCATAATTTCATTCATTTAATTTTGCCTTGAGGTCATCTCATTCTTCTGAAAGTGAACATTTCATTGAAGTTGGATAAAAGGCCTAAATTACAGAAAATTTACATTTTAGCCTTAGAGCTGTTTTCTTTCATAATCTGTGTATCATTTGTTCATTTGTTTTTCAATATAAAACCAAAAATAAGAAAAACAGTTTTCTTCATTATTTGTCTCCCAAACCAAAATGAAAAAACAGATAACAGTTCCTTTTTTTCAGTTTTCGTGACTCCCGTGACGGCAATGCCAGACTTTTGCACTGCATACGGACTGAACCAGGACTGATCCAGGTCAGGGACCACACCGGGACCAGAGTGGAACCAGGGTGGACTCCGAGCTTTGACTCTGAGCCTCCGCAGGGTCCAAGCCTCAGCTTCGAGCTCAGGCCCTGCTGTGAGCTCTGAGCCTCCGGTCTGGTCCCGGCCTGGTCCCGGGCCTGGTCTCGGACTCAGTCCCGGTCTGTTCTCAGTCTCGGTCTGGTCCCGGCCTGGTCCCGGGCCTGGTCTCGGACTCAGTCCCGGTCTGTTCTCAGTCTCGGTCTGGTCCCGGCCTGGTCCCGGCCTGGTCTCGGACTCAGTCCCGGTCTGTTCTCAGTCTCGGCCTGGTCCTGGTCCCGGCCTGGTCCCGGCCTGGTCCCGGCCTGGTCCCGGCCTGGTCCTGGTCCTGGCTGGTCTCAGTCTTAGTCCCGGTCTGGTCTCAGTCTCGGTCTGGTCCCGGTTTCAGTTCTGATCTCAGTCTCAGTCTGGTCTTGGTCTCAGTCCCGCTCTGGTTCCGGTTTGGTCCCGGTCTCAGTCCCGATTTGGTCCAGGTCTGGTCTCGGACCTGGATCAGTTCTGGTTCAGTCCGTGTGCAGCGCAAAGGTCCAGCATCGCAGTCATGGAAGTCACGTAAACGGGAAACGGACTTTATCCGTTTTTTCCATTCTACACAAAATTGAAAAAATGAATCGTTATCTGTTTTTTCTTTTTTGGTTTGTTTTTTTGGTTTTGGAAACAAATAACGAAGAAAAAGGTTGTTTTTTCGTTTTCTTATTTTCGGTTTTGTATTGGAAAAACAAATGAACGAATGATACACGGATTTTTCATTCACGTATGTTTGACGACTTCTTTAATTAGTCTGTCTACATCTCCAAAGCTCAAAATGCTCCGTTCCACCTTGTCATGAAGCGGTAGTTGTCAAGCTGACAGCTCCTTTTACCTTTCGTTCAGAAGAGATTGGCATTTCCTGGGCTGAAATTATCGAACTGGCTCTAGTGAATGTGCGTGGAGTTTAAAATCATCACGGAGCGCTTCCTGTATTACCACATGACAACTTGCGTGAATGAAACAAAACACAACTCCAGGTCTGTTTGTGATGAGGAAACAACATTATAAAATAGATCAGAAAATACCGTAATATAGACCGTTTGATGTTGCACTCACTCTGCAGGATCCTCTTTTCCTAAACGCTCCATTTTGTGCTTTTCCGGTTTAGATTTCCACTCTAGGCGCACCTTTCCATAATGCAGTATTTTCCTCTTAAGTTTACTGTCAGTGGAAGACTTCACTTAGAGCGTGTGTGAAGGCTTCTCCGGCTCTTACTTTGAATTATCCCAATCTAATAAACAGCACTACCGAGTGACGCGAGAGGCAGCTTCAAGTGGATGCTAATTATTGTCACCATAATTCTCCTAAAATACCGTATCTAAGTGTTTGGAATAGCAAAGTGGGCGCCGGAGTTGACTCAATGTGCTCAAATCTAAATAATGATTTTGGGGTAATTGCTTTGGGATAAGTTCTTCCTTATCGGCAGCGCCATGATGAAATAAACAGTAACTAATGGATGCCTCAGACCGAGAATAACAATGAGAAGTGGTGGGAATTGTTAACTTTTAAGACAGGCTTCTAAAAGTTATGTTTTGAAAGTGTATTTTTCCAAAACTGCTAATATGAAGTCATTATAGATACAGCCTAGGTACGTCGTGAAAGAAGAATCTGATTTTTGCTGTTTTAAAAGTGTGAAAAACAGAACTAGTCCATTATACTGTAAATGCGAATTGTGCAACTTTTCGGGTGGAGGGTCCATCAAACGCTTTTCTTCATGGAGATGTTGTTGCTTTGTCTGGAATGTTTCGCAGTGTTCACGGTGTTAAACCTTTCTATCTTCGTGGAAACAAAACCAGATCGAGTTACAGGTCAGATCTTTGAAGAAGCAACCCCGCTCACAGTCAGAATGTTTGTTTAGATAAGCATTTTGAGCTCTAAAACCAACATTCCAGGCAGAGCAATGACAAATCCATTGTTACGGCCCCGCGCCTCCAGTTCTGACTTGTTTTGTGTGTTTTAATTACCTGGTCCCAGAAGGGTTGACCAGGTTTTGTTTTCACCGTGTTGGTGTGTGTCTGTGTGTCTGTTCACCCTCGATAATTCTGCCATTTATGGACCGATTGTCACCAAATTTGGTACGTGGGTCAAGCCGTCGTTCCCGATGCTGCAAAAGAAGTTTGGTGATGATTCGAGGTCATTTGAGGTCACACGGGTCAATTGAAAGGTCACGCCATTATAAAGGATCGGCAATTTCGGCAATTTCTGAACCATCTGCGGCCTAAAATATTCACCCAATCATCACACAAGTTGGCACACACATAACCGGGGTACACTGGATGTTACAGGTTGAAACAGGTCAAGGTCACTTGAAGGTCAAGGTAACCAAGGTCAGATATGTGTTTTTGGTCATAACTTCGTGAAGAATTGAGCTAGAGCAACGGGAGTGTCTCAAAATCTCAGAAAAAATATGATCTATTTATAATTCTATGCCTTTGCATAGTAACATATTCATAGTTTTCGAAATAATCACTAATTAGAACAGTTTCTCTTTCAGTGTATGCCATTAAAATTCTAATTGGAATGAAAATAATTTCCATTTCTTGTTTTTCTGGTGATACACAACACACTGATCTACAGTCACACAACTAACACACACACAACTCATGAAAAATGACATTTTGGTTACACACTAGTAAACACAGACATTCTCATGTGTGACCAACATCACACAAATGTTCATGGGCCTGTACAGATACACACATTACATTGTGGATATAATGATCATGTGATATGGGCTGGACTCCTCATAAACTGCTTCTGTGGTGATGAACTGACCCCACTGACGCCTCATGGGACCAGGTTAATATCTCTGATTGTTTTTGTTTCTTTTGCTGGCTGTCCTGAATCCTGCTGTGGGAGTCCTGGTCCGTGATTGGTGGGGCTGGTTTACACCCCCCTCACCTGCAGCCACCGCCCCCTATTTAAGGAGATTGGCAGTAACTGTTTGGGGCTGCTGACTTTTATGGCCAGTCTGCTGTTTTGTGTTTCAGTGTGTGTCTTTTGTCTCAGTTAGTCGTTTTTGTACTTTTGTGTCTGCCTTTATTTGGGTTGAGTCACTTGGTTTTGTTTTGTGCCTTTTTTATTTTGTCATTCAATTCTGTTTGTGGGGTCATGTGGTTTTATTTTGTGGCACTTGTCTTTTAGTTTTGTTGTGTGTCCCTTATTTTAATCACCATAACTCACTATAAGACCTGTCTGACTGTTATTTTATATCTTAGTTTAGGTTGTTTTCTGTGCATATTTTTAGCCTGTTTTGTTAATTAAACATTACTTAATTTATTCCATTCTCCACCTTGTTTTTTTGTTACTTCCCCGACCCTAGCGAGCTGGGTTGTAACATCCATACAAACAAACAAACCCCAGCCAAAAAGTCACTGTACATAGTGCACCTTTAAACGGTTTGCAGTGGTTCAAAGTTCTGCTTGTGTGTTGTCACGACACTAACACTTCAAGATCGATTTTGATACCAAGGAATAGACTCGATACTCAATACCAACTGTGGTACAACAATGATAATTATAAAGCCTCTTTCTTTAGACAATAGAATGTGATTTTCCTCTTTAAATCATAGTACTTTCTTATATCGGTGTAATCTCTCAATGGTCCAGGTAGGTTCCATAATGGTCCATGGGTGTTTACTAGTCTATGTGCTCTTATACTTGTTCTGATACAGCTCAAGATCATTCTAAATACATTCAGAAAAGGTTCCGTTCTGTCCTGTGAATGTGACCTTTTTAGTATCAATACCTGCTCAAATGAGTATGTAGTTTTGATACTAGTTTTGGTACCGATTAGTATCTAATTTGTGATATTTTTGAGAATCCTTGTTTGTAGTCATCATAATGAGTTTCTAAACGATTTCTACAACTCTCAGAGACTAGAGTGAAGTTTTGTTTGTACAATATATGTGTACTGAGGCAAGACCATAGCCAAGCTGGCGCCGCCTAGTGCCTCCGCTCAGTTTCATTTCTCATTTTTCTAATTTTTTCATCATGGGCCACATATGTAAACACAGATGAAGCAGAGGGCCGTAGACTGGTGCTCAGTACGGTGAATAATTGAAATATGTGCAAGTTTAACACATTAGCATGAATAAAGACTGATGGCTCATTCTAAGATCCTTCAAACCACACACTAAAATTAAATATTAGCTTTGTCAAGTTGTCAAGGTTTCAAAAAACTTGCAGTAAAAAGTAAATTTTTAATTGATGCAAGGTAATTTGGGCCAATTCACCTGGAAGTCTGAGGGTCAAGAAACATTTGTCTGAGGGCCACATTTGTCTGAGGGCCACATGGGCCATAGTTTGGACACGCCTGCACTAGACCGTTTGCAAAAACCCCGGAAGTTGTAGACCACACACTGGCCAATCAGTGAAGAGCTGTGAAACCATGACGTCAGACTCATCGCATTTATGGAACAGCACAACAGTAAACAAAGCGTCGAGATGGATGTAGACGAAGACAGACATTCTGTGTTGGCAACAATTCCCGAGATCGAGGATTTAAAGCTGGAACAAAGAGAATGTTTGTTGAATTTTATCAAGGGGAAAGATGTTATTGTCCTTCTTCCTATGGGATTTGGGAAAAGCTTAATATACCAGTTAGCCCTGTTAGCGGTGCATTACATACATCACAACCAAATAGCAACGACTGGTTAAATGAAAAAAGTACCTGCCTACCGTCGAGCGAACAAATTCTAATGCTGCAAGGTCAGATGGTTTCCACGAAGTGAGGCTAGCAAGACCATAGACTATATATTTAAATGGACATAGCTAACCGATTCGTTTCAAATAGGAAGTGAGCATGGGGGCACTTCTGGCTCCATCAACTCTGGCTTCACTTGACTTTACATGGTCATTCCTCTCTCTGTAACTGCTGCCATGAGCCTCGTCATTTTGGTGTTAAAATATTTGTATTAACCCGCTCTACATGATCCCGGTGTTTTTCTTCTGCTATTTTGCATGTGAATACATTTTTATTCCTCATATGTGCTCCAAATTTGCTGAAATACACGGGAAAAAAATCAAGTACTGGTCCTTTAAGTTGTCGGTGTTAACTTGAGGTCAGGATTTGTTTCAATTTCACTAAATATGATGGTAGTTCTGTGTTGTGTAATCATAATTTTAATCATGTTTTAATGCGCCCTTTCAGAGTTTAAAGTTTAAACTGGAGAATAATTAAGTTACTCCAGGGGACTTTTCTAATTGCCAAGGATTAGATTTGGGGCGTTTTAATTACATTTTTAATTGATTTCTGTCAGTAAAAGCATCTCGTTTGGATATATTGAATGCCATTTTTATTATTTGATTCTAATTAAGGGAAAAAGCATCACAAAGGGCTTTTACATTCACAAAATATGGCTAAAAATAGTTCCATAGTACAATGAAAATATTTTAAAACATGGAAAATTCTTATAGGTGGTTTTCAGATTCTGTAATGTGACGATATCATGCTGCCAAAATGGGGGCAAGAGCAATTTTCCTCTCATATTGTACTTTGCCATGAAATATCCAACAAGTAAATTCACAAATATTGTATCTGATCACCTGATACTGATTTTTTTGAAAAGAGAGCAACTGATACCAATGAGCTGAACTTTACTGATCCTGAGTAAAATTCAGGTTCAGCTGCAATAACATTTACTCTGCGCTTCTCAGTGGCCTTTGTGTCTCAGTCAAAGGTCTCAGTGCAGTTTACGAGGAGGACTGGTCAGGGAGGGTCAACAGATCTGTGTCGGGGCAGTTTGAGGAGAGGACGAGACAAAAGTGTCCCTGCTCTGTGTCCTGCAGCATCACAGTGCCCTGGGGGTTAGGGTTAGTGTTTTTGTTGGTGACGAAATGGTCCATTCTGTAAAGTATTTCCTCTGGAAGGTCTTCTGTCATATTTGATGTAAAAAGCCTGTAGCATCTCAAATGTCAACTACCAGCTCTTTAAATAGCTGCTTGCATGATCTCCATGAACACAGGGAAAACAAACAGCTCATTTCACAAAATCCAACTGTCCCTTGTGTCCTGGGAACTTTACATGCTGCACTTCTTAATTGGTTAAATCTCATGATGTTATAAACTGAGCTAAAAAAAAAAACCAACAATTTTCAGAAACTGCTCAGTGTGTGAGCCAGGTAGCCACAAGAGCATTCAACCACTCCACTGCCATGGGGAGATACGGCAGATTTTGATCATTTCTACCCAAGTTATATTATTTGAAATGACAACAAATTTATCCACAACCTTATTTCACTCATCAGAGAGCAGTCACATATGGGTTCATGTCAGAGATTTAAAGCCTATATCCAGTACACTAAAACCACAAATATTTACTCGATATATATCAGCCGACCGATATATCTCGATCTTTAATGATTTCTATTATTGACTTGATCTAGAACTCACTATAGAAGACCCCGTCCACACTAATATGTATTCGAGTTGTTTTTATTGTGGATGCAGTGTTCGTTCACACTAATCCGATGGAAAACGGCTCCAGAGATGGAAAGATCTGGTGCCGCCAGCTCCTACGAATTCATCTGAGTGTTGATCTGATCCGGCACCGTGTGGACGCCTGAAAACACTGATACACTGATGTAGGTCTATGCATGGTGAAGTAGCTAATTCACCACAAAAACACTAAGAGGCTAGAATATATTCATATATACGGTCTGTGTGTACGACCTGTAGACGTGTAATCTCTGAAAAGTTTAACATGAACCATCTTCAACGTGATAAAAGCACAGAACAGACTCACCATCAAGAGAACACCCCTCTGTAACATAAAGAACACTCATATTCCACTGAGTCATGTCCTTTAGTCCGACAGAAGCTGAACCGCATCAGCGACACAAGGAGCCAACTGTTTTGAGTGCTCCGTTTATACAAATTAACCATGCCGTTTTAAGTTTTGTTTCTGTAAAACGTAAACAAATATGCTCAAAGCTGTGTGGATAGGGAAGGATTGCGGACACAGAAACAACGTGTCTGGATGCAGATTGTTTCTGATAGATTCCAGCATCAGTCAATACTGTTGTGTCCCTGGGCAATAGAAGAAGGATGTGTAATTTCTCTTTTTCTTAAACTGTAAACCCATAGACACATAGTCACCATGTGTGCTTTTCACTGTCTGATTTTTTTTCCACTTCTACTTTTTATGTAATATTGTATTGAAAGCAGAGCAAAAGTGTCAGTCGCTGTTCAAACTAGTGATCTGAGTGATGACATCTCAACCATTTTAAAATAGAGAGTTCCTGTTTCTGTCAAAGTGAGTGAGGGTCTTTGAAAATCTGTGGCTCCTGTCCTCACCTACACGGTTATCAGAGACCAGCACCCTGCTGTGAGAGCCACAGTCACAGGGTGCACAGACTGGACTCAAACTGGGAGACTGAGGCTTCGGAATTGTCAGGATAGAACTTCATCTTGTTGATTTGAAGAGTTTACTTATTTATGTAGTTTCCAATGAAGTATACATTTTAGAGTTAATGATTTTTTTTAATTTTATTTTATTTATATTTTTGGCTTTGATTAATCCAGGGTTGCAAAATATATAACTTACAATATTTCATAATATTCTAAAAACAGTAGAATCTCTGTTGTTTTTCCAGAAGAACATTTTGTAAGAAAAAGTTTTGTGAATGCCAAAACTGTTAGTAAGAAGACTTGAAGTACAAATTTGTTCGCAAGAATGTTTCATGAATGAGGCCCAATGCAAATATCAGAACGTCGATTAATCATTTATTGTTTCTGGGTCTTTTTTAATCAGACAATAAGACAATAATAATGTGGTGCACACTGTACAGAGGACTTATTTTGACCTCAAGAGCAGCTTATAGGCGAGTTTCATTGTTGACAAAAGCGTGCGTTGCATGCTGGGAATTATTTTGGTCAGCGGCGAGAAACACTAATTCAACATGACGGACGGAGCGAGAAAGCACGTAAAGGGTATTGATCCCGGTTATTTATCCACTCTAACAGCAGAGGACCCAAGACCATTTGACCAGAAATTGGTCATAAGCATCGATGGAGCCAAATCACCCTTTTCAACCCCGACAAAAGGTGGACCAAACCAAATTTCTGGTCAGAATCTCCAACTACCTGGCCAAATATTCACTTCGGCGATATCCATAATGACTTGGTGGAAACTCCTGGGCCATTCACAGCAGAAAAGATGAAAACCTCCAAGAGTCTCGATGTGTTGTTGAACTTGTTGGAGTCCACGGTTTGTTAGGATCTTCTACGTTTGCTCTGCGGATGTTTGAAAGCCGTTTAATTCACCGTTAGTGGTTCTTTTCACTCAGAATACGAAAAAGACATTTTCCTTCTTCCGTGCTTCTATTTGTGCATCCAATAATGCAGCAGGAATTTACCATTATCAGGGATAAATACGCGAGGTTACGCACTGTGTTTGACGCTATCGTGTTTCTTGCCTCCGACCAAAATATTTCCCAGCATGCAATGCTGGCTTTTAATAACAATGACGTCATCTGAAGCTCACCTATACATTAGATTTGTACTGGGGCAAAACACATTTCGCTCAAATTTATGGCAGAAAATCAAGTACAGGTGTCAGGGTTGACCTGAGGGTAAGATTTTATTGAATTCCACTAAATATGATGGTAATTCTGCGTTATGTAATAATCATTTTAAGAATGTTAATGCGCTCTCTCAAAGTATAAACTGAAGAATAATTAATGTTTAAGTTCCTCCAGGGGACTTTTCTAATTGCCAATGATTAGATTTGCTGCCAATAATTTAATCAGCAGCCAATTCTCTGTCAGTAAAAAAGTGGTTTGGAGCTTACTGAAAGTGATTTTTATTTAATTTAAAAGGTCCAATATTACACAAAAAAGACTCTTGTGAGCTTTAAGTTGTGTTAGAAAGTTGTTACGTCCTCAAAAAAAGACCTGGAGTTGTGTTTTGTTTCATTCACACATGTTTCAGTAACCATTTAAACATGTGTGAATGAAACAAAACACAACTCCAGATGTTTGTGACGAGGAAACTACATTATGTCATAAATCAGAAAATATTTACTTCTTATTTATACAGAACTCCACCTAGAACTGCAGTATAAGTTCAATATCACTTTTCCCACAGCTTCATCGCCACAAATGGCCATTAGCAAGTCCAACAGCTGTACACTTGTGTTTTCAAAGTCCTTACATGGTCACTTTTCACTTTCAGACACAGGTCTCCAAGAGGAAGTGTGGTTTGTGATGCTGCTCTGATGTGCACTTAGCAAAATACAGGACATTTTGGAAATGGAGAGAAATACTGAAGAGGGCTGTACGCAACAAAAGTCTGGTCAGAGCTGAAGTGGAGACACAAGTGGACAATAGTTAGTGTTGGGAAGGTGACTTTTAAAATGTATTCCCCTACAGATTACAGATTACATACCCCAAAATGTAGTTTGTAACGGAATCCATTAAGTTACTTAAAGTGAGTAATGTAATCTGAATACTTTGGATTACTTGATATTGTCATGCTTTTTAAAACTACATGAATGTATCAACCACATCCTGATAGACAAATGATTTTTATATGAGATCAATGCTGCCTTCAATTATGTCCACCTACTGTTAGTGTCATATTGTTTAGACCTGGTTTAGTCTTGGTTTAGTCCTGGTTTTACACCTGGTTTTAGACCTGGTTTAGTCCTGGTTTTAGACTTGGTTTAGTCCTGGTTTAGTCCTTGTTTTAGACCTGGTTTAGTCCTGGTTTAGTCCTTGTTTTACACCTGGTTTTAGACTTGGTTTAGTCCTGGTTTAGTCCTGGTTTAGCCCAAAATGTGAAAACAGGAAAATACCGCCCTGTAATCCATTTATTTGAAGAAAGTAACTGTAATCCAATTACCACTCACTGAAACAGTAACTGTAACTGAATACAGTTACTCATAATTTGTATTACGTAATCCCGGTACATGTAATCTGTTACTCCCCAACACTGAGAATAGATGTGTCGTATGCACATCTGGAAAAGACTGGAAGACTGGAAAATGACTCAGAAGATTCACTGGAATAACTGTGATGAGGTAGTTATTAGTTATTATTATATTACACAATTTCCTGATCTCATTTATAATTTCATCACAAACAGACCTGGAGTTGTGTTTCGTTTCATTCACACATGTTTAACACACAAACCCTGCACATTTAGGCTGAGTTTGTTTCTCAAACTGAAAACACTTTGTTCCATCTTTTAATGTCATTTTGAAAAGGCACATTTAAAATGCAAGATTCTACAAATTTATATCAAATTATAGGTACTGAGTAAGGATGCACCAAAAACGTTTCCAACATGAATAGGAGTACTTAATTTTGAGTACTCACCGATACCGAGTAGCGTAGGGTGACCAAACGTCCGTTTTTCCCTGGACATGTCCGTATCCTGGGCGTCCGGGTTTTTTTTTTTTTAAGTGATGGAAATGTCCGGGTTTTCATTACAGTTCATTGGGGGCATTAAATTGATCGGCTTTTGTAGTTCTCTGTGACTCAGAAGGAGCGAGACACAAACAGTCGGTCAGTCTGCAACATACTGAAGCTTAAATGCATTTAACAATGACTTGTACAAGTAATTCTCAGTTTTCCATCCCAGTCAGGACAAGTGAGAGTCCATGTGCACAGGTTGTGAGGTGAGAGTACAGTGTCCCTCGTTTATCGCGGAGGTTATGTTCTAAAAATAACCTGCGATAGGTGAAATCCACGAAGTATCAACTTTATATTTTACAATGATTATATCAGTTTTAAGGTTGTAAAACCCCTCAGCACACACATTATACACTTTTCTCACACAGGACACTTACAACCCTTTTTGCATCCTTCTTCAAACTTATTGCTGCTGTCGTCCTTTTGTTATTTTCCTCCTTCTTTATGTAACAAACCCAAGATTCATTTATTCCGTAATGGAGCCCTACAGCGCAGAGTCCTGCACAGGTCCATTTTTGGAGACCTGCAGTACAACACCGCACCCGCCCGTTAACCCGGGATTATATCAAACTTTTGCGCTGCCTACGCCATGGACTGAACCAGGACTGAACCAGGACTGAACCAGGACTGAACCAGGACTGAACCAGGGCCGGAGGTGACCACAGGAGAAGGGACCGATGGAGAGCTCCACACCTCACGGAGGTAAACGCAGCAATTGTCCGATCGTGCTTTGCGGACAAACTGCTCGGCGTTCTCTCTCTTAAGTCCAAGATTAGTCCTGGTTTAGACCTGGTTTAGTCCTGACCCACCCATGGGTTAAAAAAAAAAACATGCAAAATTGACACACATTCACACACAAAAAAAAAAAGACAGCGAAAGGTGAACCGCGATATAGCGAGGGACTGTAGCTCAATGTCAAGGCCCCACCTCCCACCCCCGGTAAGGTGTCCGGGTTTTCACAAATGGAAACATGGTCACCCTAGAGTAGTGCTACCAGTACCAGACATTATTTATACAGGGGTTTGATTATAGTGGCAAATATAATTCATTTCATAGGATTTTTAGAGTATAGTCTACTTTTTCATCCTAGATACTTTGCTTAGCTCTGAACTCACTCTGTTAGTGACTAAATGATTTATCAAATACAATAAGTCACAATGCAAACAAAGAACCACAGGCCCCACTTAGCCGTGTTAGCATGCTACTGTTGTAAACACTGTGCTGATATCCTGTGAACTCTAAACACCTTTAAGTCCTAAATATTGTTTATAGTTCATGTGACAGACACGTAATTAAAGATGTGCAGAACAGTTGATGTGTTTGTCTTTATGCTGCTCAGCTCAGAGGTGTGAGCATCAAAGAAGATCACCACAGTTGCACTGGTATCGGCTCTTGATATTGGCAGCCCGGGGTACAACCTTTATTCTGACATATCACCACTTCAACAGTCATTCCGACAACCCTCCATTCCAACACCTTTTATGTCGCCATTGACAACCTGCTCATAGTTTGGAGCGTCACATTTTTTGCCTTTTATATAGACCACGCCTCCTCCCGGACACTGCGCAGGCCATGCCTCTAAACCAGGACTAAACCAGGACTAAACCAGGACTAAACCGGGACTAAACCGGGACTAAACCGGGACTAAACCGGGACTAAACCGGGACTAAACCAGGACTAAACCAGGACTAAACCAGGACTAAACCGGGACTAAACCAGAACTAAAACCAGGTCTAAACCAGAACTAAAACCAGGACTAAACGAGAACTAAAACCAGGTCTAAACCAGAACTAAAACCAGGACTAAACAAGAACTAAAACCAGGGCTAAAACCAGAACTAAACCAGGACTAAACCAGAACTAAAACCAGGACTAAAACCAGAACTAAACCAGGACTAAAACCAGGATTAAAACCAGGATTAAAACCAGGAATAAACCAGGACTAAAACCAGAACTGAACCAGGACTAAACTAGAACTAAAACCAGGACTAGACCAGAACTAAAACCAGGTCTAAACCAGGACTAAACCAGAACTAAACCAGGACTAAACCAGGACTAAAACCAGAACTAAACCAGGACTAAACCAGAACTAAAACCAGGACTAAACCAGAACTAAAACTAGGTCTAAACCAGGACTAAAACCAGGACTAAACCAGGACTAAACCAGGACTAAAACCAGGACTAAAACCAGGACTAAACCAGGACTAAAACCAGAACTAAAACCAGGACTAAACCAGGACTAAACCAGGACTAAAACCAGGACTAAACCAGGACTAAAACCAGGACTAAAACCAGCTTTGTGTGTCAGAATGGCAGAATGTTGAAAAAAAAGTTAAACCAAGCTCCAACCAAGGAAAAAAAATAGTGGGTGAAGTGATGTTTGATTAAAAAATGGAAATGCTGCTGTATGTCGACTTAAATAAAGAAGTTACTGAACACAACTGGGTCAGATGTCTTATGAGTTTACTGTGTTTTGAGAGAAAAAAGTCCATTTTCAATCCCTAAACTGGTTACTAACAGATATCGGTAGATACTTAAGGCCATCGTATCGATATCGGTGCATTTCTCGTGAGACTGTTTTACCCAAACAAACAGTAACCTTTCCAAATTAGTTATGATCTTTTTTCAAGGGAAACACTTTGTCAATAGTTCTAGTTCACTTAGCAGCACCAAACTCAATCTCACAACCTTAATTAAGCCAACCTTTTTCCAGCCATACTTGTTTATTTGTAGCACTCACAAACTTTTAGCTCACGGTTTGCTCATTTGAAGGTCTATCTGTTAAAAGTTGGTTCAGTGATTAATGCTTCTTTTGGGTTTTAATTCTAGTCACGTCCGGGGCAGATCTGAGCTGTCCCGAAGATCAGGATGGAGACGTATGGAGGAGCTGCGCCGCCTCTTAAGAACCTCGTAATTGGGTCAGAAGATGAATCGCAATCAAATGGAAATTATGAGTTAAATGGGCACAATTAGCAAATCGCAAAGGCTGCAATTTTTTAATGGTCTTATATTACGCGAAATTGTCTCTTGTGTTTAAAGGTGCACTGTGATACTTTTCTGCTGGAGGATCCATCAAACGCTTTGTCTGGGATCTTTCACAGTAACTTTTCTATCTTTAAGAAGACCAAATCAAGTTCAGGTCAGGTCTGTGGAGAGGCGACCCCACTCACAGTCAGAATTGTTTTTCTAGGTATTTCTGAGTTATAAAACCACCTGTAATTGAATAAATGTAAATTAGAGCTGTTTAATGTCACACTGTGGAACATTTCAGACAGAGCAATGACATCTCCATAGAAACAAAAAGTTGCTTAATGCACCTTTAAGCCACGTTAGAATATTATGTCATCAAAAACAGAACTGGAATTGTGTTTGTTTCATTCATACATTTTTGAGTAACTCTTTATTATTAGTGTGTCTACATCTCCAAAACTCAAAATGCTCTGTTCCACCTTGTGATGTCATGTACTGGTAGTTTTCAAGTTAACAGCTGCTTTTATTTTTACTTCAGTGTCGGGATGGGCATTCGATTAAATTTTCTGAATCAATCGTTGGGAGAATTAACGATCGATTATCGATTAATCATTAATATTTTTATAAAAAAATGTATCATCATTATTATTACTATCTGCACTAATCTGCATAAATAAATTCAACTTTACGACATATAAACCGTAACCACTCTAGAGCCACATCAGCCCGTTTGACATTATAATGTGTTTAATGCAGATTTGCGCAACTCTCACAGAAACAAAACTTAAAACTGCATGGCTCATTTGCATAAACTAAGCGAAGCAAAAAACAGCTCTTGTGTCGCTGACGCGGTTCAACTTCTGTCGGACTAAAGGACACAACTCAGTGGAATATAAGTTAGTGTGACCATATTTGCATTTGTTAAAACCAGGACACTGTACGGGGGGTGGGAGGTGGGGACTCATCATCGACATTGAGCTACTCTCACCTGGCAAAGCTTTTTAATATAAAAACGTTAATGATTAATCGATAATCGATCGTTAATTCTTCCGACGATCGATTAACATTTCATCGAATGCCCATCCCTACTCCGTTGTATTCTATGGATTTTAAAAGTGAAATATCAGTATTGGCAAATATCGGTTATCGGCCACAGAAACAGGCCAAATATTGTATCAGTATCAGTATTGGCTCAATAAAGAAAAAAAAAACACAAAAAAAAAAACTATAGTTTCCATGTGCACTGTGGTTTACATCTGTTCATGTTCTGAAATGTGGCCTGTTTCAGTCTTTTCGTCAATACTTCTTAAAATGTGAACTTTGAACAGAATCATATTTCTAAACCAACTGCAGTCATGATGTTTGTCAGAGAAAACTGAAATTAGACAGTTTTCTTAAATCAATTTTGAAGAAAGCTCTTCTGTTCAAGGACTTTAAGAATTATACTCACCTAATTTTCCATTTCATTAATTCTGGTGATGGCCAAAAAAGAAAAAAGAAAGTTGTTGTTGCCGTGGGAAGGAGACATTATTAATATTCTCCTGTCACTTACTAACCTGTTTTATTTGTGGATTTTAGAAGTAAGCGAGTAAGAAAATAGGACAACAATTGGACCTTTCCTGAATAATTTAATATCAGAACTTGTATCAGACCACATGCAAATATAAAAGACTTTTTTGTGTAGAAATCTATATTCTGTTGTCTTCGAGGCCCTTTATCCAATGTCTTCCCATATATTTGACCAAATTGTTTTGATACCTTGCAGTGACATCGTGCTGGAGTTGTTCTATAATGCTTTTCTATTGGAATGTTCAGCAATTTCATGAGCAAACACAGACTAAAAAGTTTTACGATCGTCTGAAAAAATACAAAATGGAGTTAAACAGCACGTTTTCAGGAGGCCGTGATCAGTTCAAGCGTTCATGGTTCTGTTTAGGAGATTGATTTTCAACAAGTAAGTGACAGTAATGAGCTAAAAAACTGTTGATGTGTGAGAGACGTGTAGTTAGAGATGTAACATAGGGTGACCAAACGTCCGTTTTTCCCTGGACATGTCCGTATTTTGCATCCTGTCCAGGGCATCCGGGTTTTTTTTTTAATGATGCAAATTTTCATTTCCGTTCATTGGGGGCATTAAACTGAGCGGCTCTCATAGCGTCTATGACTCAGCAGGAGCGAGACACAAACAGTTGGTCAGTCTGCAACATGCCGAAGCACAAATGCGCATTTAACATTGACTTAGACAAGAAATTCTCAGTTTTCTGGCCCGGTCGGGACAAGTGTGAGGCCATGTGCAGTTTGCGAGGTGAGAGTACAGTGGTCCCTCGTTTATTGTGGGGGTTACGTTCTAAAAAGAACCCGCGACAGGTGAAATCCGCGAAGTAGTCAACTTTATATTTTACAATTATTATATCTATTTTAAGGCTGTAAAACCCCTCAGCACACACTTTATACACTTTTTTCAGAGGTGCAACCCTTTTTGCATCCTTCTTAAAACGTCTTGCTGCTGTCGTCCTTTTATTATTTTCCTCCTTCTTTGTAACGAACTGAAGATTCATTTATTCCGTAATGGAGCCTACAGCACAGAGTCCTGCACGGCTCCATTTTTGGAGACCCCCAGTACAGGACCGCACCCGCCCGTTAACCCGAGAACTTTTGTGCTCCCTACGCCATGGACTGAACTAAGACTAAACTAGGACTAACCCAGGACTAACCTAGGACTGATTCCAGGACTGAAGAGGAGGACTAATCCAGGACTAAACCAGGACTAAACCAGAAGTGAAACAGGACTCACTGTCGGGGCGGGCTCGGAGGTGACCGCAGGAGAAAGGACCGATGGAGATCTCCACACCTCACGGAGGTGAACGCAGCAATTGCCCGATCGCACTTTGCGGACAAACTGCTTGGCGTTCTCTCTCATAAGTCCAAGATAAAGTCCTGGTTTAGACCTGATTTAGTCCTGACCCACCCATGTGTAAAAAAAAAAAAAAAAACATGCAAAATTGACACAAAAAAGAAAAAAAAAATCTGCGAAACGACTGTAGCTCAGTGTCGAGGCCCCACCTCCCACCTCCTGTAAGGTGTCCAGGTTTTCACAAATGGAAATATGGTCACCTTATGTAACAATAATAAAAAAAAATATCGTGACATCGTATTGCCAAAACTTGTCAAAATAATATCATCGACTGTCACAATCAATTGAATTGCAAGGTTTTCCGCTTAAGGAAGGTCTGGGGGACTAAAACGTCGTACCAATAAAAGAAAAATCAAGAGTGAGACAGTGTGCGGGAGTTTAACTTTAAAAACAGCTAAGTGCTTCTCCTCCAACGCACCTGTCGCCCAGTCAAGTGTGCAGAGTCTACACGGAAACTAGTACAAGGTTTTCCACTTAAAGATATTAAAAAAGAGGGAACTGCATAGGCCAAGATCCTTTACTTCATTTACTGCATAAAATAACTGTTATTAAGCACTTTTAAATCTTATTTCTTTAGAATATGACAGTAATGAGTCACACTGAAGACGGGTCAAGGAAAAAAAAAAAAGCATATGTACAATTCTGTTAACCTCTCCAAAATATCATAATAAATATCGTACTGTGAGATGCATAATCGTAATAACATTGTCCCGTGAGATTTGGATATCCTTGGTCGTAGTTCCATGTAGCTTTTTCTGCACAGTTTGTGTTAAAACAAAGCTCAGATAAAGTTTAACTTGAGTAACAGAACTTCTGACAGAGTAGTGCTCTCAGTTAGCATCACACTCCAGGGAAAGTTAACGACATCAGCTGCAAAATATCAAGAAATTCATCACAGTGAATAACAGCCTCTATTCACGTTTACCGTAAGATTTTTGTCAACATGCAGGCGACGATTTCCGGTGAAGTTACCGACACTGGGCATGTGATAAAACCGTGGATTCAGCAGCAGCGTCTTCACAACCTGTCAAAGCTGTTGATGTGGCACGAAACTCGACCTCTATGTCTTCGATGTCACTTACAGGCGACTGGTTGTAACTGTTGATCTGATGAACATAACGGAACGCTACAATGGCCACGTTTACATGATGTTTTTAAATTCTGAATTAATTGTTCTGAATAAATATTTGGAATTAAAATATTCTCCTTCAAGTTTACGTGGAAATTAAGCCAAAGATGTTCATTTTGTCTTATGTACTTTCACTTCTTGGGTTCTTTTTAAAGATAATACAGTAAATGTATTTACCTTGTTGACATGTTTCGGCTGCTGTAAGCCGACTTCAGAACTGTCCGCGGTGTTGGTGGTGACGTGTTGTATATCAGCTGTTGTTACTTCCTGTAGGTGTGGTCAACCTGATGGACCTGGCAGGTTGCTCAGACTGACCTCAGACTTACATGGAAATAATAATTCGGGTTTACATGGAAAACATGTTACATCGCCTTTGTTTAATGCTGCCTAATTCAGCTGCTACCGGCGTTTTTGTCATCTCGGTTTTGTCGTTACTCCACGGACACAAACATGATCCAAACTTTTTTCCGCAGTGGTTCTGTTGATAATTGTGCAGTAGCTGAAGAATTCTCTCATCATGCTTTACGTCTGTCGGCTGAGTCGGAGAAGGGAGGAAGAAGACAAACTGAGTCGATGGCTGCTCCACCTCAGCCCACTCCCGCATCCCGCTCACAAATCCAAAGAGACGTGGATGAAAGTCCGAAGCCAGGACTGTCGGAGCTGGATCGTCCGGATCGCGTCAGAAGAGCGACCCAACGAGCATGAGCTGAACGACCGCAATAAGAAGAATAAACGTTTACATGACTGAGGAATAAATGAATTTGGAATAAACCACCCACTTACTTCACAATAATCATTTTAATTAGGAATTAAGCGTTTACATGGTCTTTTTAAAGCCGAATTCATTTATATTCAGAATTAAAGCTCTTATGTAAACATGGCAAATGACATCTTTTTTTAAATTAAGTTAGATAAATTATAATTCACAAATTCACAAAAAGGAAAAAAAGATTTTGGCAGTGTTCCTATCCCCAACTGAACCCAAAGGGAGTCGTCATCCACGTGTTTTAAGCGTGAATAGAGCTTATCAGGATGCTCGGAATACATCGGAATCACTTGACTGTAAACCGTTTAAAATGTTTTTGAGGAGGTAACAGCATTATAACGTGACTAAAAGCTCACAGGAGTCCATTTTGCATCATAAAGAACCTTTCAACACTCAGATCTTTACCACAGTATTCCCAGTAAGAATGACTTTCAGCGTGGGCGGGGGGGCAGCTCATTGTACTGCGTTACTGTACTCCATCAAAGCTCTGTGCTGATCCGACAGCTCGTACAAATCATTATCTCATTGTCCCCATTTCTTCTTGACCACAACTTTTTTCTGATGTTATAAAAGTACCACGCTGGACTAATGACTCCGGCTTCTCAAAGTGGCAGGGACATCGATTCAGCTCTCTGTATGTTTAATATGAATATCCATATCTGGCACCCCTGCATTGGTAATAAATCAAACCGTGAATTATGCGCAATATATCAGTATTTCTACAAACCCAGAACTGAGTCAGATTAAATTAATTGTAATCTTTTATCCAAATTTTCCATCAAAATAAGTTAAAGTTCTTATATTACACAAAATGGATTCTTCTGAGCTTAAAGACGTGTTAGAATGTTGTTTCCTCATCAAAAACGGACCTGGAGTTGTGTTTTGTTTCACTCACACGTTAGAGTAACCCTTTATTATTACTCTGTCTACATCTCCAAAACTCAAAATGCTCTGTTGCACATTGTGATGTCATGAAGTGGTAGTTTTGAGGTTAACAGCTTTTTTTCCCAACAGAAATCAGAGGTGGGACTTGGACTTGAGTCAGACTTGAGTCACTATTTTTAGGGACTTGAGCCTTGACTTGATAAAATGGACCAAGACTTGGGACTTGACTTGGACTTGAAGCTTAATGACTTGGGACTTGACTTGGACTTGAAGGTCAGTGACTTGGGACTTGAGCTCTGTGACTTGAGAAGACTTGACGCTTCTCCTAAAAATATATATGTTTTTAGAAAATACTTTTCTTTTTACAGTTGATACATGCCATGATTAATTTTACAGGAACAAACTGGAACATGCCCCTCGCACTTCTGTTTGTTACTTTGGATGGAACTGAAGTACTGTGATATGATATCATCAAATGTACTACAGTTATATGAAATACAATACAGTAAAACAGAGGGAACTACAAAAAAACACGATCCTTCCATTTTAGCGCAGACTACATGACAAAATAAGTGTTATTGAACACTTTTAAATCTGAATTCTTTCTGTTCTGGCTATAATGTTTCACACTAAGATCTTGTCACGACAGATAAAAAGGAAAAATTAGCTTTTTTACAACTGTTATATAAATGCTCATATGTAAATATACAGTGTTTTTTAAGTACACTTTAGTTTAAAATAAATAAACTGCAAAATAATAAACTGTAAAAATCTAAGCTACTTTTGGTACTTAGATTTAAAGACTTGAAATTACTTTAAGTTCAAAGCAGACGACTTGGACTTGACTTGGACTTATGGGTCAGTGACTCGAGACTCGACTTGGACTTGCCTGTATTTGACTTGGGACTTGACTCGGACTTGAGGTCAAAGACTTAGGACTTACCTGAGACTTGCAAAACAATGACTTGGTCCCACCGCTGGTAAAGATTGGCAATTCTACGGCTGAAAGTTGTATGGCAGAAGGTGTATGGTGCATGGCAGTGTATGGGGTGGAGAGCTACAGGTTGGAGACCTGTAGCTCTCCGACTCAAATAAATAAATGGTTTCTGTTTTATGTTTAATCTAATTGTACTTCATGTAATTCTTGTGTCACTCTTATGTATACTTTATTTCCAGCCATGAATACCGGCTCGAGTGTCCCTCCTGGCTTAAAAGTCCCAGCTCAAATGTCCCATCCTCTCAGCTGGAACGTCCCCCTCCTCCCTCCGGGTGCCCCTTCTCTTGGGCGGCACATGAGTAACTGCTGTGCCCGTTAGAGGAGGGATGTTCTCGCTGCGTCACACACTGTTGGTGTATTGAGTTAGAAAATCAGCTTCTGTATCATAATAAAATAAAATGTGAACGTAGCGAGACCAAATGTCAGGTCTTGTTTATGTCATTTTACTGATCTTCCCAAAGCGGCACACATATTTTCACTATGTAATATCAATATAATCATCATCTGCTCGTACAAGTTTACTATGAAATCATATTTGAAATATTTTCTTCTTGTTCACCATGTCCTAAGGCTTCTGTAACTCTTGATTTGGGAAGAAATATGAATTATTTCCTTACCTGCCATGAACATAATTTGTAAACAAACACAACACAAGAAACTGAGAAAGCTACAGAATTTGTTCAAAAATCTTTCAGAATCACTTTTAGGAAGTTCTTAACTCTGTATTTAATTGAAATATGTAAGATCAAATCCTGAAAAAGTTGTGCCACAGTTAGAATCACATCATTTTTAAAAGTTTTTGGGTGTATGAACAAAGGTGTGGAGATATATTGTAACTTGCATGTGTTCTTTTTTGTATGTATATAGATGAACTAACTTAGTTTCATAAAGATTAGTCCTGATTCAATCCTGGTACAATCCTGGTACAATCCTGGTTTAGTCCTGCTTCAGTCTTGGTTCAGTTCTTTTTTAGTTCTGTTTTAGTTCTGGTTCAGTCCTGGTTCAGTTCTTTTTTAGTTCTGGTTCAGTCCTGGTTCAGTCCTGGTACAGTCTTGGTTCAGTTCTTTTTTAGTTCTGGTTTAGTCCTAGTTCACGTGTTGTAGTCTATGATTTATGTTCTGTAGGGGTTAATGTTAATATCATTCAGCTTCATTTTGAGTTTAAAAAAACCATCAAACATTACTGATTTTTACTGGACTGGTGCCTTTATGTTTGTACTGAAAGTGTGTGTGTGTTTTTTTTTTGTTTTTTTTTAAATATACATAGGACACCTATGTGTATTTCAGCATATCAAGTTGAGTGTCTGGCTTTAGGGGTGGAGGTGGAGTTTATTCCTTAGTACAAAAATCAAGTTTGAAATTCCCGTATCGTGACAGCACTGGTCAGAAGTGAGTCAGAGGTTTTGAATGGGCTCCTTTCATAGCGTGAGTGAGCTGGTTGCTTGTGTCCATGTTTGATCTGCGGTGATACATTTGTTTGCTTTTCTGTGCGCCCGGTCGGAGGTTAATGTCTCATTTCACTCTCCGATACCAGGGAGCTGCAGGCAGGCCCCGCCCACCGCATTACACTGTGCAGATCTGTGCCCATTCACTGTGACAGACAACAGGGCCCCACTTCTGAGAGTCAAATCAGAGCATAAAGAGGGCTGTGGTGATGTTATCTGGTGTGTACTGAGATCAGGTGAAAGAGCTTGAGATGTTAGTTTGACTATAGTAAAATGAACAATGCCTAATTCTGTTACAGAGTTCAGGTTAGCTGCGTGCTCAGTGGAAAGTCTATGTTTATTTAGTTAGAGCATTTTTTCCGAAAGACTGGGTCGTGACCATTAGGTGGGTCAAAAGATAATATTTTGGGGTCGTCTTGTCACGATCTGCATGTAAGTCTGCAATATACACTTCTGTCTAGACGCCTGATCTGCTGCTGCGCTCTCCTCCTGCACCCGGACTGGAGCGCGCTACAAAAAACACAGACCGGCCCAACTATCTCAAATGTTGAAATGTTAAGACTTGTTTTGTATACCATATTTTCCGGGCTATAGGCGCTGTGGATTATAAGACGCACTGTCATTAAATGGTCTATTTTCGAACTTTTTCCACAAATAAACTGCACCGGACTTTAAACGAAACAGTTGGATGGGTCAGTGGGACTTTGTTTGTTTGGTGTGTTCACGGTGACTCTGGGCTTTGTTCAGTTGTGGCGTGTAGGGAGGGTGCTGTCTGGGACCACTGGATTGTCGGTGTGTTCGCAGTGACTCAGTTGTTCAGTCGTGTCTAGAAGTGGCTCATTGCACTCACTTTTTCAGTTCGTTCCTTCTTTCCGTTCCTCGTCGGCGTGGAGTGATGAGTGTGGCAGTGGGTGTTTGTCGCTGCGCAGTGGCTTTCTGCTCCGTGTGTGTTTGCGTGCGCTGCGGCTTTGTAGTTTATTACGCCCGAGGGGATTCGTGTACAGGGCGCTTTGGGTTAGAGGCTTAAGAGTGCGTCTAATAGCCTGGAAAATATGGTAATTTCTAATCTTTTTGCACTGTATTTTTCGGACTATAAGATGCACGTAAAATCCTTTAATTTTCTAAAAAATTGACAGTGCATCTTATAATCCTTTGTGCCTTATGTATTCATTCTGGTTGTGCTTACTGACCTCGAACCAGTTTTAAACTTAAATGATCCACCCACATTCACATTCATAATACACATTCATCAAAACAGGGAGGCAACACAAGGCAAGTTATGCCACCATCTGCTGATGGATCATGGACGCCTGGGCTAAGGGATCAGTCTCAAGTGTCATCCATTTGTTTCGCTTCATGCGGCTTATATTATGAAACTAGTCAAGTGAATTGATATTGTGCCTTATAATCCGGTGCGCCTTATTATCAGAAAAATATGATAATAATTTTATTGACTATTTTGTTCCAATATTGCTGGTTCGGTTGAATGCTGTAAAGAAAATGAATTGAGCTACATTTATTGTCCAAATAGACGACTTATGGATCCTTTTATTGCTGCTTTAATGCTTTTCTTTGTTTTAAGCTTGAGTAAAACTAATTGTTCAGAGACACAATCACTCAGTCAACAATAAAATGTCCTCATTAATGTTCAATAATGGTCAAATCCACCTTTATTTTGTGATTTACGAATAATGTCTATTGACTTGGGTCGCGAAGGTTTGTGACTTTTAAAATATGGGTCCCAAGAATAAATTTAGTGAAACACTGAGTTAGAGAATACAGAATACCTGCATCAGAGGACTGTATTCTGAATACTTTTATTATTTGTAATGTTAGAGATGGGTAATTACAGGCTTGAAATTATCCAAATGATTCTAGTGAAGGTGTATGTTGTATGAGACTAAAACCCTCTTCCGTTATCTCATGACATCATAAGATGGAAAAGAATATTTTCAGAGGGTGAATGAAAGAAACACAACTCCAGGAACGTGGGCCAACCTTTTGTTTTGGGGTTTGCTCGCTGTCTTTTTCCTTCTGTCATGTGATGTTGTCATGTGATTAATTGATTGTATTTTTTACTACTTTGCCCTGACGAAGGCCATCTTGCTGGTCGAAACGCGTTGGCGTCCCTTCATGTAATAAAGGACTTTTAATATATTCAGTCGGAGTGCTTCGGGTTTGTATCTTACCCATTTTTACATTTTCCTGTAAGGGTAATTTTCTGTTCTAAGACCAGTGCATTAACTCTCGTAGAGCACCTGCACTCATACTTTTTACTCTTTTAAGACCCAGTGAAGCGCTCTAGCTCTCTTGTTTTATCTAACAACTCCAGGAATATTTATGATAAGGAAACAACATTACATAACATCACATAAATCAGAAAATTGTGTATTATGGGTCCTTTAATACAGATTTATATTTGTTTCACTATTTGTTATTCATAATTTTACCAGTAGGGTAACGATAACTTTTAAACACGAAGTGATGCCTACCGATATATAGACAACCAATTTGATTACAAAAACTGGTTTTACTTTTTAGATGCAATTAATTTCGATTTCATACTACATCTTTAAAATTATACTTCAGTTTAGTACAGTGAATTTTGTGTGATTCCTTGCTCAAGATTAGACTCTGAATAAGCTTCTGTGCATGTACGTCTTTAGTTACCAGCACTGCAGACTCACGACGCTGAAGGTACCATATGATTCTATATAAATACCTGATAATTAATGCATACTTTGACATGTTGTCCATGGAGACAAAAATGTTTTATGTAATACTGTGGAAGATCACAGCCAAAGGAACAACATTTCCATGGAAACAAGCAGGAGGAGGCCAAATAAGAGTCAGGTCTGTCTGCAATAAAACAGACAAATAACAAAACAAAACATATGTGCTTTTTCTTGGTTGAAAAGTTCACAGTGAGGTTTTGTAAACTTTGAGCCACACTAGAATGTTGTTACCTGCTCAGAAACGAACCTGGAGTTGTGTTTTATTTCATTCACACATGTTTGAGCAACTTTTATTATTAGTCTGTCTACGTCTCAAATGCTCTTTTCCACCTTGTGATGTCAAGAGGTAGTTTTTAAGTCAGCTACTTTTACCTTTTGTGCTGTAGAGATGGGCAATTCTAGGACTGAAATCAACCAAATGATTTTAGTGAAGTTGTATGAAGTTTAAAAACACAGTGGAGCACTCATAGACTATATACAGTACCGGTCAAAAGTTTTAGAACACCACACTTTTTCCAGTTTTTTTACTGTTGGCCAAAACGTATTCTAAACTTTTGATTCGTGAAAGTGTCCACCTTTGGCAGATATAACAGCTGAACACACTCGTGGCTCGTTCTTTTTTCAACAGAAATCAAATATTGTTCAGAAAGTTCTTCCCAAGTCTGTTGCAGAAGTTCCCAGGTTGCTCGGTTTTCACTCTTCTGTCCAGTTCATCCCAAACCAGCTCGATGGAGTTTAAGTCTGGACACTTTGCTGGACATTCCATGTTTTCAAGCTCATCATCTTGTTCTTTTTTCCTGAGGTAGTTTTGGCAGAGCTTGGACTTGTGTTTTGTCTTTTATCTTTTTTTTTTTCACCTCTGGCTTTTTAGTTCTTACCTTTGTACCATTTCAAGCTCTTCATTGGACTTGCACGACTTGAATTGCAATAAATAACTGGAAAAATTAGGATGTTCTAAAACTTTTGACCAGTAGTCTATAGGGGTGTGCAAAAATATCGAAATATTGATATATCGTATCGCTTAATGTGATGATACAGTATCGATATCGTGGACTGCTGTATCGAGAGTGTTTTTGGTATATTTTACTCAATTATTTTGTTACAGCGCTACAGTTTTGTTGTTTGTTTAGTGGAAGCAAACTCGTCTAGGTGACACAGTTGACATTTTCACTGAGTAAAATGGGTGTTTCATATAAACTTTGCACAAGAAGTGGTTTAACAAAGACTTTTAGTATCACAGCCATTATTTTTATTGAATCGTATCAAATTGAAAGCTCATTATATCGAGATGTATCATATCGTGGCTTGTGTATTGAGGTGTGTATTGTATCGGCGACTTCTTAATGATACCCAGCCCTAGTAGTCTATATATGTAAAGTGAGAGATGCCCGTGGTGTTTGGAGCTGTAATCCCCAAACTGGAGGAGTGTTTACAGCAGATCCCAGGAAAAACATAAGACATCCCAGTCCAGAAAAGTGGAGATTGAGAAGGAGAAGGATGAGGTTTTTAACCATGGCCAGCAACGTCCGTAGAAAGGAATGTGTGGGTGCGGAGTTGCAGCCAAGAGCGGTGGGATTGCTTCACTGCTTCGCTCACATGGAGTTCAGACACAATTTTCGTATGGCGAGAAGAACGTTTGTGTACATTTGTGAGCGCCTACTTGTACCACTCTCGCGGGAGAAAACACATCTTCGACGGCCTATTTCAATGAGCAAAAGTGTCGTCTTTGGGCTGTATTGACTCACAACAGGTGCTTATTACCATTTTGACGCTTCGTATTAACCTCATTTTGACTGCAGCCGAACGCTATCTGTGAATTCTAGGGACAGACTGCACAAATAGGCCAGATTGTCAGTCCGCCCACTCTTTTAGTCCACTTCTGTATGCATCCTATGGACGTGATTAAGGCTACGTTCAGACTGCAGGGCTTAATGCTCAATTTGGATTTTTTTTTTTGTCAGATCTGATTGTTTTGCGAGGTCGTTCACATTTCCAATTAAATGCGACTTGTATGTGATCTCCACTGTGAACTTTAAACACCTCAAAAGTGTCCCACATGGACTCTCAAGCTCCCACTCCTCTGGTAGAGGACCCGAGCTGGATGAGGGTGAGTGAGATCAACTATTGTGGAAGGTGAGGAGCACATTTTTTATTTGTAGTGTTATAGAGTCCATGGAGGCACTTCCGGTTGATTTTACTTGATATTTTTGGAGCTTTAAAACTATCAGATTGAAGAAATGTAAGGTAGAGTTATTTAATCTCATACTGTGGAATAGCCCAGACAGAGCTATGATATATCCATAGCACTGTTGGGCAAGTTACTTTAAAACTGTAATGTGTTATTTATTACTTATTACTGTCAGTTCAAAGTAATTTGTTACATTACAATATTACCGTATTTACTATTGCATTACTTTTAAGTTACTCTCACCAAAATAACTGCAAAGATGCTGAACTTTTGGGCCCTATATGGACTGAACCAGAGATTGAACCAGGACTAAACCAGAGCTGAAGCAGAACTGAATCAGGACTAAACTAGGTCTAAACCAGGACTGAACTGAGGACTAAACCAGGACTAAACTAGGTCTAAACCAGGACTGAACTTGGACTAAACTAGAGCTGAACCAGGACTGAATCAGGACTAAACTAGAATTAAACCAGGACTAAAATAGGTCTAAACCAGGACTAAACTAGGTCTAAACCAGGTTTAAATCAAAACTAAACCAGGACCAAACGAGGATTAATCTTGGACTAGAACTTGGAAGCACTTTGCAGACAGGGCATCTGCAAAGCTCGATCGGGCGTCAGCTGCTTAGCCCTGTGGTGGGCAGAGTTCTGCGTCAGCCATTTCGCCCCCAGTTACCTCACAGTCTACGCAAATTTTAGCAAATTTGTATGAAGAAAAACGGAAAAACCACCACTTCAATCCAGGTTAAAAAAGCACGCGCGTAACTGACATTTGTACAGAGTAAAATATAAAAATGTTTCCCCCTGTAATGTCACATTACTGCGTTACAGTAATTAGTTACTTTTATAACGCGTCACTCCCAACACTGATCCATAGATAGAAGCAGGTGACGGACCCCCAGCCGAAAGGGAGCAGGGTGTCACTGTCTCTGTTTACGATGTGTCACAGTGGGACGCGTCAGAGGAAGGGAGAGTCAGGAAGTGTCTCTCAGCATCTGTCTCTCACCGAACCCTGTCACCTCCACAGCCGTCCCTGAGCCCACAGCTCTCTCCTAATGACCCAAAATATCCTGCAGACTTTAGCCACATTCTCAGTCTTACATCTCGGCTCACGCTGGCTCCCTTCTCCCCGACGCGATTCATCACATGTCTGTATTTTAACCCACCTCAGTGTCTGACTCAAAGAACTGTCCGCGAGCCAGTTTCAAAGGCATTTCCGCATGGGGAGTAAAAAGTTAGATTCATTAAAGGTTAAATTGTTATTCGTGTGGGATGGACAGTTTGATCTGGCGGTAGTTATAGGCAACAGAAAGAAGCATGCAAAATATACAAATGAAAAATAAAGATATAAGTTGTGACCCAGTTGCATAAGGATTAATGGACCTGTATACAATTTTTCTGTCTGCGTCTAATTATAAAGCTTTTTAATAAGCGATAATTAGGAAGTGCGCATTAGCATACTAGTTGTTGTTAGCTTTACCATCACAGCCAAACTCCACACATGTTTAATACGTTTAGTTTTTGTTTTTGACGCTTCACCGAGGGTCTTGAGTGCATAGAAGATGGAGGCCAATATGAAGAAGATTACCTTATTTTTCTCCACAGCTCCGTCTCATCAACACACGGTACAGTACAAGTTTTTCAGAACCACCTGAGCTCACTTCCGTTTTCACAATAAAAGTCAGGACTCGCTTACACTAATCTGCTCTACATGATCCTGGTGTTTTTATTTTGACTACAGCCAAATGCAGTGGGTGAATTCCAGGGACAGACTGGGACCAAAAAACAGGCCTGGAATTTTACCGCACAAATAGGCTAGATTGCCAGTCCGCCCACTCTTTTAGTCCACTTCTGTATGCATCCTATGGACGTGATTAAGGCTAGGTTCAGACTGCAGGGCTTAATGCTCAATTTGGATTTTTTTTGTCAAATCCGATTGTTTTGCGAGGTCGTTCACATTTCCAATTAAATGTGACTTGTATGTGAACAGTGTGAACTTTAAACGCCCCAAAAGTGTCCCACATGCGCATTGAAGGTCACAAGGACATCGGAAGTCGCCCAAACATGGACGCAGCATTAAGCACCTGGACATTTGAAAGTTGCTGTCGTCCCGGAGCCAGAACATGTACAGCTTATTTATTTTAAGGAGGAGATTGAGAAGGAGACGGACGAGGTTTTTGCTCGTGGCGTTTTGTGGGGCAGCGGCAGCAACGTCCATAGAAAGGAACATGTGGGTGCAGAGTCGCAGCCAAGAGTGGTGGGATTTCTTTGTGCTTCTCTGCTTCACTCACACGGAGTTCATATACAATTTTTGTCTGATGAAAAGAACATTTGTGTACATTTGTGAGCACCTACTCTCGTGGGAGAAAACATGTCTTTGGTAGCCTATTTTAGTGAATAAATGTGTTGGCGTTGGGTTGTATTGGCTCACAACAGGTGTTCTTATGATGTGTGGGTAGGATGAATGCGACCTGGCCGTTCAGACTGAAGTCGCATGTCAAAAGATCGGATATGTATCGGTTTTAGGAGCACATATCCAAGTGGTCTGGGTCACATTTGAAAAAATCTGATCTGTGTGGTTCAGACTGTCATTAAAAGATCAGAAACAGGAGCATAGGGGCCAAAAAATTGTACTTGGGTCACTTAAGGCTGGAGTCTCCTTCGCCTTAATCTCTAAATCTAAGCCTAATGAAACTACTGCATCGTACCAGGTTTGTGAAGTTGTAGTGTATTATTTTGAATCACACTTTTGTATATTTATGGAAAATTGCCATGCACGAGCTTGGACAACCTCACACTGCTAACCATAAGGAGTTTAAGGTTTATCTAGGTTTGAATAGGGCCCAGGAGAGATCATTAGATTACTCAAACCTGTATTGATCACATCTTAATCCTCTTCAGCCATGTTGTGATGAGTAAACACCATTGCTTATAACACGGTAGAAACCTCCAAAAAAAGTCAATTTAGCATAACACCCCTCTTTAATTAAACGCATCAACTTTCATTTCGTCCATACGTCAAAAGAATGAGATCTCGCCCACGATCGCGCATTAGCTCAGAGCTTTGACAACGCTTACATTACGCTGTGGCAGTCCGCCTTTCCGGAACAAACCGCCTAGTCTTCTCTCCTAATCAACAACAATGGTTCATTAGGCCCAGCTCCTGTGTGTGCAGGGGTGTGTGTGTGTGTTAGTGTGTGTGTGGCCCTGTTGCTAATGTGGGCTTTGTTCCTGTGCCACGGGCGACGCACTAACACTTGTCCAACATGAGAATAATGGCTTGATTAAGAACTCCTGCCTTTGAGATTAGAGCGCTCATGCTAATTCTAACGACACAGCCCGGAAACTGTTAATGATGGAATGAACAGAGTGATGTGGAGGAGGAGGAGAAGAATGTCTGCTGTCTTCTGGAGGAGATGAAGAGGTGGCTGTTGGTTCTGCTGCTGTGGTGGAGGTGGAGATGTTGGATGTTTCAGCAGGGGAGTTGAAAGTTAGAGGACAAAATGCAGACTTGGCTTTACAACCCAGTTCTGTCAGAGAAGAAGTGAAGACTAAACAACATAACAGGGTGGACAAACTTTTTCACTTTGAATATCTTGAAAGATAATCGAAGCTGTAGGTCAAAGATTATTCAGATGAGAATATTTAGACTTTTTCACGTATCGGCCTTAAATTTCCAGCACGGTCCATTTTGTTTTGGTTGATCTGCTGTTTAAAAAATACACACAAACCTTTATTTTAGCATTTTAATATGAAGAAATAAGTGCACAAATCGTGGTTACACAGCTCTCTTATAGGTTTGGTGCTTGGGGGGAGTTTGTAGTAAAGGTAAAAAACTGAATTTGGGGAAAATAATAAAAAATCGGCCCAAAAATATCGACCCAGAAGTATGGGCCACGGTTGTTCTATTTTCTAAACCAGGGGTGTCAAACTCAGATTCACAGAGGCCTAAATGAAAAACTGGGACAAGTGAAAATATTTATTGAAAAGTTTCAACAACATCTGCATGTTTTCTTTCTTTTGAGATATGCCGTGTTAAACCTTTTCTTATTAAAATAAATGTTTAATAATAGTTTTGCTTAAACATAGAATCCACAAGCAAAATAAGTTTTAAAGAAATAATGTCTCTGTCTATCTGTAGCTTTTGAACTCCTTTTAAATGTTTCTTTTCTTTTCTTTTTTTTTCTTCACAAGTCAACAACCAGTCAAAAATAACAATGTGCTTCAGTGAAAATCCAATCTTTAGCAGATGTTAATGAGTGTCAACAAGAGTGGTGGAGGCTATTAGTGGACTGACAGGCCGGTGCCAACGCATTTGTAAAGCATTCTGGGATTCGTAGTACTGGCAGTGCATGCATGCCAGCTTTAATACATATTTGATACGATCTTGCAGGCCAAATATAATTATATCGCGGGCCAAATTTGGCCCCCGAGCCTGATTTTGACATGTCAGTTCTAAACAATCAGTATTAGCAATGGCCATGGAAAAGCCATATCGGTCGATCTGTAGTGTATCTTACATGCACAGACTGAGCCACTATTGATTTTAGGTCTGTATCACAATGCAGTGTGATGTGCTTGAGATCATGTTTTCCTATGATCAACTGGGCCAGTTTAGCAGATTAAAATTGGTCTGAGGGACACTTTTCATAGCCTGACTCATCAGCCAGTTTCACTTCGTAGAAACCGTCTGACCTCACATAGAATTCATTTGCTCGACAGTAGGCAGGTATTTTTTTTATTTAACCAATCACTGCTATTTAGTCGTGGCATATGTAATACACCGTTAACGGGGTTAACTGGTATATTAATCTTTTCCCAAATCCTGTAGGAAGAAGGACAATAACATCATTTTCTTTGGTTCAGCTTTAAATCCTCGATCTCGGGAATCGTTGCCAACACAGAATATATGAATCTTCGCTGATTGGCTGGTGCCTGAACTCACACTTCCGGGGTTTTTTGCGAACCATCTAGTGTATTCTGATTTCTGACCTAGTCCCTGGAGAGAAATGAAATTGAACAGAGGCACTAGGTGGCATTGGCCTGGCTACCGGCCATAGTTTGGACACTGCTGCAACACAACATTCAAGACAAGCAGGTGGCTGTAAATGTCCTCTTAAACTCTTAAAGGGCTCAGTAAGGTCCAGGCACACCAATTACACCTTAATTATACTACATTAACTTTTTTTTTTTTTTTTGAGTCATTTGTGTGTAGACTCTGCACATCTGACTGGGCGGCAAGTGTCTCGCTCTTCAGTCACTTTTATTAGTACAATGTTTGGGACTTTCTCACTATCCTCAATTATGTAACATTTGATAATCCACGTGACCACCTAATCACGCCCATCTGAAAACTGTCAGATTCAAGGGTGACCAGACTCACATCTTCATAAAGTATTAGATAAACTTGTATATTCTGAATCCCAGAAGATATAAACACTCGGTTCGTTATTCAAGTTTGACATATCTTCCCAACACCATTCACAATATTAACAATAGTGTGAAACTCTGCCCAGGTCCAACCAGCGCATTTGCACTTCTCTTTTAAAATTCAGACAGTTGACATTTCTCTCGCAGGTAACCAGCCCCCACCATTTCCTCAGAGCAGCCATCAGCGGTGCCTAAAAGCCAGCCTGAGCTTCGGTTTGCCTTCCCAATGCTCTTAGCCTTATTCAAATCTGTGCTCTGAGTCAGGGCTGCTGCTTTGCATGATGCCACACTATGAAGGGCACTGCGCATAGGCTGTCTGGGTACTGGATAGGCAAGTTGTTTTTCCCTATTTTTATTTTTAGGAGAGTGTGTGTTTTTAAGGCAGTTTGGGGGCCCATAGGAGGCTGCAGCAGATGTCCACAGTCTGCGTAATTGTTTTGTATGGCTCTGGACTCTGCCCCGTCGTGAAATAAAAAGCCCCATAAAGGCGTAATGGTGGAGAGAGCAGATATGGCCCAAGTCTGTTCAAGGTGTGTGCGGTATGTTGTTCAGTGAATATCCAACGATTCAGAAATAACTATGGGAAAGAGGATTTTGATAGGAAATACTGTATGTTATGCAGGGCCACTTCAAATTGTATCGCAGTCGCATTTTTTTTTGGGGGGGGGGTCTATTATGTAAAATCAGAGACCAAGAACACACATTTCATCTTGAAAGGCAAGTCCTCGGTAACCTAGTGCCTCCGCTCAATTTCATTTCTCTCCAGCCACTAGGTCAGGAATCAGAAAACACTAGACCAGGGGTGTCAAACATGCGGCCCGGGGGCCAGATCCGGCCCTCCGAGACCTTTGATCTGGCCCTCGGCTGATTTTCTACTAAAATATTTTAATTATGTTTTCTATTAAAATATTGATAATTTTCTGCGGTGCTTAGCATAGCAGCGTCTCCAGCGTCTTTGTACGTGGCCCCTCCCACCAGAGCAGCACAAATTAAGACTTGTCTCTTTGCAAACGCTCTTAAAGGACGATCGTTTTGACTGTTGACCGTGACACCCTCATCAGAAAAATGTCAAAAATGAGAAAAGTGGAGCCGAGTGCAGGATTTTCCAAGAAAAATTGACTTATTCCTATTTGCATCCAAGTTAATGTTAAAACATTACGTTGACATGGCATTTTTCAAGTTTCAGGTTGTTCCTAATATAATATTTTGTAAAAGAAAGAGTTCATCAATTAAAAAAGATTTCTGTAATAGATTTGCATTTTGCGTAGATTTGTGTTTGAACTTATTGCTATTTTTGTGGTATATATGCCATGAGTTTTTATCCTGGCCCCTTTGGGATCAAAGTAGGTTGGATACGGCCCCCGGACCAAAATGAGTTTGACACCCCTGCACTAGATGGTTTGCAAAAACCCAGAAGTCCAGGCACCAGCCGATCAGCGAAGAGCCATACATTCTGTGTGTTCCAGAGATCGAGGATTTAAAGCCAGAACAAAGAGAATGTTTGGTGAATTTTATCAAGGGGAAATACGTTATTGCCCTTTAACCTACAGGATTTGGGAAAAGCTTAATATACCAGTTAACCCTGTGAGCGGCGCATTACATACATCACGACTAAAAAGCAGTGATTGGTTAAATGAAAAAAAGTACCTGCCTACTGTTGAGCGAACGAATCCTAACACTGCAAGGTCAGACGGTTTCTACGAAGTGAGACCAGCTGATGAAACAGGCTAGTATGTTAAGCAGGGCCACTTCAAACTGTAAAACAGAGGGACATGTATAGGGATGCACTGGTATTGAATATCGGCACAGGTCCAGGAAGATTACCTGGATGGGCAGCATTTCACATACTGTATATTTTCAGACTATAAATCGCTCCAGAGTATAATTTGCACCATCCAAAAAATGCATAATGAAGAAAAAAACATGTATAAGTCGCACTGGACTAAAAGTTGCATTTTTTGGGAGGGAAATGTATTTTATAAAATCGGAGACCAGGAACCGACATTTTATCTTGAAAGGCATGTCCTCGGTGTCACTTCTGAGCAACTCCGCCAACTCTAACTAAATCTAGGTTTTAGCCCAGGATTAGCTCTTCTTGTTTTCTTCATTGCAGTTCGAGTATTCTCCGCTTTTCACCAGTCCCTCACAAGTTTCTCGCTCACTCCAAACTTTCTTCCTGCTGCTCGATTACCGTTTTTGGCTGCATATTTCACTACTTCCAGCTTGTAATCTACAGAATATGATTAACAGTTTATCGCCATGTGATAAAATAAGTTATGATGCTAAATGAACATTAGTGAGTGGGATACATCTTAATGACTCATATGAGTTAAATACAGGCGAGATCAGAAGAAACGTCTCAAACTTCAGTAGGCGGACAGCCACTCAAACCAGGACAGTGACTCTTTCTGCAGGAGACATGCGCAGTCGAGCCAAGTGACAGTAGTACAGGAATAATAGGAGGAGCAGATACTGACACACAAGCCTAGAGCGCCCTCTCGTGGCTGTCATTGTGAAAATAATAAAACATGTGAAATTATATATTTTAATATATAAGTCACAACCGGAGTATAAGTCACAGGACCACCCAAACTATGAAAAAAGTGCGACTTATAGTCCAGAAAATACAGTAAACATGGGTGTGATGTGGTTCCTTCGATGTCTAGTTAGTCAGACATGTTGAGTGTTTATTTTGCTGTTTTAAACATTAATAACAGATCAATCTGGTGCCTGTTTTCCTTGTGGACTCTCACACTAGCGTTAGTAACATCCTCATTGATGCCTGCTCTCTGCTAAACCAGCGAGGGGGCGTGTACATTCAACATCCAGAATATATCCAAATATGGTCCCTGGTTGCAAATGAGCAGCTATAACTGCTAGCCTTGATTAGCCTCATTTGGTTGCACACTCCCTTAGTCCACTTCTATTTTACAGACTAGGTACTGGCTAATGTTGGCCTAGAGCGTTTCATAATATTCAGACTTTTATGCATACAAAGATGTTCAATTTCATTTTTCATTTCATTTTTTATTTCATTTTAATTTCAAAGATGTTCAATAGGTATTTGCTGGAAAAGTTTTGTAGTAAGTTCACCGTGTTTTGATGTAAATAAAATGTCTTTTTCAATCTCGACAATGGTATCAGTTAAAGGTTGTATAGAAGATTCTCCAAGGAAAGAGAAATGCAGCAACTGTTTCTCCTTTTTCAAATGGCACGCTTCTCTCCTCTTCCTCTTCTCTTCTTCGTTCAGCAACGTCAAAAACAGACTTTCTTTTGCGGCGAACTGGTCGTGAATTCTTGTCCGCCATTACAGCAAACTTTGTGCAAACTGAGAGGAAGCTACAGTTCGTAAAAGACGCTAAGAACCGCTGTGTTGGTTGAGTAAACAGAATCAGTGCGTGAAAGGTGAATGTAAACGTAATCCCAGCGCGCCCGCAAGTCAGTGACGCTAGAAACGTAGGGAGTTTGATTGACAACCCAAAAGCCAATTGATAAAGGGGTAGTCTTGTTATCTATTGGCTGATGTTTATCTGCCCCCACCACATCCACAATTGATGGATTTTCATTCTTTTTTTTTGTCATCATAATTACAAGGCTGCTGCATTTCTATAATTCTATTTTGAACTTTCATCGACAATTTGAAAAAAAAAAAAAAAAATCCTCCATACAACCTTTAATGCCGGGTATCAGTTGATACCAAAAATGAAAGCCTCATCAGTGCATCTCTGGTCATGTTGCTGAATGTTGAAGTACATGGAGGGACAGACAGTAAATACAAAGTCTGTATCCATTTTTTCTCATGGATTTGATCAAAATGTGTCTTGCCTAACAACAGACACATTGTATAAGCAGCTCTTGTGGTCTGTTATAAAGTGTTTTATTGTCCAAGCATGGGAAAGTGTACAGATATAAGTGTACAGATCCACCTTCATGTCAAAAAATCACTCAATCTTGTTTTTTCCACCTCTACACAATTAGTAAAATCAAAACTATCCTCTCCCGCCCTGATCTTGAAAAAGTCATCCACGCTTTCATCTTCTCTTGTCTAGACTACTGCAGCTCCCTCCTCTCCGGCCTCGACTCCAAATCCATCTCCCGCCTTCGACTGGTTCAGAACGCAGCAGCTCGGCTCCTCGCTGAGTTTAACAATCGACACATGACCCTGTTTTACTTCCCTTCCCTGGCTCCTGTGTGTTTTAGAATCAATTTTAAGATTTTACTGATCATTTTTAAAGCTCGTTTGGGTCTTGCTCCAAGTTACATTTCAGAACTTTTAACCCCGTACAAGCCTCCCGCCGCCGCAGATCCTCAGACAGATTCCCCCGTGGCTCTTCCAAAGTCCAGGCCTTTTCAGTCCGAGCGCCTCGGCTTTGGAACGACCTGCCTGAGGAGATAAGACTCGCATCATCAGAATCATCTTTTAAATCGCTTCTTAAGACAAATTTTGATCGGTTGGCCTTCCTTTAACTGGTTTTAGCTTGATTTTATTCCTAATTTCTTTTTATTTTTTATAATTCCTTGAATTGTTTGCATCATCGTCTGTTTTTTGTATATTTTCTGGATATTTTTATTGTTCTTCGCAGCTTGTACAGCACTTTCCTCTCTGAAAGTTGATTTGCAGAATTCACTTTTATAAGTTTAGAGCCCGTATTTAAACTACATCCAGTGAAGAACAAGTTTCAGAATGAACTGTTAACCCCGCTCACTTATTCTCATCTGATGCTGAACCAATAAAAAAACATACAGGCAATTGTTTCCACGTGGTTCATTCAATAAAATGCAAAGTGTAGGCAGAAAGGTGGAACAGGCAGTTTATCTTTCTTGCATACTATTTTCATAATATCCAAAAGAGTCATTCATAAATGTTGAAGTTGATAAAAATAGGCGCTCTAGTCATTTTAGTATTCAGATTGGCATTGGCGAATTAACCTGTTAGTGTCATGTTATGTATGTATAAGTATAAGGCCAATAAGCAGTGGTGGGATGCAACAAAGTACAAAAGTAGAAGTACAATTTTTAGGTATCTGTACTTTGCTTAAGTACTTTTTACAGTGGCTACTATCTGTACTTTCTACTCCACTACATTTTAAATCTGGACTGAAAAGTAAAAAGTGTTTTTCTTTATGGTTTGAGACCATTTAATGTGAGTTCATTTGAGCTTAAAATGAGCTTAATTGTTCCAAATATCTTCGCAAAAAAGTTTTTACCCTTTGAGTAAATTTTTTAAACAGGTACTTCAATAAGTTTACTTTTGATTATTTTTTTTAGTTGATATTTTTCATGTGATAAGAACCGTAATGAAAACGACTTGAATACGTACTAGTGTGGCCAGATCTAAAGGTACAATGTGGAGCTTTCTGAAGGAGATTCCATGGAAATAGAAAGTCAAAGGTCCTATATTATGCAAATTGACTCTTGCGTGCTTTAAGTCATGTCAGAAGGTTGTTACCTCATCAAAAACAGACCTGGAGTTGTGTTTTGTTTCATTCACACATATTTAACTCTCAAACCCTGCAGATTTAGTTCTTCTCTCAATCTGAAAACATCCTGTTCCACCTTTTGATGTCATGTGGTAATACAGGAAGTGCTCTACTGTGTTTTTAAACTAACAATAAATAACAATGTGCTGCAGTGAAAATCCAGTCTTTAGCAGATGTTAATGAGTGTCAACAAGAGTGGTGGAGGCTATTAGTGGACTGACAGGCCGGTGCCAATGCATTTTTTAAAGCATTCTGGGATTTGTAGTATTGGCGTGGCAGCCGGTGGTCCAGCTCTAATACATATTTGATATGATCTCGCGGGCCAAATATAATTATATTGCAGGCCAAATTTGGCCCCCGGGCCTGAGTTTGACATGTCTGCTGTAAAACATAAACAAATATGCTCAAAGCTGTGTGGATAGGGAAGGATTGCGGATACAGAAACAACATGTGTGGATGCAGGTCATTTCTGATACGGTGATTCAGTGATTTGTTTCAGCGTAAACGTAGCTTTAGCCTTTCTTTGTATCAAAACTTGACCCTGATTTTGCTACAGTAATGCAAGCACTTCTCGTAATCCCTTTTCATACATTATGTATGTATTGAGAACTGACTTTGAACCTACTGAACTGATTCTTGTTTGCCTTCATTGTATATCTCAGACTATCCCAGAGTGTGTGAAGGCTGAACTTTTCTCTCGCGCGTCTTGCTGTATAAACATTTCACGACATTGAGTGCGGCCTCGTTACATGCATTGTGCTTTACAAGGAGACGGAATGGTTTTGAAATGAGTCCGTATATCAGGCCGTAATAAGGTTTGATTGCACTGCACAGGAGGCTGTAAAGGAAGCTGGTTGAATAGAATGGCCCTATTACAGAGTGAAGAGGAGGGTGTGCTGTGCTTATCTGACTCGCTCTGTTTGACTGTGTGGGTGTGGAGTGTGCGCACGTGCTGGAGCTGTCAGTCTGGGGCATTCGAACTGTACTTTAGTCATTTATAGGTGGAGGGTTATGGAGGGCAGAGTGCAGTAGTTGGCTAGAGAAAGTATTTGTCTACTGCGTTTTCACGGAAGTCAAATCTGAAATTTGAAAATCTAATACTAAATCTGATACTAAAACTAGGATCAAACTTTGAGCAAGAATCGACACTAAAAAAGTCACAATACCTTTATATCTTGATCTGTATCAGAACAAGTATAAGAGCACATAGACTAGTATACGCCCATGGATCACTATGGAAAGTACCTGGACTATGTTAGTATGTTAAGTATGATATGTATTAGCAATTAATACTCCATATAAGTGTAACATCCCCATCTTTAAGAGAGCTGGAAATGAGGAATATCTCTTTGTCTCAGAGTAATTACATATTTTTTCTATTTGAAGTTCAGTTTATGTTAACTTTCTGTAAAAGGGGGGGAAGAACTTCTTTAAGTTAGTACTGTATTTTCTATAAGTTGCTCCAGATTATAAGTCGCACCAGCCAAAAAATGCGTAATGAAGAAGAAAAAAACATATATAAGTCACACTTTTTGGGGGAAATTTATTTAGTTTAAATTTTTATCGGAGACCAGGAACCGACATTTTATGCTGAAAGGCAAGTTATAGTAATAACAATAGAACAGGGAACGACAGGCTGTTGCTCAGGGAGTCTCTCCATGTCTGCTTTAGACAGTATGATGCTGTTTTTACATGGTAAAAAGTTATATTATTATTGATTTGATATGGGACAACAGTAGCCAGGCTGGCACCACCTAGTGCCTCTGCTCAATTTAATTTCTCTCCAGCGACTATGTCAGGAATTGGAATACACTAGACGGTGTAGACCCTGGAAGTTGTAGACCGTCACCGACCAATCAGTGAAGAGCTGTGAAGCCATGACGTCAAACTCAAGTGCCTGTCTGGGTCCCTTTTGTGGAACAGCACAACAGTAAACAAAGCGTCGAGATGGATGTAGATGAAGACAGACATTCTGTGTTGGCAAAGTGGGAACAAAGAGAATGTCTGGAGAATTTTATGAAGGGGAAAGATGTTATTGCCCTTCTTCCTTAGCTTAATATATCAGTTAGCCTTCTTAGCAGTGCATTACATACAAGGCAAGGCAAGTTTATTTGTATAGCACAATTCGTACACAAAGTAATTCAAAGTGCTTTACAGAATAAGAAATACATTAAAATCATAATAAAAACAAATCAAAACATAAATAATCATGAAGATTAAAATTTTAAAAAGAGAGACATAAATTGGAGAGAAGAGTGCGGAATGAAAACCTTTCAGTTATTTGCACAGTTAAACAGAAATGTTTTGAGCCTGGATTTAAACAGCGTCACAGAAGAGTCTGTCTCACATGTTCAGACTGTTCCAGGTTTTAGCTGCATGAACCTGAAACTCTGACTCCCCTTGTTTAGTCGTGACTCTGGGCACCAGCAGGAGGCCGGTCCCTGAGCTCCTCAGAGTGTGAGATGGTTCATATGACACTAACATGTCACAGATGTACTTTGGTGCTCGGCCATGGAGAGACTTGTACAAGCAGAGCTGCTACATCATGACCAAATAGCAGCAACTGGTTAAATAAAAAAAGTACCCACCTGCTGTTGAGCAAATGAATCTTAATGCTGCGAGGTCAGACGGTTTCCACAAAGATGAATCAGACTAGGGCGACAGTAACTCAGTTGGTAGTGTTTTTCCACTGACCCACAGGTTGGTGGTGCGATTCCAGCTCCCACAGATGAATATGGTCATTGTGTCCTTGGGCAAGACACTTAACACCCTTGCCCGTATGGGTGAGGGGTCAATTGCTGTAAAGAGCTTTGAGTGTCTTGAAGGTGGAAAAGATACTGCATAAAAATATGACCATTTTATTAAAGCTCAATTAGTCCATGATTACCTGTAGCATTAGTATATGAGTAACACTATATTTAAATATGTGGTGTGAAACAGGTACAATGTATAGTAAACACCACACGTAAATGATCTCATAAAGCAGGAGGGGAGTGACTTTACTACCGCAGTTACACAGAGCATTTGTACATCAATAAAAGCATGTGAGCTAATGAAAACAGATGAGTGCATTAAAATATACCCCATTTCAGTAGTATGTTTTATCTCTCTGGACGTACACAGCCTCTGTTTTGATTAAAGCTCTTTGGGGAATGGCCTAATTGTTCTTGAGCAGACAAATTATTATAGTGAACAAAATGGATTCTAATTTCTAAAAAGGTGCCCAGCCATTACGCTCTGACAGACTGAAAAATAGTGGGCACGTTAAATGTTTTTAATGCACTTCTCTTTGGGTTTTTATGGTCAGGCATAATTGAAAAGCGGGGCCGGTGCAGTGGTCAGCACACGCAGTTTGGTAAGTGCCCCCAGTGACATCATGCGGACAACAGTGAAGCAGGATTCTCTCTCACGTCTGGACATACAGCTAATAAAACCTGTGTTTTAGTGCAATGTTAAGTGTCATGTATTGTGGTAAATCCATAGAGGAGCACTGATCTGGCTTTAAAGCACCCATATCACACTCATATCATGTGCTATGAAGAAGAAAAAAACATAAGCAGTGTTGGGAAGGTGACTTTTAAAATGTATTCCCCTACAGATTACAGATTACATCCCCAAAAATGTAGTTTGTAACGTAATCCATTAAATTACTTAAAGTGAGTAACATAAATCTGATTACTTTGGATTACTTGATATTGTCATGCTTTTTAAAACTACATGAATGTAGCAACCACATCCTGAACATTCTTGTTTGTTGTCTTCAAACTGGTTGTTGAGCCCAAGTCTCCATGAACAGACTTTTGTTTACTGTAGAGAAGCAAAGACGAGGATCTTAACATAAGATGTTTTGTTTTGTCTGCTAAAAGAAAATAAAAAGCCCAGACTTTACTTAAACATATTAAAAAATATTATTGATAGAGAAATGATTTTTATATAAGATCACTGCTGCCTTCAATTATGTCCACCTACTGTTAAATTAAGTGGAAGTGTCATATTGTTTAGACCTGTTTTAGTCCTGCTTTTAGTCCTGGTTTAGTCCTGGTTTAGTCCTGGTTTAGTCCTGGTTTAGTCCTGGTTTAGTCCTGGTTTAGCCCAAAATGTGAAAACAGAAAAATACCACCCTGTAATCCATTTATTTTAACAAAGTAACTGTAATCCAATTACCATTCACTGAAACAGTAACTGTAACTGAATACAGTTACTCATAATTTGTACTCTGATTATGTAACTCCGGTACATGTAATCTGTTACTCCCTAACACTGTATATAAATTGCACCAGACTATAAGCCACACTTTTTGGGGTAAATTTATTTAATAAAATCAGAGACCAGAAACCAACATTTGATCTTGAAAGTCAAGTTATAGTAATAAGAATAGAAGAGAGAACAACAGACTGTTACCATCACATATGAACAGTTCTTCAGATAAACTATAACATAAACAACAGAACAGAACAAGTTTAACAAACTCTGCATCTCACTCCAAATCACTAAATCCATTGAATTCTTCATCCTCTGTGTCACTTCTGAGCAACTCCATGACCTCTGGAGGTAAACAGAGCCTCTTCCTCTTCTGTGTAGCTGTCTATCAGACTCATCATCAGTTCCAGTTAGAATTATTCTGGCCTTTCTGAATCCCGACAGGATGGTTTCAGTGTCACTGAAGTCCAGGCTTTGTCGATCTATCCAATGACATGCAGGAAAGTTGCATGGTGCATCCTCCCTGTGCCACAAGTTTCTTGTTCACTCCAAACTTTCTTTCTGCTGCTACATTACCTTTTTCAGCTGCAGATTTTCTAATTTTCTTTTTGGGGGCATTTGCGTTCAGTCTTCTCGGTCGTCTTTATGAGTTTGTTCAAATGTTAAAATTTTCAGTAGTACAGAAGTAATAGTGTGATCGTCTGACATGATACAGACAGGACAGAGGCTCTTTCTGCAGTGGTACAGGAGTAAAAGGAGCAGCAGATACTGACACACAAGCCTAGAGCCTCTCACAGCTTCAGTGTGAACATTTTAATATATAAGTCACACTGGAGTATAAGTCGCAGGAAACACCCAAACCATGAAAAAATGCGTGGCTTATAGTCCGAAAAATATGGTACCTGGAGTTTTCTTTTGTTCCACTGTGTTTTTAAACTCCATACACCTTCATTAGAATCATTTGGATGATTTCAGCCCTGGCATTGCCGATCTCTACTGAACTAAACGTAGCTGTTCACTTGAAAAACGACCGCTACATGACATTACAAGGTACAGAGCATTCTGAGCTTTGGAGATGTAGACAGACTAATAAGAAAGAGTTACTCAAACACAACTCCAAGTCTGTTTTTGAGGAGGTAACAGCATCATAACGTGGCTTAAAGCTCACAAGAGTCCATTTTGTGTCATATAGGCAGTGTTGGGAAGGTGACTTTTAAAATGTATTCCCCTACAGATTACAGATTACATACCCCAAAATGTAGTTTGTAACATAATCCATTAAATTACTTAAAGTGAGTAACGTAATCTGAATACTTTGGATTACTTGATTTTCTGTAGAGAAGCAAAGACGAGGAAATCTTCACATAAGAAGTTTTGTTTGTTAAAAGAAAATAAAAAGCCCAGACTTTACTGAACCAAATTAAAAATATTATTGATGGAAGAAGAGGAAGCACGGTCCATCAGCATGATTTAGTCCTGTTAAACCCTGTTTTAGACCTGGTTTAGTCCTACCTGGTTTTAGACCTGGTTTAGTCCTGGTTTAGTCTTGGTTTAGACCTAGTTTAGACCTCCTGGTTTTAGACCTGGTTTTTAGACCTGGTTTAGATCTAGTTTAGTCCTGGTTTAGTCCTGGTTTAGTCCTGGTTTAGATCTGGTTTTAGACCTGCTGTAGACCTGCTTTAGACCTGGTTTAGTGCCCGGCAATGAGTGGAATTACCGGAGAAAAAAAAAAGGGATATAGCCCAAAATGTGAAAACAGGAAAATACCGGCGTGTAATCCATTTATTTCAACAAAGTAACTGTAATCCAATTACCACTCATGGAAACAGTAACTGTAACTGAATACATTTACTCATAATTTGTACTCTGATTACGTAACTCCGGTACATGTAATCTGTTACTCCCCAACACTGCATACAGGAGCGTTAAGATGATCGTCACTGAGAATAATTTTGGCATTTCCTGTAGTATTTACCTTTAACGTCTTGGCATATTTGGTTTAGCCTTTTAAAGCTTTCAGACAGCTTCCAGACACATTATTTCACCCAGTCCTACATGAAATACCACAGCTCAGTTATCCTCACTTATCCAAAAGGTTGCACGGCGCTTACGGTCGGACCTTCCGGCGTGATCCCTGGCTCCTCCGTGTCCTTGAGCTTCCCATAGGCTCGTCCACGTTGCTTAAATAAAACACTTAAATGACGGCGGTCACGTGACTCCGAAGGCGATTTATGTGACGTTTATGACATTTGCTTTGAGAAAGGATCAGGAGCTCCGCCGGGGGTCTGCTGCCAGCGCGCTCCACCGGCCCATTTGTGTAATGATATGGGACGAATTCCAATTATCGGAAAGCGGTATTAAAACGTGCACGGCGCTCTCTCGGGCTGTCTACGCCGTGTTATGATAGAAGGGGGAGAAAGTGTCACAGATGGTGGACGTGCTAATGCTAATGCTAATGCGCCTGTTGCAATTTTGTGTGTTTTTGCAGATTGAACATGCTGTGGGCCGAGTGAGTGACAGATATGAGGTCAGCGAGAACTTTGAGCGCTACGGTTTTGCTTTGCCGTAAGTATTTCCCATCATATACACCAAAATAGATGTTGTAAAGAAGTTGTATAAGGTAAGGTGACCAGATTTGACAAAAATTTAACACTGGGACCAGTGTTGGGAAGGTTACTTTTAAAATGTTTTCCCCTACAGATTACAGATTACCCCAAAATGTAGTTTGTAATGTAATCCATTAAATTACTTAAAGTGAGTAATGTAATCTGAATATTTTGGATTACTTGATTTTCTGTAGAGAAGCAAAGACGAGGATATTTTCACATAAGATATTTAGTTTTATCTGCTAAAAGACAATAAAAGGCTCAGACTTTCCTTTAACTGTATTAAAAATATTATTGATAGAAGAGGAGGAGACACGTCCACGCAGCATGGTTAAATCCTGGTTTAGTCCTGGTTTAGTCTTGGTTTAGGCCTGGTTTAGATCTAGTTTAGACCTGGTTTTAGTCCTGATTTAATCTTGGTTTAGACCTGGTTTAGATCTAGTTTAAACCTGGTTTTAGTCCTGGTTTAGACCTGGTTTAGATCTAGTTTAAACCTGGTTTTAGTCCTTGTTTAGACCTGGTTTAGATCTAGTTTAGACCTGGTTTAGACCTGGTTTAGACCTGGTTTAGATCTAGTTCAGATCTGGTTTTAGTCGTGGTTTAGATCTAGTTTAAACCTGGTTTTAGTCCTTGTTTAGACCTGGTTTTAGTCCTGGTTTAATCTTGGTTTAGACCTGGTTTAGATCTAGTTTAGACCTGGTTTAGACCTGGTTTAGATCTAGTTCAGATCTGGTTTTAGTCCTGGTTTGGATCTAGTTCAGTCCTGGTTCAATCCTGATTTAGTCCTGGTTTAGACTTGGTTTTAGTCCTGGTTTAGTGTCCGGCAATGAGTGGAATTACCAAAAAAAAAAAAAGGGATATAGCCCAAAATGTGAAAACAGGAAAATACCGCCATGTAATCCATTTATTTCAACAAAGTAACTGTAATCCATTTACCACTCACTGAAACAGTAACTGTAACTGAATACAGTTACTCATAATTTGTACTCTGATTACGTAACGCCGGTACATGTAATCTGTTACTCCTCAACACTTACTGAGACACACTCGGGTTGGGATGTTTGGTATAAATAAAATTGTGAAAAGAGCGTGTAAAGTTGTCCAGTCTCGACTCACTTTGAGTTACTATAAAATCTAAGTTTTAGGACGTTTGTTGGTGCATTTTTTTCCCACTTTATGGTAGTTTTCAAGCAGTTTTCTGTATTTTAGCTAAACAAATCACAATATATACTTCTCTTTACTGTTGGTGTGGATCAGACTGGTCAAAAACAGGGACAACTGGGATACTTCTTGTATAAAACTGGGACAAATCACTGGTTTTGGATAAATCTGCTGGGACAGTGGACACGGAGCTCAAAACAGTGACTGTCCCAGGTAACTACCCTAGTATAAGGTAATTTATCATGGTCAGTTTTGAAATGACAGATGGAGCTTATGAAGTCAATTTGAAAATACATTTAAAAACACAAATATACTTTTATTATTTTATTTATTTATTTTTTCTATTACACTCTACGTTCAGACTGCAGGTCTTAATGTTCAATTTCGATTTTTTTGTCAAATCCGATTTTTTTGTGAGGTCGTTCACATTTCCAATTAAATCCGACTTGTATGTGATCTCCAATGTGAACTTTAAGCTTTGTTTGTTTGAGTTTTTAGCCTCCTTGTATTTGGCTGGGAGGCTCTTTTTTTTTAATTGACACTGGAGCCAGGACCTCCTGCAGCTGCGCTCGGCCATTTCTTTGGCAAAGATTTCGAAAAACAACCGGTTCGGAGAAACAATTTGTCCTGAATACAGCGATCTCCCCAAATATTGATCAACTCTCTAACCTCACTTTCCCTCCACTGACGAGACTCCGAGCCTGACGTGTAGGTGGGATTATCAAACTGAAGTTGCATGTAAAAAAGTCGGTTATGTATCGGTTTTAGGAGCACATATCCAAGTGGCCTGGGTCGCATTTGAAAAAATCAGATCTGTGTCATTTAGATTGTCATTAACAGATCAGATACAGGTCACATAGGGACCACTTCAGGCTGCAGTCTGAATGTAGCCTTAGAGTTAAAATGTACATCAGAGACAGTAACACAATATGTTAGGTTACTTTAAGGTACAGTATGTAACTTTTTGGAGGTAGCACCTCCAGGGCAACCAGACATCCCTATTTACCTGGGACAGTCACTGTTTTGAGCCCTGTGTCCCCTGTCCCAGGAGATTTATCTAAAACCAGTGATTTGTCCAAGGAGAAACAAAGCAATGTGGTCTACTCCATTCAGTGTAGTGAAGACTGCAGTGAACGCTACACTGGAGAAACTAAACAACCACTTCACAAGAGGATGAACCAACACAGACAAGAGAGCAGCACAGGACCTCAGTCTGCTGTACATCTCCATCTAAAAGCCACAGGCCACTCACTTTGAGGATAGTGAAGTGCAGATCTTAGCCAGAGAAAAGAACTGGTTTGAGAGGGGAGTTAAAGAAGTGATTTTTGTTAAGAAAGAGAATCCTTCTCTAAACAGAAATGGGGGCCTCAGACACCATCTGTCTCCTATTTACAACTCCATCCTCAAACATAAATCTAAACAAACAAGAGAACAACAGCTGTAGGCAGGTCAGGGCCAGAGGTGTGAAAGCTCCATTATGACCCTGAATGGTTCTGCTAATAAGAGCCCACACTCTTTGCGGTTCAATAGGTCAAGCTAACAAACAGAAACTCTAAACAAGCAGATGTGTTAGTTTCAGTGTAGTTAGCTCCTCCCTGCAGATATAAGGAAGTGTCCACCACCATCTGACCAGAACTGAAGAAGCAGCTTGGATGAGATGCGAAATGTATTCGACCAAACTAACTTTTGTCCAGTCGACAAACTGAATTTCTCCTTTGCCACGGATTCTACCTGGACGACTGAAGGATTTTTCACACATCCCAGTTTTATACAAGAAACGTCCCAGGTGTCTCTATTTTTGACCAATTTGATCCCTGCCAACAGTAATGAGGCATAAATTGTCATTTGTTTCAGTAAAATACAGAAAAGCTGCTATTCACACAAAGATAATGTGAATATACTGACTCACATTAGTGCCAAATGCTGAACAATTTTCCTTAATTACGCACTCATTTCACAATTTTATTATTACCAACCAATTCAAACCAGGGATGTCCCAGTTTTATTTTGAAAATCTGGTCACCTTAGGCAAACCATACTTAAAAGACCAATTTTACACTATTTTCTGATCTTCTGATGTTATAATGTTGTTTCCTCAATAAAAATGTACCTGTTTGTTTCATTCACGTGTTTCATTCACACATGTTTAAGACACAAATCCACAAATATTTAAGCTGAGTTTTTCTCTCAAACAGAAAATACATGTGTGAATGAAATAAAACAAACTCCAGGTAAGTTTTTGATGAGGTAACAGCATTATAACATGTCTTAAAGCTCCTGAGTCAGTTTAGTGTAATACAGGAGCTTTAATGGAGGTCATTATGGGCATCTCTCAGTATCAAATATTGTGTAATTATTGTCTGTGTCCTCAGTGCTGGTCCCGTGTGTACACTCGGTGGTGGTGGGTAAAGCAGGCGGGACCGTGGAGCTGGAGTGTGTGCCCCCTCCCTCTCGCCCTGCCCTCTCCTCTGGCTCCCCCTATGTGGTGGAATGGGTACGACAAGGCCTCGACATGCCAGTGCTCATCAGCTATGTCCCCTACCCCTCTCGCCCTCACCCGCACCCGCAGTATGAAGGTAAGTCTGCGCTCAGAAACACAGCCCGGTGCTTATTGGAACTTATCGGTATGTTTTAAAAACTGAGACATTTCCCTTCGTTTGTTTCCATCTTTTACAAGCAAACGGCAAATTTGCCTCTGAAAACAAATCTTTTTAAAAACTCTGGCTCCGAGTGGAGATTCTGGAAAACTCCGGTTTTGTGTTTGCGTGTAAAGTGAAATAAACTGAATTTTAGGAGCTGATGTGCCAAAAGTGCGACCAATGTTTCCCTTTTGCTATGATGATGATGATGGAGCATTCAGAGCAGAAGAAAAGTGCAAACACTTTTCATGTGTTTGCATTTGCACACAGCTGATGGATCATATCCATGACAAGAGGGCAGCAATTTTGCCACTTCTTTAAAATATCTGTGGAGAGGGGAGCCGGCTCAGTAATGCGCATTTTTCAAGGTATTTTTGAGTAATATTTACAACTCTAATAAAATAAATGCTACAGGTTTGAATCTAATCCAGGCGCCGCCCAGAGGCTTGGTGTAGTTATGACGCCGCTCGATGGAGCATTTATGTGGGTCGATGTAAACAAAAACGTTTTTGAAAACAGTACTGTCTGTACAATGTTATTTTGGAAAATGGAGGGAGGGAAATATTCATTTCTCAACATACGTGGCTATGTGTAAACGTTGCCTAAGCCTTGCACCAAGTTACATTTCAGAACTTTTAACCCCGTACGAGCCTCCTGCAGCTGCAGATCCTCAAGCAGGTCCCTGTGGCTCTTCCAAAGTCCAGGCTCCGGACAAAGGCTGATGGAGTCTTTTCAGTCTGGGCGCCTCAGCTGAGGAAATAATGCTCACACCATCAGTATCATCTTTTAAATCACTTCTTAAAACTAAACATTTTATTCCTTATTTATTTTTATTCTATTTTATTAACTTATTTATTATAATTAATTGCATTTTTGCATCATCATCTTTCTGGATGCTATTTTTATTGTTCTTTGTTGCTTGTAGAGCACTTTGTAAAACTTGTTTTGAAAAGTGCTTTATAAACAAATTATTATTTTTATTAATCTCCCCCTCTGAAATGGGGAAGACAGGACACAGCTCTATATCCACTCATCTTTGTAAAGTTTAATCAGAGCGTGTGGTTCGGGCTGGTCACTTAACATGCCACCAGCTCGCAGCACTTGTTGTTAGCCTGATTAAACTGCGATACTCCTTGAGGACACTTTGCACATTTTCAAGCATTTTAATGTCACAAACAGGGTCTCAAATGAATTATGAATGCGTATGTTTTAAGACTACAATGTCAAATGCCAGACAATACTACAAATAAAAGTCTGTGTAAAGCCTTATAAGACAGAAATAGAACAAAATCAAAACAACAGAAGCCTTTTGTAACACTCTGTTGTCTGTGCTCTGCCCTGTGAGTATCTGAGCAGTTCTTGGGTCACACAGTATATCGGCACCACACCTTTTCAGCCTTTCAGAACAGACTCAGTGGGACTCTCTGCTCTTGCATCACCATTCACCATTCATCTGCCCACAGCCCTGAGCACAAAGCAGATCCGTGGGGACTAAGATCCTCTATGGAACAAGAGCACTTTTGTGACTCCTCTTATCTTTTCAAGCCACAAACAATGAGACTAATACGGACAAAGGACAGGCATGTTTGGGCGGTGCTCGTCTTGCTTTTGTTACTCCACAGAAGAAGGATTCGATATTTTTTATTCAGACCCAAACGGACCCTCAGTTTATCTCAGCATGTACACGTGGACTTAATAGTACCTGGAAAGAATAAGTATACTCGGTGTACCTTTGCATGGACAAAAATGATGACAAATTTGTTGAAAATTGCAGTGGGAGAATCTATAATTTTGTGGCGTCTTGTTGTGATGGAATTTTAGGGATAAAAAGACAGTATTGCAAGGGGGAAATATTGACTAGCAGGTTAGATTTATCGTTATAAATTTGTGGAATGTTGTTTTCTTATCAAAAAATGTAGCAGGAGTTGTGTTTTGTTTCATTCACACGAGTTTGAGCTTTAAAAACATGACAAACAAAACTAGCAGTCCAAAGTTATCACCACCACTACCACAACTAGCATGCTAACATACATTTTGTGACATTGCATGGTTGTGACTGATGATTATTTTGCTGATTATTTGATTTGTTAGTTGAGTTAGTTTTTTTTGTAGACAGCAAAAGGGAATGTCAGATTTTGACAACAGTTTTTGACCCAAAGTTCATCAAAAATGCAAAATTTGTTTGTAGTTGGTGATTATTTCAGTAGTCAGTTATTGTGTGATTAATCACTTAAGTTGTTGCAGCCCTAATTAGATGCAGACAGCAGACATATTTTGACCTTTTGACCTTATACAACATGTCAAATATGGAAAAAAAAAACATCAGGTACAGGGACATTAAAGGTTGTATAGATCAGTGTTTCCCAATCTTTTTTTTTTCCTCTGGACCCATATTTTAAAAGTCACAAACCTTCACGACCCAAGTCAATAGACATTATTTGTGAATCACAAAATAAAGGTGGATTTGACCATTATTGAACATTAATGAGGATATTTTATTGTTGACTGAGTGATCGTGTCTCTGAACAATTAGTATTACTCAAGTTTTAAACAATGAAAAACAGTCATTGAAGCAGCAATAAAAGGATCCAGAAGTCGCCTATTTGGACATTAAATATAGAAAATTTCTGTTTCTTTTCAACATTCAATTGAAGCAGCAAGATTAGAACAAAATGGTCGATAAAATAATTACAAAAAGATTAGAAATGATAGAAAACATGTCTTAACATTTGAACCTACATGCAGATCGTGACAAGACGACCCTTTGGGAAACAATGGTTTAGAACAGTCATGTCCAAACTATGGTCCGTGGGCCAAATGCAGCCCTCAGACAAATTTTTCTTGGCCCTCAGGCTTCCAGGTGAATTGGCCCAAATTACCTTGTGTCAATTAAAAAATAACTTTTTACTGCAAGTTTTTTGAAAATCTGCCTTGATAAAGCAAATATTTAATATTTAGTGTGTGGTTTTAGGGATCTTAGCATGAATAAATACGGATGGCTCATTCTAACGTGTTAAACATGCACATATTTCAGTGATTCCCTGTACTGAGCTCCAGTCTACAGCCCCCGATCAACCCTCTGCTTCATCTGTGTTTAGATAAGGGCCCTTCGTAAAAAAAAAGTTTGGACACCTCTGGTTTAGAGGATTTTCCAAGGAAAGAGAAATACATCGATTGTCCTTTTTCAGATGTTGCGCATGCGTGACCTGACTTCGCCTCCTCCACAGCTCCCTAAGTAGAAACGTCTCCTCCCGCCTCCTCCTTACGCTAGAAATCATGTTTGTTTACAACCGGTGTGCACTCAGAATTGCTGAACGAATCGCTGTTGAAGTGAACTGTCCAAAAGTAATTTAGCGACCAACACGTCAGTCTTTAGACCCTTCGTCTGCTTCAGTGCACGGATCTCTAAGAATCACCTTAGTTTGTCTTTGCTCCATTTCCCCTTCTCTTCTTCTTTCACCGACCTCAAAAACAGACTTTTTCTTTTTGCGCTGAACTGGTCGTTGATTCTTGTCTGCCATTGCATCAAACTTTGTGCGAACTACAAGGAAGCTACAGTTCGAAAAAGCTGCGAAGAACTACTGCACTGGTCAAGTAAACAGCATCTTGAGTATATGGAATGCGTGTGAGGCGTACGTAAATCACGTAATCCCAGTTTGATTGACAACCTCACAGCCAGTAGATGAAGAGGTAGCGTCGTTGTCTATTGGCTGATGTTTAGCTGGCCAAACCACATCCACAGTTAATGGATTTTCATTCTTTTTTTTTTCAGTCGTCATAATTACAAGGCTGCTGCATCTCTGTAATGCTACTTTGAACTTCCATTTACAATTTGAAACTGAAAAAAAATCCTTCATAAAACCTTTAACTGCGAAGGAAAGAGACAATAAGAAAATGGCTTTATAGTGTGAAACCTTACCATTCTGCTACACACTAACTTCTAACTGCTCTTCGCTAATCATCATTTGAGAACATGCTGTACAACATTTATTGCTATTGTAGAAATGTCCTAACGGTGACCATGACAACCATTTGTCCAGAAAGCATTATGCAGTATACTATGTTGAAGGTTGAACTTAAAAACTTTCAGCATTTAAATACGACTGTAATGACTTTAGTCTGTTCAAGGAGACATATTATTCCAAATGAACTTTAATGAGCATTTTGCATATTTTGATTCATCCCTGCATGTGTGGGTAATCTTGTATTATTCTGGATTTCAGGCTCGAGCACTTCCTGTTTTCACCTACCCCCTATCTCCGCCCACTTCTCTGTACTTAGTTTAGATTATTAGATTATCTCTCCTGTGCTGTCAGCGTTTAATTATAGATAGTTTTATTGTCGGGTAGGACACAATGACCAGGAAGTGCACGTTAGCATGCCAGTTGTTGTTTACCGTGACGCAAAAACTTCACACTGGTCTTTGAAAGTTGCGTAAAGCTCTAAATTTGGATGCTCAGAATGCGTAAGGTGAGTGAGGAAAATCCGTGTATCATTCGTTCATTCGTTTTGTCAAAATAAAACCAAAAATAAGAAAATGAAAAAAGCTAAAATTTTCTTCATTATTTGTCTCCAAAACCAAAATGAAAAAATGGATAATGATTTGTTTTTTCAGTTTTCGATTTTGTGTTTAAATGAAAAATGGGGGGGGGAAAAAACGGATAACGTGATTTACATGATTTAAACTGAGATGCCGGACTTTTGACTGAACCAGGACTAAACCAGGACCAAAACAGGACTAAAACAGGACTAAATCAGGACTGAGTGTTGGGACGGGCCTGGAGGTGCACCCGCGTACACTGTTGGGTGATCAGGACTGAGACCAGGATCTGAGACCGGGACCAGGATTGAGACTGGGACTGAGACCGGGACTGAGACCGGGACTGAGACCGGGACTGAGACCGGGACTGAGACCAGGACTGAGACCACCAGGACTGAGACTGGGACTGAGACTGGGACCAGACCGGGACTGAGACCAGGTCTAAACCAGGACTAAAACAGGACTAAAATAGGTCTAAACCAGGTCTAAACCAGGACTAAAACAGGACTAAACCAGGTCTAAACCAGGACTAAAACAGGACTAAACCAGGTCTAAACCAGGACTAAACAGGACTAAACCAGGTCTAAACCAGGACTAAACCGGGACTAAACCAGGTCTAAACCAGGACTAAAACAGAACTAAAACAGGACTGAATGAGGACTGAACGAGGTCTAAACCAGGTCTAAACCAGGACTAAAACAGGACTAAACCAGGTCTAAACCAGGACTAAACCAGGGACTAAACCAAACAGGTCTAAACCAGGTCTAAACCAGGACTAAAACAGGACTAAACCAGGTCTAAACCAGGACTAAAACAGGACTAAACCAGGTCTAAACCAGGACTAAACCGGGACTAAACCAGGACTAAACCAGGTCTAAACCAGGACTAAAACAGAACTAAAACAGGACTGAATGAGGACTGAACGAGGTCTAAACCAGGACTAAAACAGGACTAAAACAGGACTAAACCAGGTTAAACCAGGTCTAAACCAGGTCTAAACCAGGACTAAACCAGGACTAAAACAGGACTGAATGAGGACTGAACGAGGTCTAAACCAGGTCTAAACCAGGACTAAAACAGGACTAAAACAGGTCTAAACCAGGACTAAACCAGGACTAAACCAGGTCTAAACCAGGACTAAAACAGAACTAAAACAGGACTGAATGAGGACTGAACGAGGTCTAAACCAAGTCTTAAACAGGTCTAAACCAGGTCTAAACCAGAACTGAACCAGGCCTAACCCAGGTCTAAGTCAGGCAAAAGGCAGTACACTCTCACAGAGATTTAAGCTACACATTTACCTCACACCTCAGCCAAAATCAGGCAAATTCTCCTGTAGTGTTCGGCAGCCTTTAGTCACTCTCACCTTTTGTCGAAAATCAAACTCCTACAGGACCATGAACTTGCATTGCTCACAGTTTCCTGAAAATGTGTTTAAATCCATTTCATTTTTTCTTTTTTTCCCCAAGTTTTCAGACTATCTTAAAACTTTTTTGGCAGCGTTTACTACTGCGTGCACTGCGTCATCATCAACTATCAACCGAAACACCATTTATACAAAGTTTCATAAGTGCATTTAGTTTTTTGTTCTACTTTGACGTACATTTTCAAAGACTGAAGGACAGCTGCAAATGATTGAATTGTTTATTTTGTCGATTTTCATCCAACGTAGAGAATGACTTTGACTAAACCGTGTAATCCAGCGTAATTACAGCAAAAATAACGCGGTTTCCTCATTGGTGGGGGGTGTTGCGTCAGTCGTAGCAGTCGGGGAGGGCTCCAGACTGCGTTCAGACATGACTGGAATTGAGTGTGTGATCCTCCAGGTTTCTCGGTGCGCTGGATGCTTTCCACAGTTTTGATTAGAATAGTGCAGCTGTTACGTTTGTACTCCACACGTGTGCGACGCTTGATTCCGTCTGTGAAAGGAAAAGAAAGTGGATCTGAAAAGACATCAGATATTAGCACATGAAAAAATGTTCCAATCTACAGTGGAATTTTGTCCTCATCTTTTGCATTGCACAAGTTGTTGTAAAGTATCGAAAATCTGATACTAATCAATACTAAAATATGTTTCGAAACTAGATACTCGTTTGAGCAGGCATCGATACTCACAAGTCACATTCACATGAAACAGTACAAGGAGTAAAGGTGAGAGAGTGGCTTTATATGAATGAGTCGAGAGGTGATGTCGAAGCAAATAGCAGGCTGTGATTGGCCGACACTAACAGTTAACAAAAGAAGGACAGTGCGACCACATTTAGGGATTCATGAGTCAATAAATCTAAAGACATGATTAGACTGAACTCTAATCATGTCTGACAGGACTAACACTAACATCTTTGCACTCCACTGTTTTGAATATTGCATTTTAAATTATGAATCATTTTTCAGTCTTGTAGCATGAAAAGTGGTATCTTGTGAGATTCTTGGAGCTTACTTTAGGAGTGAGCTGTAGTGAGAGCTGCGTGCTAAGCCTGCTCTAAATACAGAGATCACACTTTGAATTAGTCTCTGAACATTTACATAAGAACTACAGAGTTTGAGTCTGTGTCACATGACAGGGACTTGTGCTACTGTACACACTGTAACTGGTGGAAGGGTTTAAATGTGACATGCCTGCTGCAGATAATGGTCTGAAATAAAAACATAATGATTTGAAATGTGTTTTTATTTATTGTTCATTTTTATTACAAAAATCAGCCCAGTATTCACAGATAAAGTCACCCATGTTACACAAAATGACAGTGTAACATGAAAATAATAATAACATCATAATAACATAATAATGTCAGCCTAAAATATGTTTTTGCAGTTTTATATTGTGAAGTGATTCCACTCGCTTTTGGTTTATCTGTTTTTTTAAACACATTTAATAACTGACTTTTCCACACTGTTTACACGAGAACGCTTGCGGGTAAAAATGACAAAATATTTTATCAGGAGTGCCTTTCGTTTAGACCAGGGGTGGGCAAACTACGGCCCGGGGGCCATATGCGGCCCTTTAATCTTCTTAATCCGGCCTGCCGAACTTGATAATATTCAGTGTTTTTCAAAGTCATTTCAATAAATAGTAAATATTGTGGGACCTGAAAGACAGATATTTTGTAATAATGCTTTGTAATTATTTTCAATTATGCAATATTTCAATAACATGGGATATACTTTCTACATATCCCATGTTATTTTTTTCTCGTATGAGGTGGATTACCAAAAAAGTCCATCCATCTGCTCCTGGTCCGGCCCTTCCATCAAATTTTAAAACCCTTTGTGGCCCTCGAGTCAAAAAGTTTGCCCACCCCTGGTTTAGACGGTGACGGCATTTTTGGGCCTTAAAAGCACAAAAATCTGAAACCACCCTCCAGAGTGGAAAAGTTTAATATGCTCTGCCGTAGTGTTTCCGTCTACACTGCCCAAGACACAAAACTCTGGTCAGATCTGCTCATGTCGCATACATGTTTACATCACATACATACAGTACACAGAAACAAACAATACTATTAGTGAACAGAGAAGGATCTGCAATCACCTCTGTCAAATTCTGGATGCACCAGTTCATTGCAGGCAAACCAGATGGATATGGATGAGACCTGGGAGAACCAGTCGATGGTGGGACAACTTTGTGGAAGGAGTAGCTGATGAAAATGCGTGGTGTGAAAACTTACATATGTCCAAAGATGCACTTGTTGCTTGAAGTACATGCACACTGAATTGAATTCCACACACTTTTGCGTCACCTTATGCACGCAGATTTACTCCCGAGAACACGGGATAAAACGCGGAATAAAACATGAAGATGCAACGCCACTTTTGTCTTCTGTTCAGACCATCATCATATATATGTAGCCTAAATCCACAGAATGTAACTTTTTTTTTTTCATTTTTGTTGTTTTAATTTCACTGAAAACCTTAGAAAAGCATGTTTTCATCTCCACAAACCTGATTGTTATTTGGCCTAGAGGAGCGCCTACTCCTGCTCGTTTCCATGGAAATGTTCCTTTGGCTATAATATTTCACAGTATACTTAGACAAACTTTACTGATCCACAAGGGAAATTATTTGGAAATTATTTATGACATAGAATTTATCTATCTCCATGGAGAATTCTCTTATGCCACCTCCAGCCCATGACATACTGTACCTTTAGAGAATGCTAAATCAGGTTTAATCCTGTTTATTTGAATAGTTGTGTGTGTGATAGGACCTAATTTCACTCAAACGTATGTGATTAACAGAGACGTAGATTAAATACAGTGTCATAATGTTTAAATTATTTGTGGAAATCCTCTCAGAGTTACACACCAGTCACAAACTGAAGCATATTTTTCTTTCTAAAACCGGTGTTCGCCTTTAAACCGAACCCCAAACAAACACAGTTCAAGCGCAACAAGAGATTTAATAGCTCAGTCTCTTAATAAAAACGTTCTAATACTCAGTACACTCAATTTCCTTGTTGTAATCCGACTCTGCACACAGACACACACACACACACACACACACACACACTGAACACTCCCTAAGACCTGGCTGTTTTGATGCAGCTAATCGCTCGTATTCTGTGATCTGTTGACTTTCGGATGAAGTGTGTACCGGAGCTTTGTACTCAGGTTCAATCACGGACTCTATTTACTTTCCAGATTTCATTGTGGCGCCGACATGCAACAAAACCCCGTAATCAGCGCCATGTTTGTCCAGAGGAGACTACACGCTCCCTCCTCCCCCCACCCTCCTCCCTCACGCGGGCCCTCCCTCTCCCCGAGCCAACTGCGGAACTCGATACTGGCATTTACATAGCAAGAAAGTGGAAAAGTGTGGACTGCTGTGTGTGTTCGTGTTCGATTTTGGCTCGATTTAGTTGCATATGGCGGTGGATTATTTGAAGTTATCTAATGTGATCAAATGGGAATTGTTGTTTTGGAGATTAGCAGTCAGAGAATACTGAGTAGATGCTCTTTCATATAAACTGTGCAAAAAGAGAAAGCTGACAGTTAAAATATAACAAACAAGAGTATAATGCTGCCAATTTCTACTGTCTATGAATATTATTACTAGTGTTGTAGTCAAGATCAAATTAATTTAGACCAAGACCTGTCCAAGACCACAGGGGCCCAAGACAAGGACAAGACCATGACCTCAAGAAGGTCGAGACCGAGACCACGGCCCCTCGAGACCAAGTCGAGACCATTCTTGAAATTTTTGACATTTATTTGCATTTTTATTTGTTATTTTGGCACATAGATATGTTAATGTTTTTATAGATCTATCTCCATTTTATCACTTGTAAAGAGACCAAGACAAGTTCGAGTCCAAGTGTCTTCAAGACCTATATATTATATATAATATTCAAAATATTAAAAATATAAGACAATTCAATATTATAAGACAAGTATTAATATATATTATATATAATATATATAACCATAATATATATATTATATAATATATATATATATATATATATATATATACACAGTATATATATTATATCTATTATATTATACAATATATATTATATATATTATACTATGTATGTATATATATATATACTGTGTTATGTATATATATATTATACTGTGTATTATATATATATTATATTATATATATATATATATGATACCTGCGATGGTAATTCAGGAAAAAGGAACACGAGAAGCTAGAGAAATACCAGGGGCTCAAGGAAGAGCTGGATAGAGCCTGGAAAGTAAAGGCATCAGTGGTGCCTGTGGTGATCGGAGCACTCGGGCTGTAACCCCCAAACTGGAAGAGTGGCTACAACAGATACCGGGAAAACAACGGACATCTCAGTCAGAAAAGTGCAGTATGGGAGCAAAGATACTGCGCAGAACTCTCATCCCAGGCCTCTGGTAGAGACCCGATCAATGAGGGTAGAGAGACCTACACGTGGTATAAACACATTTTTTTTTTTTTTTTTTATATATATATATATATATATATATATATATACTGTATATATTTTATAAATACGATCAGCAGTCTTGTTTTTCATTGTGGTGTCCACATGCGTCTCCCCCGTCACTGGATAGTAGTTCGTCGTTGGTTGAGGCGGTGTATCCGACACCAAAAGTTCTGCTTTTTCAACTTCGATTCGTCGATGCTCTGGACACGTGTCCAGGGCATCGACGTCTGAATGCTCAAAACGCACTGCGTCAGCACCAGACTACTGCTGTGCTGACACCTGAAGATGCGGTGCAAAAATGCAGGACGCCCTAGACGCGCGACCACATAGACTTTGCATGTAAACTGGACGCCTCGACGCCTCAGTCTAACACAACTTAACACATAATGACAAAGTAGCATGGAAATAATCAACATCATATTCACCAAAAGTAATTTCACTATTAACTAACCTAAATATAAATATATAAATATAATATAAAAACATTTTATAACTGACATTTCCAACATTTTTTTTTTTTTTAATCAAAAATCTGGTGTCCCTCACCTGCTTGTTTCTATGGATATATCATTGCTCTGCCTGGAATGTTCCACAGTATGACATTAAACAGCTCTATCTTACATTTCTTCAATCACAGGTGGTTTAATAGTTCAAAATTACCCAGAAAAACAGGTATTCTGATGGTGTGAGCGGGGTCGCCTCTCTACAGATCTGACCTGCATCTTGGTCTGGTTTGGACTCCACGAAGATCGAAAGGTTCAGTATTGTACTGTGAACCATTCCAGACAAAGCAATAACATCTCCACAGAGAAAAGCAAATGACGAACCCTCCACCGGAAAAGTTCCACAGTGCACCTTTAAAGCACGTGGCCCTCCCTCTCTGGATCCATTTACATAGTAGTAAAGTGAAGGCCTGATGACTTATGGGAAGCGGGCCTGGGGTAGACTTTAATTTAACTGGTGCTCGTAAAAGACTGTGGCCCTTTTGTTAGCGCCGATGATCCTTTCACGGCGAGCAATGTCACCGCTCATTTACAACCTCGACCTTCCTATAAGAACACCCGAGTAATCCAGGTCATACAAGCACTAAACATGGAGCGTGACCAGCAGAGGCAGTACTGAGACACTGTCAAGGAAAGATCATGTATTTGTGTGACATTTTCAATAAAACAAGAAGTAGACTGTAAGCATTAAGTCTAGCATGTCTATTTTAGGCAATGTGGAATATATTTTACATTGATACGTGTCCGTTTAAAGGTCCTATATTACACAAAATGGACTCTTATCAGCTTTAATTCATGTTATAATGTTGTTACCTCATCAAAAACAGACCAGGAGTTGTGTTTTGTTTCATGCCCACATGTTTGAGTAACCCTTTATTAGACCCCGTCCACACTAGTGTGTATTCGAGTCATTTTCATTGCAGATGCAGTGTTCATCCTCACTAATACAATTGAAAATGGCTCCAGAAACGGAACAATCTGGTGCCGCCAGCTCCCACGAATTCATCTGAGTACAGATCTGATCCGGCACCGTGTGGACGCCTGAAAACGTTGATACACTGATGTAGGTCTATGCACCGCGAAGTAATTCACTGCCAAAACGCTAAGAGGCTAGAATATATGTCCATTCATATCATATATACAGTCTGTGTGTATGACCTGCAGACATATAATCTCTGAAAAGTTTAACATGAACCATCTCCAACGCGATAGAAGCACAGAACAGACTCACCATCAGCAGCACATCCTCTGCCACAGAAAGAACACATATAATCCACTGAGTCGTGTCCTTCAGTCCGACAGAAGCTGAACCGCATCAGCGCACAATAGTGAGCTGTTTTTTGAGTGCTCAGTTTATGCAAATGAGCCATGCAGTTTTAAGTTTCATTTCTGTAAAACGTAAACAAATATGCTCAAAGCTGTGTGGATGGGGAAGGTTGACGGACACAGAAACGACGTGTCTGGACGCAGATCGTTTCTGATACGGTGATTTGTTTCAGTGTAAACGTAGCCTGTCTACATCTCCAAAGCTGAAAATGTTCCACCTTGTGATGTCACGAAGCTGCAGTTTTCAAGTTAACAGCTACTTTACTTTTAGTTCAATATAGATTAGGCAATTCTATGGCTGAAATGATCCAAATGATTTTAGTGAAGGTGTATCGAGTTTCAAAAACACAGCGGAGCATTTCCTCTATTGCCACATGACATCACACGAGGTGGAACAGAGTGTTTTCTGTTTGAGAGAAGAACTCAGTCTAACTATGCAGGGTTTGTGTGTTAAACATGTGTGAATGAAACAAAACACAACTCCTTTAGAACAGAGATCATCTGCTCGAGTGTTTTATTTTTAAAGGCATAGGCATTTGTGACCATACCAGCTTGTCAAAGACTGATCCCATCAGATCTCAGAAGCTCAGCAGGGCCGGGCCTGGTTAGTATGGAAGACCTCTGGGAAAATCAGGTGCCACAGTGGGGCGCCAGTTGTAAAAACTGTTGTTGTGTCCTTAGGCAAGGCACTTCACCCTCATTGCTTAGTATGAAAGTGGTGTGAGTGATGGTGGTGGTCTGAGGGGCTAATGGCGCAGATTGGCAGCCTCGCTTCTGTGAGTCTGCCCCAGGGCAGCTGTTGTTACAGTAGTAGCGTACCACCACTGGGTGTGGACTGAATGAATAATGTTCTGTAAAGCATCTTTGAGTGTCCAAAAAAGCACTATATAAAACTGATGCATTATCATTATTATTATTCATAGTACAGGGTGGATGAAGCTGAATTTTTCCGTCTGAGCCCGACCTGTGTCCAACAGAGCAGTGATCGTATCCGACCTGAGCCCAATACGCATTAAGATATTTGTGTCCGAACCCGACCGAACCTGACACACATAAAATCACACTATTTTCATAGGCAGACTAATGACACGTGTAGGATATTGTTTGTGTTTCTCTAACGGACACAGAGACACAAAGTACTAACTATAACGAAAATAATAATAAAACTTTATTCCTCACCTCTCGTAAAGTTGTAGATTTAAAGTGCAGCATCTCATCCACATTATCATCACACATTTTCACACACACATAAAAAAACCTAAAAAGTACAGAATATAAATGAGGACGGCTTCATGCTGACTGGTGTTTGCATGCTCTTCCTGTGTCTGTGTAAGCATCTTCGAGGTAGTGGAGTTCCCGTTTGAAACATTTGCCTGAGTATTGCTTTAAAGAGATTCCAAGTGCCCACAGGACTTTGGTTAAAAAGTATTTAGAGGGAACAATAGCTGTGGAGGTGTCTATTGTCTCTGTCACTCTGGTGTTTACACTGAACTGACTCCAGGCTCATTTGCATAAGCCTTATATCTTTAGGTGGGCTCCTCCTATTTACTTATAAACTCTGTATGTGTGGGAAACAGAAGCACTCCATTGTGTTTTTAAACTCCATACACCTTCACTAGGATCATATGGATGATTTCAGCTCTGGAATTTCCCATTTCTACTGAAGAAATACACTTAAAAACTACCTAATTTTGAGCTTTGAAGTTGTACACAGACTAATAATAAAGTGTTACTCGAACATGTGTGAATGAAACAAAACACAACTCCAGGTCTGTTTTTGATGAGGTAACAGCTAGAAATGTAACAATAACCAAAATATCGTGATATCGTATCGTCGAAGTTCTCACAGTAATATCGTGGGCCATCACAATATATCGAATTACAAGTCTCTTTGCTTAAATTAAGAGTATGGCACAGCAATAGCTAAAAAAAAGACAGAGGGAACTACATAAACCATGATCCTTTGCTCCATTTCAGTGTAGACTACAAGAAGAAATAACAGTTCTAACACTTAACAAGTAACACTTTTAACAAGTACTAACAAGTAACACTTTTAAGTCTTAGTTCTTTGGGTTAAGTCTTGTCAAGGCATTTTAAGAGGAAAAAGTAGCATATTGACAGTTTTAGCTGTTTAGCCTCCACAAAATATCACAATAAATATTGTACCGTGAGATGTATATTGTGAAAATATCGTACCGAGAGATTTGGATATTGTTACATTCCTAATCGTGAGCCTCCACATCATATCGTGAGCTTTCCCACGATAACACAATAAATATTGTACCGTGAGGTTCAAACCATGACAATATTGTATTGTGAGACTTGGATATCGTTACATCCCTAAGAAACACATATCCCATGATTAATTTCAGTGTAGACAACATGAAGAAATATATTTTTTACTTGAATTCTTGGGATTATGACGGAAATAGTTCACACCAAAATATTGTCATGGTATTTTAAAATCAAAAACGTGTCCCATCTTTAATTATTAGCCTCTTCAAAATATCGCCATAAATACCATACCGTGAGATGCATATAATGATTAGAACTGGGTATCATTAATAAGTTGCCAATACGATACATACCTCGATACATAGGCCACGATACGAAACATCATATCAATATGATATATTTCAAATCAATTTAATAGAGTACAATAAAAAATAATGGCTAACTCATGGCGGTGATACTAAAAGTCTTTGTTAAACCACTTCTTGTGCAAAGTTTATATGAAACACAAACATTTTAATCCTCAAAACAGTAAAAATGTCAAATGTGTCGCATAAACGAGATTCCTTCCTCTGAATAAGCAACAAAACTGTAGCTCTGTAACAAAATAATTTAGTAAAATATACCATAAAATACTCTTGTCGATATATCGATACAGCAACCCATGATATTGATACTGTATCATCACATTAAACGATAGGATATATCAATATTTCAATATTCAGTATATATTGTAACTGTGAGATTTGGATATTGTTACATCCCTAGAATATGACAATAAATATACCAAAAAGCATTTTATAATGTCAGTCTTGTTATTTTGTATAATATCGTAATATCGTGAGCCTCCCAACCATATCGTGAGCTTTCACACGATATTGCAATAAATATCATTCTGTGAGGTTCATACTGTGACAATATCGTATTGTGAGACTTGGATATCGTTACACTCCTAGTAACAACTTTAAAAAATATTTGCTTTTTAACAATTTTCTCATCATTCTTGCAGTATTCTCAAACCACTGGAGTAACCTGACAGACATGCTAGTAGTAGCTAACTGAATTTTGTTTGTCTTGGCTGGTATTCTCCCTGAGGCCCTCCCAGCTCCAGTCAAAATATCGCAATAAATATCGTACCATGAGATGCATATCGTGATAATATTGTACTGTGAGATTTGGATATTGTTACATCCCTAGAATGACAATAAATGTTGTACAAAATGACTGGTTAAAGCATTTTATAATGTCAGTCTTGTTATTATGTATAATATCATAATATCGTGAACCTCCCAACTGTATCGTGAGCTTTTCCAGGATATTGCAATAAATATCATACCGTTAGACTTGGATATCATTACATCCCTATTAACAACTGTAAAAATATTTGCTTTTTAATCATTTTCTCGTCATTCTTGTAGTATTCTTAAACCACTGGAGTAACCTGACATACATACTAGTAGTAGCTAACAGAATTTTGTTTGTCTTGGCTGGTATTCTCCCTGAGGCCCTCCCAGCTCCAGTCAACCAGTGAAAAGCAGCTTGGTTAAAGGGACTATGCTAATCACATGGCTCTCCAATGACAAACAGAAAAAAACCCAAAACACACTACTGTTGTCCAAACCCACAAAAGCCCGTAAAGAGAAGCATTGTCCGGCCCAATTGTGTGCGCGGCCTTTCTCACAGCTCCGGTCTGGTGCGGGTGGAACAGGTGCATGATGGGAACCCGACGCCGGCTCCGGTGTTGGCTTACCTCTCCTCGGGCAAGCCACGCTCTCAGGTGTCGCAACGGTTCAGCAGTAAGACCAGAGTCCAACTGTCACCAGGGGAAGTTACCTGACAGTCGGTAGTTTGTGATTTATCGCATCGAGTAAGACACCTAGAGCTCCTGCCGTACCAGTGCGTAGGCGGATTTTGGTGTAATACTGCTGCTGGCCACTACAGGATGGACTCAAAGTTAATTGGACTATCAAGGAAAGCAGTTGCCAGTAACATTTGATAATACTGATGGCTTATTAACTTTTCCAGACCGACAGTATAGATGCATCAAGAATTTCAGACTTCCGGTCATTGTGCAATGCATACTGGGAAGGATTTTCTGAAAAGTGAGCATGAAACCGCCATGTCTGTTTTCCCAGTAGGATGCGTCTATTGACAAAGCCGATCTTTTCTTGTCTTTTGAACCATATCACTTTTGTTTCTGGTTCTGATATTGTCATATTTTAGTTTTGGGATTCGGACATTGTAATTGTGTGGTTGTTGATGTTCTAACAGTGGAAAAAGGCTCAAGAAATTGGTTTGCGAATTCCTTTGAGTATGGAGTGACTGAATAATTAACTGTAAAGTGCTTTGGGTATCTTGAAAGGCGCTATATAAATGCAATCAATCAATCAATCAATCATAAATGCAAAAGGGAATCAGATGTGTGTGACTGCAAACCTCTGTTCAAACTGTTTCCCTTCACAGCGGAATTGAAAAATAGTGAAAGGCGAAGGCGATGGGCAGGATTGATACTCAGGAAGATGAAAAAGGAAACCTTTGACTGTCTAAATCATCTAGAGTTTGCAGAGAACATTCTGTATGTGGAGCGATATCAAAGTGGGACCCGTTTATTAAGTGAGAGGTGCAGAAGGCAAACAGACTGAACTCTCACCTTCTTCTTGTGGTTTTACAGCAACATTGCATCTTGGTTGCTTTACAGTTGAATTTGTTTCTTGGCGAACAGTTGGTGCCTTTTCCTTTGGCGTTGACTTTTTAAATTCGTAACCAAGGTTGAGCGAGGGATCAGGATTTTGCTTTGCTTTTTGCTCCACATACAAAATGTTTGCTGCAAACTCGGGGTGATTTAGGCAGTCAAAGGTTTTCGTCCTTCCCGTGGATCAATCCTGCCCATCGCCTTCGCCTTTCACTATTTTTCAGTTCCGTTGGGAAGGGAAACAGTTTGAACGGAGGTTTGCAGTCACACACATCTGATTCAGTTTTGCATTTATGGAGTATCAGAACCAGAAACAAAAATGATATGGTTCAAAAGACTAGAAAAGATCGGCTTTGACAATAGACGCATCCCACTGGGAAAACAAACAGTTTGATGCTCACTTTTTTCGGAAAATCCTTCCCAGTATGCATTGCACGATGACCCGAAGTCCAAGATTCTTGATGCATCTATTGTATACGATACCAGGGAATATATTTTATATAACCGTGCATAACTTTCCAACCATAAAATATAGAAACTTACTTTTTTCCCTTGAAAAGCTGGGAGTTGCAGCTTTCTGAGCACAATATTCCCCATGGCATTTATTTCACTCAAAATGTACAAATACAAATGTAATATACACCACGGAAAGGCAGGAAGTGATGTGGCTCTGTGCAATAAGGATATTTTGAGTTTACTTACAGACTTGATATTTTGCACTTTTGCAGCTAAGGCCCTAAATTAAGCATTTTCATTTCGTGTCCAAAAAGTTATTAATACATGTTTGCTCTGTGTTTTGTATGAATGAGTGTGAATTTTATTTTCTATTTTCGTTTTTCGTTTGTATTTCTGGTCCTATAGTTCTTATTACAAGCATATGACACAACTACAGCAGCAAAGTGTGAAATAACAGGTTGTGCTGAAAAAAAAAGGATATATAACACTTCATTAGGGGGTAAAAGGAGGAGTTTTATTAGCAAAATTAAGAAAAAAATCCAGGCGAGGACAAATGTACTAAAATTGCCCTTAGCTCTTAGGCTTTTAAAGGTCCTACATTAAAGGTACTATATTAAGCAAAATTGACTCTGCGTCTCCTAAGCACAGAATGCTCTCTTACCTTTTACCTTTTGTTCAGTAGAGATTGGCAATTCCTGGGGTGAAATCATCACAAATGATTATATTGAAGCTTTAAACGCAGTGGTGCTCTTCCTGTATTTTGGTAAATGGTCACATTTTTCTATAGCGCTTTTCCACCTTCAAGGCACTCAAAGCTCTTTACAACAAGAAACCACTCACCTATTCACACACTCACTCACTCATACACCAATTTACGCAGACACTGGGGGCGAGGTGGGTTAAGTGTCTTGCCCAAGGACACAACAACAGCATTCATCTGTTGGAGCTGGAATCACACTGCTCGACCCATGATCTTTATATCGATAGCGGGATTCGAACTGCAAGTCTTCAGATCAGTGAACAAATGCTTTACCAACCGAGCCGCCCCATCACATGACATCACAAGGTGGAACAGTGCTTTTCGTTTGAGAGAAGAACTCAGCCTAAATCTGCAGGATTTGTGTGTTAAACCTGTGTAAATGAAACAAAACACAACTCCAGGTCTGTTTGTGAGGAGGAAACCACATTACAACATAACTATATACATGTAAATATACATATTTTGCATATAAATATATACAAACAGCATAATATGGGCTCTTAAAAGATCCTGGTCCCTTCTGTCCTGGTTTCTTTCTATGTATTTGCCAAAATATACAGCTCTTGAGGTCAAAATAAGTCAGTTGTGGACTTTCAGCATCTAATTATTGCTGTATTTTTCAGAAAACAAGAGGTACAGTTAGAATGCTAGTTCTAAAAGTTCAGATTAGTTAACAGGTGCACTAAATCTGCACCAATACTGAAAACTAGCCAAATCTGCTTCTGGTTGGGCCTAAATATGTATATAATAAGACTATTTGCGATTTGTCCCAGAATGTCTCCTGATTTTTCAGCTTGTATTTACTCAAAGCTGTTGAGCAGTTACTTTTGTTTAATTTTTTGGTAGTGGTTGACTGGTAGCAGGCCCCAGGGAAGACCCAGGACACGCCGGAGGGACTATGGCTGCGTTCAGACTGCAGCCTGAAGTGACCCAAATCCGATTTTTTGGCCTCTATGTGACCTGTATCCGATCTTTTAATGACAGTCTGAAGGACACAGATCCGATTTTTTCAAATGCGACCCAGGCCACTTGGATATGTGCTCCTGAAACCGATACATATCTGATCTTTTGACATGCGACTTCAGTGTGAACGGCCAAAGTGCATTCATTCGACCTACGCGTTATCAACAATCTACAAACGTCACTATTCTGCGCTGAAGTAGGCGAAAATTGTTAATGAACTCTGTGTCACTGAAGTGAAGCACATCACCACTCACCACTCTTGGCTACGTCTCCACATCCACACGTTCCTTTCAACGGACGTCGCTGCCGCTGTCCCACAAAACACCACGGCCAAAAACCTCGTCCTTCTCCTTCTCAATCTCCTCCTTAAAACAGGTAAGTTGTTCATGTTCTGGCTCCGGTACAAGAGGAACTTTAAAATCGCCAGGTGCTCAGTGCTCGCGTCCATGTTTGGACAACTTCCGTAAACACAGAGCACACTCGCTGCGGTTGACGTCGTCATGTCCTCCAGTGCACATGTGGGACACTTTCGGGCTGTTTAATGTTCACACTGGAGTCACATACAAGTCACATTTAATTGGAAATGTGAACGACCTCTCAAAAACATCGGATTTCACAAAAAAATCAGAATTGAGCGTTAAACCCTGCTGTCTGAACGTAGCCTATGTCTTTCGACTGGCTGGGGAACACCTCGGGGTCCCCATGGAGGAGCTGGAGGACGTGTCTGGGGTGAAGGAAGTCAGGGAGTTCCTGCTTAGACTGCTGCCCCCCGATAAGCGGAAGAAAATGGATGGATGGTAGTGGTTGATATCGGGTATCGGCAGACCTGTAAAGTTATAGTATCAAAACTGGTATCGAAACTGAAGAGCTGGATCAGTGCATCCCTAGTTACAACTTATTTTCATCGAAGGGATTAGCGCTCCACCAAAGAAAGACAAAACAAACCCCAACATATTCTTACTAGCTTCTTTCACTTTGTTCTTCAGTAAACATTTACCCATGGAATTAAACCGTTATATTTTAAGAGTTGACGCCTCAGTTTTCCATATTGTTGTAGTATATGGGGTTATTTTGTGCCGCTGTGAAGGCTTCAATATCTCAGGTCAAATATTTGATGTCAAAATTGCTTTTCTCCCCACCTCCGCCCGTATAGAAAAACCTATAGAAAAGCTCCCAGAATCCATTTGCGCGTACCTTTAAAAGCACAAATGAAATACTATAATACTCCCGCCGCTTGTTAGTCCAGGTAACACGCTCAGCCCACAGCAATCAAACGCAGGCTGGGACGTAATCGGAAAATGAATAGAATCAGAGAGAAGCTATTTTAATAGGAAAGCAGTTGTAATCACACACAGCACAGAAACTCCGTCTGTCTTGTCCACTCTGGTTTTAATAGCTTTCACCTAACATTCACTGTTGGGCAAGTTACAACTGTAATGTGTTATTTATGACTTGTTTCAATGTAATTTGTTACATTACAATATTACTGTATTTAAAATGTAAGGCATTATTTTACTATTGCATTACTTTTAAGTTACTCTCACCAAAATAACTGTGAAGATGCTGAACTTTTGTGCTGTATATGGACTGAACCAGGACTAAATCAGAACTAAACCAGGACTAAACAGGACTAAACTAGGTCTAAACCAGAACTGAACCAGGACTAAACCAGGTCTAAACCAGAACTAAACCAGAACTGAACTAGGGACTAAACTAGGACTAAATCAGAACTGAACCAGGACTAAACCAGGACTGAACCAAGACTAAACCCTGTCTAAACCAGGACTAAACCAGGTCTAAACCAGAGCTGAACCAGGACTAAACCAGGACTAAACCAGGATTAAACAACGACTGAACCAGAACTGAACCAGTACTGAACCAGGACTAAACCAGGTCTAAACCAGGACTAAACCACGACTGAACCCAGACTAAACCAGGTCTAATCCATACTCAGAAATAATCTGAATACGGATCTGATCCGGCACTATGTGGACGCCTGAAAACACTGATACGCTGACTTAGGTCTATGCAAAGTAATTCACCGCCGAAAAGCTAAGAGGCTAGAATATATTAATATATACAGTCTATGCTTCCATCCTGCAGACGTATAATCTCTGAAAAGTTTCGCATGAACCATCTCCAACACGATAAAAGCACAGAACAGACTCACCATCAGCAGAACACCCCTCTCTCACAGAAAGAACACATATAATCCACTGAGTCGTGTCCTTTAGTCTGACAGAAGCTGAACCGCATCAGCGCACAATTAGTGAGCTGTTTTTTGAGCGCTTAGTTTATGCAAATTAGTCATGTGGTTTTAAGTTTTGTTTCTGTAAAACATAAACAAATATGCTCAAAGCTGTGTGGATAGGGAAGACTTGCAGACACAGAAATGACATGTCTAGATGCAGATCATTTCCGATACGGTGATTTGTTTCAGTGTAAACATTGGCACACAGAATATAGAAGGTAAAGGAGCACTAGACTGATCTTATCTTTACAATAGCATTCTTCCATCTGCTTGTCTGTACCATTCCCACCCAAACGTCCAGCGCAGAGAGCCTCCATCTGTAATTATTAACTGTGATTTCAGCGTGTGTGAACAGTCGGGGGCGGGGCCGGTCAAAGAGAAACCAGGAAGTGGGAGACGGGCATGTCGGCAGAGATAACACAGCCTTATTTACTCTTCCGAACGAGGCCAATCCCGAAGGGGCGTACACCAGAGCAAACTCCACGCAGCCGAAAGCTCTGGGGATTAACGCGCTTCCAAAAGACGACCTTTGACCCCTCGCTTTCTGTGTGATGTGTACAGGCGCAGCGCGATGTAGGTCACCGCGGCAACTGATAAACAGAGGTGCAGAGGCTGGAAATGAACGAGCGTTCCACATAGAAGAGCGTAAAGAACAGGAACATTTATTATACATAAAAATCAGCACTTTTCGCAACTTTCAAAATATGAATATAAAGTCTAATAAAATCTACGCAAAGTTGTTTCAAAACCTCCCAGAGAATCAGTGCATTGTTGACTTATGGACTTTGAACGTTTTACACAAATCAACCTACTTCACGCTTTGATAAAACTTTATAAAGACGAGTGGATCTGGAGCCGTATCCTGTCTCCCTGATTTCAGAAGGGCGTGACCGACAGGCGGATTAACCAGTCAGAGAGACAAAACAAAAGCCAACACTGCGGCTTACGTGTAAAAAAAAGAGAAAAACAACATAAAGGAGCAAAAAACAGCGTGGATTTTCCCAGAATCAACAGTCGACACACCAAACTATTACTATAAATATATTAATATATATTTTGTTCTGAATCTTAACAGACTTTTCAATTGATGTCTTCAATGTTTGAGAGTCACGTGCAACAAATTAGTATCTGTAGTTAGATCACCTCAAGTTTGGCCAGAGATTTTTGATGCTCTATTGTCCAGTTTCAGTCCCTTCTGTATTTGAATATATGGTATTTTCCGAACTATAAGTCGCTCAGGAGTATCAGCTGTATCAGCCGTATTGGCCAAAAAATGCTTAATGAAGAAGAAAAATCATATATAAGTCGCACTGGACTACAAGTTGCATTTTTGGGGGGAAATTTATTTTATACATTCTGAGACCAGGAACCAACATTTCATCTTCAAAGGCAAGTTATAGTAATAACAATAGAACAGAGAACAACAGACTGAACAGGCGTCTGGTATGTTAATGTAAAATTAAGAGTTCTTCAGATAAACTATAGCATCAAAAACAGAACAGAACAAGTTCACCAAACTCTCCATCTCACTCCAAGTCATTAAATCTGCTGAATTCTTTATCCTCTGTCATTTCTGAGCAACTCTGCCAACTTAGCATTTTTGTTTTCTTCATTGCATTTTGAGTGTCCTCTGCTTTTTGCCAGTCCCTCACATGTTTCTCGCTCATTCCAAACATTTTTTCTGCTGCTCAATTACCATTTTCGGCTGCATAATTCACTTCTTGGAGCTTGTAATCTGCAATATATGCTTAGCAGTTTATCTCTGTGTGATAAAATAAGTTATGATGCTAAATGAACATTTGGGCCCGGTCAAGCAGAAGTAAACAGCAAGGCCAAATATTCAAGTTAATGCATCTGATATAAAAATGTATTGAACAGATACATATGTACTCTAGTTTATGAAACTGTTGACCTTTTTTCTGTACCGTTTTTGGTTCTAAAGTTCCATACGTTTTAAACAGACCATGTATGAAACATGGAACAAAAATTATTTCCCAAATTTCAAAGACCTGCAAATCATGTCAAATAAATGGATGTATTTCATCATATCTTATGTTAGTCGATCTTGGAACTGTTGATGAAGGTACATGATTTTTCCAAAAAAAATTATTTAAAATGATAAAAATTTGCTTGGAAGGACTGACATATTTTATAGAAATAGTTTCCTTTCATTTTGAAGTAATATTAAAGTATTCGGAAGAAAAAAGCGACAAATTATGCAAAATCATGCACCTTCTACTTGTTTGCAGAATTTTCCCTCCGTTACTTTTCCCTCCGTTACCATGACCTTTCTTAATAAAAAATCTTATGACTCAAAAAGTAAGAGGTTTTTCAACCTAATCTTGTACCATATGGTAGAAAACTATATGAAGCAAATATTCAAACCAGTTTGTTAAGGATATGTAAGTGAGAACCAAGAGTTATCACTGTTTGGATTTATTGCCCAAAAAGTGCTGCATATTTCATTCCCTCCGTTACCGACATGAGTTTTAAAATTTTTTGTCAGCAACTTGAAAGAAAATTGCAGGTTTAACTGTTTCCCTCTGTTACCGCTTGACCGGGCCCATTAGTGAGTGGGATACGACTTCACGACCCATATGAGTTAAATACAGGTAAGTGCATAAATGACAACTTCAGTAGTCATCTGCTGAAATCCTACAAGACACTGACATGATACCAGAAAGCACAGCGGCTTTTTTTTGCAGGAGACATGTGCAGTAGAGTGTGAAGTGACAGTGGTACAGGAGTAATACAGCAGACATTTTAATATAGAAGTCGCACCTGAGTATAAGTCGCAGAACCACCCAAACCATGAAAAAAGTGCGACTTATAGCCTGAAAAATGCGGCGGCTGGTCAGGTGACAGAAAGGTTACATAGTGCTCCTTTACCATCTGCTAAAGGTAAAATACAAAATAAATTCTTGTTTTCCTTTGACTGCATGCTCACTTTTGTTCCCTCTCTGACCCATCAGTTAAAAAGCCCATTGACTTAACCTCATTGGGCCATTGAGGAAGTCCATGTAAACTGACCCGTCGTCTCCGGTGTCAAACCCCGTCCTTCATTTTAGCCCCAAACGCTGTTACAAGTGTTTGCCATGGATTCACTTTGTGCTCGCCCTGTCTGTAACGCATTCTCCCTTAAATCCCAAATAGAATAGAAACACGATACTCCAGGATTATAGTAAAACCACAAGTGCTTCCGTTGAAAAAATGCAGGCGATTTGAATGTGAGGTGAACTGGCTGCTCTGCTCCGCACCCCGCCCTGGCTCTTGTTTCTCAGGTTGGGCATGTCTTAAATGAGTCATCAGCATGCAAACAAAACAAATCAGGAGCGGATACAGATTCAGTAAAAGTCCGCGCTTAAAGGATTTTACCGGGGTTGTGCAATTTCTATTTGCGATTTCCGGACAAACGTTGAGATCATATTTGCGATATATATTTATAACGTAGAAGAGCGTTAAAGGCCCTGAATCCGTTCCGCGTAGTTAAGCAAAATGTGTCTTTAGAGAGCTAATCTGGAGTAATCAGGAAGTGCACTGGTAGCATGCTAGTTGTTAGGATTACCGTGATGGCTTGGGTTGAGTTGTGAAAAGTGCTTATAAACTCATCGTGTGATTAGGATGCCCAGAATGCGTAAGGTAACTGAGGAACAACAAACTCTTAGTCTGAAAAAAGAACCTAATAACATAAAATATCGGAAGACCAAATGAACCTCATTGCACTACATCCAATAACTGTTTCTAAGAACTCTTGTTGAGCGTGTAGTTTAGACCTCTACAAACATGATGTGAAAAACAGACCTTGAACTTATAACCTAGAGTTTTAGGATATTTTCTTTTTTTGCTGAGGACATCCTGTTATCCAAATAATTTCAGTCTTTTTGATTTGATAACTGTACAAACTAATATATTGTACAGTCCTTACATTTGCCAAACACAACATGACTTAAAACCTGCACATGTACTATGAGTTCTTCTCTCAAACACAAAACAATCAGTTCCACCTTATGATGTCATATGGTAATACAGGAAGTGCTTTTTTCACCTTCATTGGGTGATTTCAGCCCGGGAATTTCCAATCTCTACTAAAAAAGGTAAAAGGTGGCTGTTAACTACTACAGATTCATTTTTATTTAACCTTTATTTAACCAGGAAAAAGTCTCATTGAGATTAAACATCTCTTTTTCAAGAGTGTCCTGGCCAAGAGGCCACAAAACAGTTTCAAAACATATAAAAACATACATACAATACATTTCGTAAAACAGAACAATCAACACAATTTCAAAGATAGTTAAACACAATTACATCCAGAGGATTCCAGATCTCTGTTTTTTTTAAAAATCTGTTTAAAAGAGTCTAAGGAGACCAGCTCCTTTAACTTCAAATCATTTTGTAAAAAGTTCCATGCCGAAGGAGCATAAAATTGAACATGACATCACAAGGAGGAACAGAGCATTTTGAGCTTTGAAGTAATAATAAAAGGTTACTCAGATGTGTGTGAATGAAACAAAACACAACCCCAGGTCTGTTTTTGATGAGGCAACAACATTATAACATGGCTAAAAGCTCACAAGAGTTAATTCTGTATAATATAGGACCTTTAAAAAGACAAGAGTGACTGTGGGGATCTAAAATGAGGCAACAAGAAACAAAAGCCAAATATGCACTCACTTCCTGATTCATTATTCATATGCGACATCATTCAGAAACTTGTAGTGAGAAGAAGATGCGCTCTTCCGCTACTCATTATTTTTAGTTTTGGCAAGGTTCTTTTTTCACTGGCTCAGCTGGTTTGTAATTTGGTGCTTTTTAAACCATTACTTTTTGTTCTTGGCCAGTAAGTAGACGCTTTTTTGAGGGCGGCCCAAGGGAGGCACCAGAGATTTTAAGTTTTAAGGCTTTCAGACACATTTGTCTTCCCTGGCGGATAAACTGCTAACACAATATATTTAGATCACCATGTTACTTTTTTTTTAATATATTATATTTGCGCTATCACAACACAATCAGAGTGCATCCCGCTAATGACTCTACTGCACATCACATCAGGTTTGTGAAGTTCTTGTGTACAGTTTTGTATCATGTTTTTGTGCATTTATGGAGAATTGTCGTGTGGGAGCATGGGTAATGTTGACTTGTGGGCGGAGCATTGGACAGAATCTTACAGCAAAATGAAAGTCTGAGGATCGATGTTGTTGGTTGGATGGGGCAGATTAGCAGCCACACTCCTGTCAGTCTGTCCCAGGGCAGCTGTGGCTACAGTAGTATCTTACCATCACTGACAGAATGAATAATGACAACAGTGTAGCAGTGAGCGGGCTTGGTCGAGCATGTAAAGCACATTACAAGTGTAATTATTAACGATAAAGAGGGTTTGAATAAGAATCTCTAAAATACTCAAACATGCATGGATGACAACTGAAACTTTGCATTTTTTTTTTTTTCCCAGTCCAAAACATACCCATCCTTTAAGTTATAGTTATTCAGAGTTTTGGTGACTAATATATGTTTGTGGCTATTTATTTTGTTGTTGTTATAATTTTGTGTCATATTGTTAGTGACATTAAACTGGGTGGAGTGGTATCTGGGCTAAATTGGGCATACACTGTCTCATTTTTGGCCCTTTTTGAGCCAATTTTTCACTTGTGCAACTTTTTTTGGGATCGGGCTAACTTAATCGTGTGTCATGCTTCGGTTAGTATACATGGGGCAACGAGAAGATTGCTGAGATTAATACCTCATGATCAGCTCTCGATCAGCAATCTTAGTTTGCAAGAATATCAAACCTGTTTGAAATCCAGTCGCCCCTTGTGAGGGTTTTGCACTGAGCGTCGGATTGTATAGTGTGAGCTGTGAACTTTTAAACCCTACGATTTGGTTGTACAGTTTGAGCTGGAGCTGAGTAAAACCATCGAAAATATCGCACAGTGTACTGTATGTCTGGCATGAGTCAATCACATCGCAGTGGTGGCACAACCATAAGCAAGCTCAAAACAATAACAGCTAACTTCAAATTTGAATCTTCATGTAGGCAATTTCCCTTAAAATGATTAAGTTTGGGGTTTGATTAGTGTATGGACTTAAAAAAAAAACCCAGAGGAGGTGTACATGGCAGTACACACATGTCACTCATGATGGTATCTGTTAATGTGCCTGCTTCAACATATGTTTCAGTTAGTGATCTTCAACACTTCTGCAATTATATGATACCGTAAGGTTCTCTGCTGAGAATAAATTAACTTGCCATGAACCTGCTAACCCTGTACTTCAGACCTCTATGAACATGTTCTGGAATATTAGGTGTTTCTATTAGTTTAACATCATATTTCATTCGTGACAATTGAAAAGAAATCATAATTTTTATTTTGTCTTATATAAAAGTGTAATGTCTGTAAATATTAAAGGTTCTATACTACGCAAACTTGACTTTGGGAGCTTTAAGCCATGTTATAATGTTGTTACCTCCTCAAAAACACATCTGGAGTTGTGTTTTGTTTCATTTATAACTCTTTATTAATACTCTGTCTACATCTCTAAATCTCAAAATGTTCTGTTCCACCTTGTGATGTCATGTCAATGGTAGTTAATAGCTACCTTTTACCATTTTAGTAGAGATTGGCAATTCCGGAGCTGAAATGATCCAAATCAATCTAATGAAGGTGTATGGAGTTTAAAAACACAGTGGAGCACTTCCTGTATTACCACATGACATCACAAAATGGAACAGTTTTTTGTTTGCGAGAAGAACTCATTCTGAAATATGCAAAATTTGTGTAGTAAACATGCGTGAATGAAACAAAACACAACTCTAGGTATGTGTGTGATGAGGAAATTTGAGAACATAGATCCAAAAATAGCATAATATGGACTCGGGCCCAAACGATATATCGGTTCATTGATATTATTGGCTGATATGTTCACTTGGAGACATATCGGCTATTGGCCTAAATCTTGTCGATCTGGGTCGATAGTCCACATGGGCATGTTATACCTCATTAAAAAGCTTAGACTCTCTACATTATGTCCATTTAATCCAATTTACAGACAGATAAATGTCCTAATATGTGCCTCCGCATCAGTATTTATCTGTGGAGTCATTTGTCTGTGTCTGTCATACTGTACTGCCCCTGAACGCACCACCAGAGTCATGGTCACTCACATGCTCGTTTACACACACAGCTGCTGTCAACATGCTGCATTATATTCTTTTTATGGACAATCTTTTTGAGTCAGGACTGAAAGGACACTTATTAGTGAAGACCTGAGGAGCCTGTGTGTGCGGTGAGTGTTGCAAATGTGTTGGTTTTGAAGCTACTTTTGTTTCTTTCTCATTGTTTAGCTGCTGTAGGTCCCGCACAGAAACAGCCTGTTTTCTTACAATTGCCTAGTGTAAAGTGACTATAGTGGCTGTAGATATGTTTTTGGACCTGCATTGACATGTAAATGAGCTGTGAATAGAGGTGTGAATGGTCGACATTTACACATATAATGAATTACCATGGCGCACACGTATTTACCGCTAAAGACTAATATCGTTAGTTTACTTTCTTGCTTTACAGACTATAATGTCATGCAAAAATGCCATTAGGCCGACCTACTGTTTTTAAATATGACGTAAAGAGGCAGAATAACAATAAATGTAGCCTAAACAAACCCAATTTAAAACCCAATAAAATCAAACTTAAGAATAGAATAGAATAGAAAGCCTTTATTGTCATTGTACAATAGTATAATGAAATTCAGAAATTCAGTTTTATAATCATTTGAAGATTTATAGTGAATTTTTACATGACTAAATATATCAGCTTTTATTTCGGCTATCAGCACCTCGAACTCCTGCTGGAGCACCCTTTAAATGTACTAAAAACTTACTTAAATGTAAGTAAATGTAAAGCCTAATTTATGGTTGTGCCTCAAATCGTCTTGACCAGCCCCCTCCGTAGAACCAAATTGAAATTTTGTAACTACGCATCAAACCAATGCAGACAGCACGGGAAAACGGCGCAGATAATAAGGGCTGTGATTGGTCCTCTCTACACCCTCTCTAAAGACATTTCTGGTGCTTCATTTTTGTATGCATGAACGCAATGCTAGCCTCCTAGCGTTGTGGCGATGAATTACTTCACGGCAAATAGACCTCGACGCAGATCCATGAATCAAAAACGACGGCGACAAGGCGACGGCGGCAGTGTGCGCTGAGCCGACGCAGAACTATAATTCAGCTTTAACTGAGTACTACGCCACTTCAATACTTAACCCCTCCCGTGGAAATCTATAAGAGACTCTCCGGTCTGGTACTCCGCTGCCTGCACCTCCACGCCCCCACCATCTTCATCCATCACTTCATTCCAACGCAGGCCACAAGCTAACTACACAAAGCGCCATCCAAACACACACGCCCATATCGATACTGCACTCTGACTCCGCACAATGGACCCGAGCATTATCTGTCAGTGCGTTTCTTCCAGGCCCCGCCCACTACACTACCCCCCGGGGCCCTCACCCTCTCGCCTTCATTGCCGTTCGTTCTCAGGTGACAGCGAAACCGGATCCCATTCACCCCGATGAAAAGCTCCACTCGGCAGTAAAGCCAAAGCATAGTATTCCACAAGAAAGAAAACATTTTTGCTTTGAAATGGTAGCAAGTATAGTTCTCTCGTGACAATGGGAAGAAGGGATAATAACGGACAAAAGATGGAAGTATTGGGAATGCCAGCGGTTACATTTCAAACTTGATTTGATACTAAGGGATTAAAACACTCTTTAGACAATAGAATTTGATTTTGAACATTAAATCGTAGTACTTTCTTTTCTATTCCCATGTGGTCTTATATGTGTGTAATCCCTCTGTGGTCCAGGTAGGTTCCATACTGGTTCATATGTGCTTTTATACTTGTTCTGATACAGCCCAAGATCATTCTAAAGTATTGATACTTGCTCAAATGAGTATCTAGTTTTGATACTAGTTTTATAATCGATTAGTATCTGATTTTCGATACTTTTGACAACCCTACGAATGAATATAGTGCTGTGTTTTGTTGACATAAACATCAAACATAAAGTACCTATAGCTTTTACGATATTAACCAATAAAGGGGCAAAGTTAGTACATTTGACACCATAAACTGTATATATAAATGGACGTAGCTTTCCTCAATCCAAATAGGAAGTTCACGTGCAAACATCGAAATATTGTCGCTCCTCTCTAGGGTTGGGCAGTATCCAAATTTTGATACTGTTAAACCTTCTCAGGATTTTACTGGGGTATACGGTAAACTACAAAACTGCACCTCTGTACAGTCTATGCGTATAACCTACAGACTTATAATCTCTTAAAAGTTTCACATGAACCATCTCCAACGTGACACACACACACAGAACAGACTCACCATCAGCAGCACATCCTCTGTCACAGAAAGAACACTCATAATCCACTGGGTCGTGTCCTTTAGTCCGACAGAAGCTGAACCACATCAGCGCACAAGGAGCGAACAGCGCTTTATAGTTTATGCAAATGAACCATGTGGTTTTATGTTTCGTCTTTATAAAATGTAAACAAATGTGCGCCTGAAGCCAAAATACTGCCATATTGCAGAAGTACTAGTATTTGTTTTTTTGGGGGGGGCATATTGTCTTGGTCTCCCTTATGAGCTGTTACGTGACAACAGAATGAAACTAATCAAATGTTATCTCCTCACATTATAGACACTATTAGTTTTAAATGGTGATAGCATTAAATTAAAAATACAACCATACATCAATTTGTGCTGAGTAAACAAATGTAGGTATCAATAAATGATAATATTATATTAGGTCTTTATGCGCTGCAGATTTTTTAATGACGGTAATGAAACTGATACTGTTGCTACTTTTTGATACCGCGGGATACTGTAATACTGTATTACTGCCCAACCCTACTCCTCTCTCTGTAACCACTGTTGTGAGCCTCGTCATTTTGGTCTTAAAATGTTCATATTAACCCACTCTACATGATTCAAGGTTTTGTTTTGTTTTTTCGCTATTTTGTCCCTCAAAATAATCTTATTCCTAATATAGAGCCTGGCTCCAATTTCGCTCCTCTAACCGTTAGCATCGCGAGCTTCATTTGAGTGGTGCTGAACACTATGGGTGATATCACACTCACTTAGTCCACTTCTTTATACAGTCTATGTGTGACATGCATAGAGCTAATTCCAAAACTGTTTGCAACTACAGTGTTAACATGGGTATAAACCTCTAAAGCACAGGTGTCAAACATAAGGCCCGGGGGCCGGATCCGGCCCTCCAAGACCTTTAATGTGGCCCTCGGCTGATTTTCTACTAAAATATTTTAATTATATTTTCTATTAAAATATTGGTAATTTTCTGCGTTGGTGAGCATAACAGTGTCTCCAGCGTCTCTGTACGTGGCCCCTCCCACCAGAGCAGCACAAATGAAGACTTGTCTCTTTCCAAACGCTCTTAAAGGACGATTGTTTTGACTGTTGACTGTGACACCTTCATCAGCAAAATGTCCAACATGAGAAAAGTGGAGCAGAGTGCAAGATTTTCCAAGAAAAAATTGACTTATAAGTTCATGTTAAAACATTGTGTTAAAATTGCATTTTTCTTAAAGTTTCAGGTTGTTCATAATATTATAATATTTTGTAAAAGAAAGAGTTCATCAATTAAAAAAGATTTCTGTAATAGATTTGTGTTTCTCTGTACAAATATTTGAACTTATTGCTGTTTTTGGGGTTTATATGACATGAGTTTTCTGATCCGGCCCCTTTGGGATCAAAATAGGTTGGATTCGGCCCCCGGACCAAAATGAGTTTGACACCCCTGCTCTAAAACATCAAAACTGCACAATATATTTTGAAGCCTTAAATAAATGCCTTCCTTGTGTGTAAATTGCCTCTGCACTTTGGTTTTTGGGATTCAGTTTTAGAACTCAGCACTACTTTCTGTATTTTTGTACTTTTCTTCAACATAACTACCACTTAACTGACGTAAAACTGATAAATACTGACCACACCAAACCAAGTCAGAATTAGAAAAACATGGAAATATACCATATGTCATTGTCTTGCTTTGTCTGAAATGTTTTTGACAGTATTGTATTAAATCTTTCTATCTTCTTTCTATCTTCGTGGAAACTAGACCAAGTTACAGGTCAGATCGAACGCCTGTTTTTCTAGGTATTTTTGAGCTATAAAACCACCTGTAATTGAATAAATGTAAGGCAGAGCAGTTAAATGTCACACTGTGGAACATTCCAGGCTGGACAATGAAAATATCCATAGATACAAGCAGGTGACGGTCCTCCCTTTTTAATGAAATCATGTCAGACGAGTTGGACCTAGTTTGTCACGTTAGTTTGGAGCCTGTTGCGTTGACGTCACTGTTTGGCTACAGTTTCTGGAACAGTGGAGCGTCGGGATGAGGTTTCACAAGCGACTGTTAGCCGTTAGCCGTTAGCCGTGATCGTGTGAGAGTTTGAAATTTGAAATCCCAGAGTCATACAAACGCACAGTAGATTTGTGTTCAAATTACAGAACATTAGGCCACCTTGATTATTCTATGGAGGAAAATCACTGTCATTTGGGGACTTCATGAAAAAAATATACATATAAAAATATATAAAGTATTACATTTGTGAAACATGATTAAAGTGAATTCAAGTGAAAAAAAAAAATGTACGTTAAAGGTCGTATTATACAAAACGGACTCTTGTAAGCTTTAAACCATAGTGTCACATCATCAAAAACAGACCTGGAGTTGTGTTTTGTTTCATCCACACATATTTGAGTAAACCTACATTATTAGTCTCTAATGAATGAATAAAGTGATCTGTTCCACCTTGTGATGTCATGTAGTGGTAGTTTTCATGTTAAAAGCTACAGTTTATTTTTTGTTTAATAGAGATTGTGAATTCCAAGGCTGAAGTCATCCAAATGATTCTAGTGAAAGGATATGGAATAAAAACAAAGTGGAGCGCTTCCTGTATCACCACATGACATCACGAGGTGGAACAGAGTGTTTTCTATTTGTAAGAAGAATTTGAAAGAATTTAGTGTTAAACATGTTAATGAAAACAAAACAAAAAAACCCACACAACTCCACGTCTGTTAGATCAGTTTTTCCCAAACTTATTTTTTGGGGACCCATGTTTTAAAAGTCACAAACCTTCGCGACCCAAGTCAATAGACATTATTCATAACTCATAAAATAAAGGTGGATTTGAGCATTACTTAACATTAATGAGGATATTTTATTGTTGACTGAGTAATCGTGTCTCTGAACAATTGGTATTACTCAAGTTTTAAACAATGAAAAACTAATTTAACCAGACATAAAAGGATCCATAAGTCGCCTGTCTGGACATTATATCTAGCCCATTTCTTTTTCTTCTCAACATTCAATTGACCTACATTCAGACAAAGAGACCCAAAAATATCTCTTGCGACCCACCTGAGGGAAACAAACCCACCCAGTCTTTGGGAAACAATGTGAAAATAGATCTGAAAATGGTGTCTTATGGGCTATTTAACATTTGCCTAAAATACGAACAGATAAACTATTACAATATATGTAATATTACTATTACTATTAATATTACTAATATTACTAACTAGTGCTGTCAGGCGATAAAAAAATTGAGAGATTAATTCATTATGATCTGTTAATTAACTGATCTAATTAATCTCTTTTTAATCTCACCTAAAACTTGCTGAGAAAAGCTTCAACTTGAGGTATTTTCATTTAAATTCATTATTACATTATTGTGGCAGATCAAAAGACTGATATATATAACAAAAAAAGTGACTTTATAAAGTTATTTATTGTTTAACAAACTTTAACAGATGCAGTCATTTACATTCCACAGTATCATCATTATTATTACTGTTACTAATGTGCATAAATAAATTCAACTTTACAACATATAAACATAACGACTCTAGAGCCACATCAGCCCGTTTGACATTATAATGTGTTTAATGTAGATTTGTGCAAGTCTCACAGAAACAAAACTTAAAAACCGCATGGCTAATTTGCATAAACTAAGTGAGAAAAAAGAAAAAAAAAACGCTCTTGTGCGCTGATGCGGTTCAGCTTCTGTGGGACTAAAGGACATGACTCAGTGGAATATAGATGTTCTCTCAGTGACAGAGGGATGCTGAAGGTAAAGGTGAGTCTGTTCTGTGTTTGTGTCACGATGTTTTCAGAGATCAGACGTGTGCAGGTTTATCGCAGATGCGGCGAGAACGGGAATGAAAATTACAATTCTTTGCGGGAGCGATGTGTTGTTATCCCAACAACACATAAAAACAGATTTTATAATAAGGCAACTCACATACAGAACCAGTAAAGTTAGAGATTCAAAATGAGATTAATACGATTAAAAAACATAACGAGCTAAATATGACTGTAATTAATTAATCGCAATTAACGCGATAATTTGACACCCCTAATTACAACAGAATCCCATGCATTTCAGAACATGTTTGTAGAGCTCGAAACTACAGGTTTTACACATTTTTTCCATAAAAGAATTATATATTTTTATGTAGAGGACACTACGCACTATTATCCAGTAATTTCAGCCTTTGCAATTTGATAATTAAAATCAAGATTAACCTTCTGCTCCTTAAAATTGACCCAGAGGTACAATTTGAAAATCTAAATTTGCTAAAATAAATTTGCTCCAGGGACTTACGGACTGCAATCCTAAATGAGCCGTCCACTCAATCGTATAATCACTTTTATGGAAATTAAAAAACAGCTGGTAGTACTGCTATTTCAAAAGCAATTACAACTTTTCAAAGGACCTATTACAGGTAGTCAAAAGTCATTTACTTAAAGGGCCCATTTTATGCAATTTTCTGATCTGTTATAATGTTTCCTCATCACAAACAAACCTGGAGTTGTGTTTTGTTTCATGTTTAACACACAAACCCTGCGTATTTAGGCTGAATTCTTCTATCAAACTGAAAACACTCTGTCCATTTTTGTGTCCCTCATGTGGTAAGACAGGAAGTGCTCCACTGCGTTTTTAAACTCCATACACCTTCACTAGAGTCATTTGGATACTGTCAGCTCTGAAATTGCCAATCTCAACTGAACTAAAGAGAAAAGGAGCTGTTAACTTGAAAACTATCACTTCGTGACATTGCAATACAGCAGTGGTGGAAGGTAATGAAGTACAGCTAGTAAGTAAAATTTGTAGGTATCTGTACTTTACTTTGGCTTATTTTATAGTGGACACTTTTTACTTTTACTTCACTAGCTGAGAGCAGGTATCTGTACTCCACTATATTTTTGAACTAGACTGAAGTACATTTCATGAGTTTTAGGGGTATTTTTTACCATGTTTGTCATAACAACTTAACTAAAGCTTTTGACTCTGGGCTTCAGCTCTGAGCAAACACAAGCAAATACACAAAATTCATAAGAAAATTAAGGACCACTGTTGACCAAACGTCCATCCATCCATTTTCTTACGGGGCTGGGTCGGGGGGCGGCAGTCTAAGTAGGGACTCCCAGACTTCTTTGCCCCCGGACACTTCCTCCAGCTCTTCTGAGGGGACCCCAAAGCGTCATAGTCCCTCCAATGTGTCCTGGGTCTTCCCCAAGGCCTCCTTCTGGTGGGACATGCCCGGAACATGTCCACTGAGGCGCCCAGTAGGCATCTGGAACAGATGGCCGAGCCACCTCAGCTAGCTCCTCTCGACTTAGCTCCTCACCCTGTCTCTGAAGGAGCGCCCAGCCACCCTGTGGAGGAAACTCATTTCGAGCACTTGTATCGATGATCTTGTCCTTATGGTCATTACCCAGAGCTCATGACCATAGGTGAGGGGAGGAACATAGATTGACGGTAAATCGAGAGCTTCGCCTTTCGACTCAGCTCCCTCTTCACCACAACAGTCCGATTCATCGACCACATCACTGCCAACGCTGCACCGATCCGCCTGTCAATCTCACACTCAATCCTCCCCTCACTCGAGAACAAAACCCCGAGATACTTGAACTCCTCCCCTTGACCAAACTTGTATTGTTTTAATCAATATCACTGCATCTAACACGTTAACAACTTTACTGATTTTTTCATTTCATTTCAACTTTTACTAGAGTAACTTTTTTCATCTGTATCTGTACTTTTACAAAATTGAATACTTCATCCACCATCAAGAGTTACTTAAATATATCTAAACAAAACTCCTTTTCTGTTTCTGAGGAGGTAACAACATTCTAACATAGGTATAAGAGCCTTTAAAATGTACAACAGACTCAAAATGGTTGGTGTAGCGTTCTGGATACATCTCTGTGTTTGAAATCTGATTTAAAAGCCTCTTATGTTGCATGGGTAAACATATCAGCGGTTTAAGCACATTGCAAATAATCTATGTTAGCCGCGTTATTTAGCTCCGTGTCCCCGCACGACTCGTGACGCTAGTGTTCACTCAGCTGTCTTTACCTCTGCTTTATGAATGTGTGCACGGCTCCGCTAATCCAGGGATGTATACTGCTCAATTATCTCAATCACGTCTAAATCCACACACGCTCACTAAGGAACAATCTGGAGAAATCAAAGCGTGCGAGGTGTTAGAATAAAGCTGCATTGATTGGAGAGCCCGTGTCCTGTCCAACTGGCTTACCCGTTGATTTGAGTGGCAGAATACATATGTTAGATGATTGAATAGTTTGGATTTAATATTTGGTTTTATCGTTATCATTTTCATTACATCGTTTTTTTATTTCCACGTGTAGAAAATGTTGTAACTTTGTTTAGAAAGGCTCTTTATAAATCAAATTGAATTGCATGGAATTGTCCCATCTTCAATGTCCCCACTATCACAAAGGGGAGATATACGCACTCTAGTGGATGTATTATTTGATAGAACAGTGTTTCCCAAACTTTTTTTCTGGGAACCCATATTTTAAAAGCCACAAATCTTCATAATCCAAGTCAATAGACATTATTCGTAAATCACAAAATACATTTATGACCTTTATTTAACATTAATGAGCATATTTTATTGTTGACTGAGGGATCATGTCTCTCTGAACAATTACTAATACTAAGGTTTTAAACAATGAAAAACAGTAATCAGTGTTTCCCACAGAAAACTGGTTAGGCAAAGTTCTCACAGTAATATCATGGACCATCACAACATACCGAATTACACGTGTCTTTGCTTAAATTAAGAGTTATGGTGCAGCAATAGCTGAAAAAAAAAAAGACAGAGGGAACTACATAGACCATGATGCTTTGCTCCATTTCAGTGTAGACTATACTTGACAATAGAAATAACATTTCTATTATCTAACATTTTAAGAGGAGCATGTTCACAGTTTTGTTAGCCTCTACAAAATATCGCCATAAATATCGTACCGTGAGATTTGGGTATTGTTACATTGTGAGCTTCTCCACGAAATTGCAATAAATATCGCACTGTGAGGATCGTACCATGACGATATCGTATTGTGAGACTTGGATATTGTTACACCCTTAATGTATATGTATATGCATATGTATATGTATATTGCAGACCTATATGCAGATCGTGACAAGGTGACCCAAAAAAAATCTGTTGTGGCCCACCTGAGGGCCATGACCCAGTCTTTGGGAAACAATGTGATAGAAGATACAAACCTGTCAAGATTTGCTACCTCTACCCAAATTCATCTAAATGAGTAAATAATGGTGATGCTACTGTGGGAGCATTATTTGACAGATAAATTGGCCTGTCGATATGTGCTCTCTTTAGTCGGAGCCCTGTTTGATAGCATAATATGTCAAAATGAACTATGCATATTCATATATTCATATAAATGTGTTGAAATTGTACATAACAAAGGTATAAAGTGTGATCACAGTGTGCAAACGGCATCAAACCCACGTCTCTAATCCAAAGAAATATGTTGTAAAATTTGGGAGGTTAGATTTATTGAATCTATATAACTGTAGAACAGAGAAACATCAGGTATCTTATTTCAACGGTGTAGTGTGACTTGATAGAAGTCACTGTCGAATCAGACTGATGGGAGCTCATTTCGAAGCGGCAGCCCTTCAAAATACCAAAATGTTACATAGTGCACCTTTACCCTGAAAAAAAATGTGCAAAAATACACTAAAAATTTGGGACAATTTACCTGTAAGGATTTTGAGGCAGTTTAAACCGTAATTTAAAGAGGGGATATCATACAAATCTACTTTTTGGAGTTTCTATCATGTTATATACCAATTGTAACATGATCACGCTCTGAAGGGGGAGTGACTTAGCATTATTGAAAATGTTTTCGGTGATTAAGCATTTTCAAAACAATAAAGGGTGTGACATGGTGATCTGAATCTGTTATCTGTTAGCAGTTAATGCCCTCTCTTTTACAAAATTGCGCTGTTATTGTTATTAGTGTTCGTTTATTCAATTAGGTTCTGGCCCTTGTTAACATTGCGGTTGCTAGGTAACAGTCATCATTACCTCTCCGTTCGTTACATCTGCCGAGAACATTGGTTATCGAGTCCTTTCTCACAGCCTATTCTTTTGTGAAACTTTTTCTGTTTTTAAAAATAAAATCAAAATACAAGGTTATTTATTCAGACAGAATTTGGGTGAAAAGAAGAGTGAGGAGAATTAATGGCTTCAGGCACGAGCTTCATTTCGAGGTGGTTATTTACTCCAATTGTGCGTTCAGTTTTCTTGAGCAGAGCCTCTCTTTAAAACGAAAATTGTTTTGCTTATTATTTTGGACAGTAGAGTTACACCAAATTGAGGATTAAATTTTTGAATAAATATTTAATGATATTTGGAGTGATTAAGCTTTGACTGTGAAAGCAGACTTTGTACTCTGAGGGGGGAAATCAAAACAACAAAAACAAGCACTAAAATAAAATGGCTTCATATTTTCTCTATACCTACATTAAATTAACAGTGGTGCAGTCTGTATGTGAAAGATGGTACTGTGTCCAAATTGTCTCTTGTGACAGGAAGTGAACCCGACTTTCTGATTTGCTGCGGTGCCCCTGAATATCAAACCTGAGAATCCAATTAGAAAAAAACAAAAGAAAATAAAAGGATATGCTTATAACTCAAGTATGTAACTTTCTGGAGGTAGAAAGTCAACCGCATGATTCCATACTAAAAAGAAAGCTAAAACCATACTTCGGAACATTCTCCATGGGTGTAGACTGTGGAATAGCAACAACATTTCTATGGAAATAAGCAGGACAAGGATCTCCTCCAGGCCAAAGAGTCAGGTTTGTGGATATGCAAGCCCTCTCACAGTAAAGACCCGTGTTTTTCTGATTTAAGTCCAACAGGCTTTATTCACCTTTACCAGGAAGACGTTTGGAAACGTGCGATGACAACTTCCAGCAGGCTCTGTTTACGGTCATAAGTCTGACAAAATCTAGGAAAAATGAGAAAATGTTCCAGTTTTCTTCATCTACCGTATTTTTCGGACTATATGTTGCTCCAAAGTATAAGTCGCACCAGCCAAAAAATGCACATTGAAAAAGAAAAAAACTCAGCTCAGACTCAGTTTCAGTTAGAATTATTCTGGCCTTTCTGAATCCCGACAGGATGGTTTCGGTGTCACTGAAGTTCAGACTTTGTCCATCCATCCAGTGACTTCCAGGAAAGTTGCATGGTGCACCCTTCCCGTTGCCGTGAAGTTGGGTTCTCCATTCCCGCTTTCCACCAGTCCCTCACAAGTTTCTCACTCACTCCAAACTTTCTTTCTGCTGCTCGATTACTGTTTTCGGCTGAATATTTCACTACTTGCAGCAGGACAGCGGCTTTTTCTGCAGAAGACATGCGCAGTAGATCGCCAAGTGATAGTGGTACAGGTACATCATGTAAACATGATGGTATTTATTTATTCGAATAAAGAAATGAAAGCAGGTTTAAATCTTTTCACAACAATTTCTACCTAAGAAAATGCCTAATATTCACCACTGTAGAGGGCAGTATTGTTACTAAGTTAGTTTTTCAAATAGGACCAAGAAGTATCTTGCAAGATAAAAATGCCACAAGATTATCTTGCCATAGATTCTGTGTCGGCAACGATTCCCGAGATCGACTTAAAGTCGGAATAGCGAGAATGTTTGGTGAATTTTATCAAGGGGAAAGATGTTATTGTCCTTCTTCCTACGGAATTTCAGAAAAGCTTAATATACCAGTTAGCCCCGCTAGCGGCGCATTACATACGTCACGACCAAATTGCAGTGATTGGTTAAATAAAAAAGTATCTGCCTACCATCAAGCGAATGAATCCTCATGCTGCGATGTCAGACGGTTTCCTCGAAATGAAACCGGCTGATGAATCAGGTTATCGATCATTAGTGGCATTGAGGGCAAATTGGTTGGGGGCCCCTCCAGATTTGGGGGCCCTAACCAGCAGCCTACTTTTGCCTAATGGTAGTGCTGCCTCTGTGTTTTATCACAGTCGGTCGGTGAGCCCAGTGTCGGGAACTACTCCGGAAGTCGTCATCGCATGTTTCCAAACGTCTTCCTGGTTTGCGACATAAGCGTGAATAGAGCCTATAAACAAAACTAAAATGAAAAATCATGCTTTTATTTTAGTCTTATTTTTGATAAACAAATTAAATACCGTGTCTGTAAAGAGGCTGAACTTGATTTTGATTGTCTTTAAGTTCATTTGAAACTGTTTAGTCGTCGAAACTTACTCGAGAATGTATAAGTTAAGTGAGAAGCATATAATTATTCATCACACGAGTTCATAACTAGCATGATAAGTATACACTTCCTGATTCTCTGACATTGTAAAGCTTTATAATTAAACGCAGACAGCACACAGTGGGCTTATACAATATCTGTACTTCGGTGAGGCACATTTTGCTCCGATAGATGGACAGGTACAGGCACTTAAAGGTTTGTCCAGCTGAACTTTGTATTGACCGATCGGCTCCAGCGATGCGTCCTCCCCGCGGGGCCAGTGGACAGAGGAGTGTGTGGAGGCAGCACAGAGCGGCGACGGGCTGTGGGCTGTGGCCTGGAAAAGCTGGCGGGCTGATGGGAGCTGTGCCGGGCCCCGGGGGAACGTTGCCCGGGCAACACGCGGATCGCATTCCCCGCTGGCTTTAAACACAGCTGTATCTGTGCTCGTGTGCTCATTACAGGGGACACTAAAGCGAAAGTCAACATTTACTCACCGTGTTTATCTTTACAGAGAAAAGAATTGGTTTGAGAGGGGAGTTAAAGAGGCTGTTTTTGTTAAGAAAGACAATCCATACTTGATCAGAAATGGAGGCCTCACACATCATCGGTCTCCTATTTACAACTCCAACCTCAAAACTAAAACAAACAAAACAACAGGGGTAGCCAGGTCAGGGCCAGAGGTGTGAAAACACTGTAGCACCCAATGAGCCTATGCCACTGGCCACCTGGCTACTGATTTGAAGTTGTTCTGACCCACTTGTAATATAAATCCACAGATCAACTCTTAGTGCTTTATTTATTTATTGCCAGATTATAGCAAGGATTCTAATTTCCATCTGTAGTCCCTAGGCAGGTAACACCACAAATTTAACAAAGAAAAAAACTATAAAAATAAGTGACAGTTAAACTAAGTGTCCACAAGTCTGGTTTTCCTTTAGCCACAGTTTCAAGTGGGATTTGAAAGTGTCCAGTGTTGGAGTCTCTCTTATTGATAGTGGGAGACTGTTCCAAAATGTAGTGCCTCTGACTGAGAGCACACATCGTCTGAATGGTTTATCAATGCCATCCACATATTCCACATACAAACAATGCAGTCAAAAACACTTTGCCCCCCAATGAGCAGAACCTGTAGCTGCCTTCTTGGCCCTTAAATATGTTAAGGAGAGCACCATACTGCCACACAGTGGAGGGAGGACAAACAGACAAGCACCAAATAAAAGCTCAAAATGGCTCTTACACTCATTATGGGCCTAAATGGTTCTGCTAATATGTCCCCACACTAAGTACAGATGAATAGCTAACAAACAGAAACTGTAAACAAGTAGTGTGTTAGTTTCAGAGTAGTTTCAGTGTAGTTAGCTCTTCCCTTCTCCAGCATCTGACCAGAACTGAAGAAGCAGCTTGGATGAGCTGTGAAAAAAATGCTAATTCTCCTTCGCTACATGTTAAAGCAGAAACACCGACTTCTGTCTTTATTGTTATACTGAAATTGTGTGGCATTTAATTTCTCCATCTTGCATATTTATTTAATTACAGGTATTTTCATTGCAAAAAAATAAAGAAAAATTAAAGAAAAACATTCATCCTGAGTGGTTTAATGACATTATGTTTAATCGTACGCTGTCAAAAGAAGGCTTTCAGTCAAACAAAGCTCATCGAGGCTTGCAGTTATAAGATGAGTTTCATATTTGGAATTCCAGCTGCAAGTATTATAGTAACCAAGGAGCCAGACAGGAGCGTCCCTTCATTACAACATGCCTCTATTTACTTGTGCTGGTTTTCCGACACTTTTTTAGTATCGCTATTCTGACACTTAATTTTTCTTTTTTGAAAGTTGCAATAGTTTACCCACACAGAGGGCCCTTGCAGCCTCCGTTTATTTTCCCGAGGGTTGGCCTATGCTCTTTTTTAAAATGCATGACTTCTTCCCACTGTCTAATATCCTATGTGGCCGAAGTATCCTCTGATCAAGTGGTTTGCACCGGCCCGAGCATCTTATGATAAATGAGTATTACAGGCTATTGCATTACTATTCTTAATGTCGGAAAAGTGGAATGTTAAAAAAAAATAGTAAAGTGCCGCTACTCTGACAATGAAAAAAAAAAAGTCAAAGTAGTGGGACAGTTGGAAAATAATGTTTATGCTGCTACTCCAACAATTAGACGTTTATATGATGACGGTCTGAGCTAGGGATGTAACAATAACCGAAATATCGTGATATCGTATCGGCAAAGTTCTCACAGCCATATCGTGGACAATCACAATATATCGAATTACAAGTTTCTTTGCTTAAATTAAAAGTTATGGTGCCAGCAAAAGCGGCATTGCGTCTTCTTTGCGTTTTTATTCCGCGTTTAGACAAGCGTTTTCAGGAGGAAATCTGCATGCATACAGTGACGCAAAGTGTGGAATCCGACCGGGTATGCACGCCATCTGACATGTTTGTTTCTGTGTACTGTATGTATGCGAAGTAAAAGTGTACGCAACCTGAGCAAATCTGACCAGGGTTTTGCGTCTTGGGTAGTGTAGACGAAAATGCAATGGCCACACAAATGGGCCCAGTCAAGCAGAAGTAAACAGCAACGCCAAAAATTTAAGTTAATGCATCTGATATAAAAATGTATTGAACAGATACATATGTACTCTAGTTTATGAAACTGTTGACCTTTTTTCTGTACCATTTTTGGCTCTAAAGTTCCATATGTTTTAAACAGACCATGTATGAAACATGGAACAAAAATTATTTCCCAAATTTCAAAGACCCAAAAATCATGTAAATAAATGGATGTATTTCATCATATCTTGTGTTATTCCATCTTTGAACTGTTGATGAAGGTACATGATTTTTTTTTTTTTTTTATGTATTTAAAATGATAAAAATTTGCTTGGAAGGACTGACATATTTTATAGAAAGTTTCCTTTCATTTTGAAGTAATATTAAAGTATTTGGAAGAAAAAAATTGACAAATTATGTAAAATCCTGCACCTTCTACTTGTTTGCACAATTTTCCCTCCGTTACTTTTCCCTCCGTTACCATGACCTTTCTTCATAAAAAATCTCATGACTCAAAAAGTAAGAGATTTTTCAACCTAATCTTGTACCATATGATAGAAAACTATATGAAGCAAATATTCAAACCAGTTTGTTAAGGATATGTAAGTGAGAACCACTAGTTATCACTGTTTGTATTTATTGCCCAAAAAGTGCTGCATATTTCATTCCCTCCGTTACCGACATGAGTTTTTAAATTTTTTGTCAACAACTTGAAAGAATATCACAGGTTTAACTTTACCCTGTTGGAGTGTAACTCTTTCCTACATTCTAATACTTTACTTATTTCAATAGTCCCTCTAGTTTCTGAATAAGAGCTGTTTGAATGTAAAAAATCTTCCCCTGTTTCCCTCCGTTACCACTTGACCGGACCCAAGTGTATTCAATTTTTCCAATCTGGAGGGAGGGTGGTTTCAGATTTTTGCATTTTTAAGCCCCCAAAACGGCATCACCCTCTAAATGAAAAGCACTTCTGATAAAATAATTTGTCGTTTTTACCCTCAAGCGTTCTCGTGTAAACAAGTCCTAAATAGTGGCATGTCGGAAGGGGGATAAAAAGGCACCTGTTAATGTTCATATCTTGATTTACGAACAACAGTTTTATTTAATCATAGATGCGTTTATGGTCCAATCTGTTTCACGTGGGAAACATGTGCCTGACACTATCCCAGACACTTGATTCTTTCTCACAGTTTATTTTCAGTATCGACAAAAAAATATTAAATAGTAGCAGGGATTTGTGAACTATAAGGAAACAACTGCATGACAGTATCGCAGACAGTAGTTTCTGTGTCAGTATCACAGCAGCGGAAAGGACTGAGTGGGCGGGGCTAACAGTTCAAACTAAAACATGTCCCTGACTCATGTTTTGAAACCAGGGACAGGCGTTTTAATAGTTATATATGACCGAACACGATGCCCCCTGCTGGTGATTTTACTCTGGTGCACTTTCTCTAGAATTAACATATTATTCCACATTATTTGTACATTAAGAGAATGTTTTTTAGAACATTTTCTGAACTGTTCCTTGTTCATTTTAACTACAATCTCAACAAACTGCAAGAAAATACATTGGCAGAAGTGCATTGTTTGTGAGAAGAATCTGTTATGTTAAATCCTCTTTGCTGTTTACTTCATCTTGACACACAACAAGTCCTCGCACACTCACAAATGTGTTACAATTCTACATCCATCCTAGTCCTCGCTTCACTTGAAAATGTTTACTCTGTTTTCCAAATCTCACTGTGTTATTTATTTTAGTTGGAGGCCATGTTTTTTGCTGTTTTCTCCTCTAAACTAACTTTATAAATGACAGTTGGAATTAGCATCCAGCTCACCCGCTCTGTTGTGGTTCTTGTCTTTCAGGGAGAGTGTCTCTGGTTCGGGTCACGGCTCTCAGACTGGGGCCCCTGCGCTTGGAGGACCAGGGCCTGTATGAGTGCAGGGTGCTCTCACTGGACACAGCCACCAATGAGCTGCAGAACGGCACGTGGACTCTGCTCTCTGTAACCGGTACGCTCATTTAATTTAAACTCTATTTAAATGTTATATTATTATTTTATTTATTTATTTATTTATTGTTCTGTTTTATTTTTGCTTCATGTTAGCAAATTTAAAGGTGCATTATATACCTTTTCTAGTGGAGGGTCTATCAAATCCTTGTCTCCATGGCAAAATTATTGTTACTTGGTCCCCGAAGGGTTGAGCAGGTTTTGTATTCGCCCTGTGTGTCTGTGTGTGTGTGTCCACCCGCGATTATTCCGTCATTTATGGACCGATTGTCATCAAATTTGGGTCAAGCCCCCGTGCCCGATGCTGCAAAAAAAAGTTTGGTGACGTTCCGAGGTCATTTGAGGTCACACGGGTCAAAAAAAGGTCACGCCATTATAAAGGATCGGCAGTTTTGGCAATTTCTGAACCATCTGCGGCCTAAAATATTCACCCAATCATCACACAAGTTGGCACACACATGACTGGGGTACACTGGATGTTACAGGTTGAAACCGGTCAAGGTCACTTGAAGGTAACCAAGGTCATATGCATTTTTGTCATAACTCCACATAGGATGAAGCCAGAGCAACGGGAGTTGTCTCAAAATCTCAGAAATATTATTATCTATTTATAATTCTATGCATTTGTATAGTAAAGTATGAATAGTTTTCGAGATAATCACTAATTATAACAGTTCCTTTCTCTTTCAGTGTTTGCTGTTAAAATTCTAAATTGAATGAAAATAATTTCCATTTCTTCTTTTTCTGGTGACACACAACACACTGATCTACAGTCACACAACTAACATATACACAACTCATGAAAAATGACATTTTGGTTACACATTAGTAAACACAGACATTCTCATGTGTGACCAATATCACACAAATGTTCATGGGCCTGTACAGATACACACATTACATTGTGGATATAATGATCATGTAATATGGGCTGGACTCCTCATAAACTGCTTCTGTGGTGATGAACTGACCCCACTGATGCCTCATGGGGGAACAGGTTGATATCTCTGACTGCGCTTATTCTGTCTAGAATGTTTCACAGTATGGCATTAAACCTTTCTATCTTCATGGAGACCAAGCCAAATCAAATTACAGGTTAGATCTGTGGAGGGACAACCCCACTATCAGACTGAATGTTTGGTTTTTTAGATATTTTTGAGCTGTGAAACCACATGTGTTGGAAAAAAATTTAGTTTAGAGCTGTTTTAAGTCATACTGTGGAACATTCCAGGCAGGGCAATGACATATCCATAAAAACAAGCAGGTGAACCACCAGAAAAAGTTACACAATACACCTTTAATTTGAATTTATATTGTTTTGCTTCATATATATATATATATATATATATATACATATACATAGACAGATATTACAACATCTACAAAAAAAAAAGCACTTACACAAGGAAAAAGGGCATCACTTAAACACTACATAGACATGGATTGTTTTCTTTTATTTTTTTGGCAGTGTTTTATTTTGCTATTGTAAGCCTTTATTGTGACTGTGAACATCAAAGTTCCATTTAAAATCTAATGCAAACACTGCATAGTCCCCGCAAATGTTATGACTCAGCTCTCTTGTACCACTATAGGATTCTATTGTCAGAGAGGATAATACAAACTTTCATTTATAGTCATAAAAGACTTTACATACCTCATCCACTATTCATTATTTTGTAGGCAATAGGAATATCTAGCATTGTTTAGCCTTTATGTGTGGAGAATGGCATTCTGTATCTATTTGTTTTTTCATAACCTAATCTTAATGTAATCTTTATTTAATAGCCATCATTGTTTTATTTCAGTTAAATGCCATACAATACAATAGTGGTAACACAAAACAACTGGGCTTGATTGTTAAATATTTGAATAGATTGTTTGGTGCACAGCGTGTAATTAGCCAATTATGGACTTAAAATTGAGCCTGTTCTGAATGAATGAAGGGGCTGAATATTACTTACAAGATAGCAACTGTGTAAACAATCTTGTACCAAAATTGAAACCGTGGAAATAGTATTTCCATACACGTCCATAAACATGTCCCCATAACATGTCCAGATGTGGTTCAGATCCAATCATTTTACTGATAACATTTGTTATGCTGATTTATTCTCAGCTACAAAAACATTAAACATGACGGGAAAGTTGTTTAATGCTATAATCTGGTGTTTTGTTTCTGAAGATGATTCTCCAATCAGAAAGGAGAATGAGTCTCTCATTTTGGGTTGCCCTTTAAATGCTGAAATCCAGTTGGTTTAAACCTAAAATGCTTCTCTCTGATCTGAATGGTCTCTACCTAAACCCCAGCAGCACATCATAAATCAGTGCTAGTGCAGCCGCTGCAGCTGCAATGTATTCTGTCCAAAAACTGAGAATAAGAGAAAATTGTACATGTCCTCTATCTGCAGATGAAGGCACCGGAGACCCAGGTTCATTTGTGAACACTTTTAAAAAGATCAGAGGCTACACAGTTCTTTAAGTGGGAGTAGTAGTTTATCCACAATGCTTGTGATGTGCAGGTGGCATCAAGCACACCACATAAAAGACACAGCTGCCAGGTGCAGGTGAGAGGAGTGAAGTTTCAAAACAAAAGTCATCATCTAAAGCGCTCAGCCCTTTTCATTTTACTCATACACACTACAAACAAAATGAATTTTTAAGAACTTTCGTAAACTTTTGACTTTTAAGATTTTTTTTACATTTGTCATCACACATACGTAAAGTTTTACATCCAATTGAAAGTTTGCCGCCGCTTTGAAGTTTTAATTCTATTTGGTAAAGCTTATCAATGATTCGGTGTGTGCGTGGGACTCAGATCAAAGGCTGTTCACCGGGCGCCTGTGCCAGCTTTAGAGGAGCTGATCGTCATAAGAGATAACTCTGTGTGTGTGTGTGTGTGTGTGAGTATGTGTGTGTAGGGGTGTGCGTGTTTCAGCTGTGGAAGCTTCCCCAGGTGTGCTTTTCACTCCCTAATGTCAGACGCACAATGCCAACTCTGCCAATGCAAAATTACAACAGCTCAACAATTGTTATTGTTGCGCCACTAAAGCTTTTTGCTAGAGCTGCAAGATTAATCACAATCACAATTTAAAAGGATGCAATTAGCAAATCACAAAAGCTGGAACAAAAGTTAAAGTACTATAATTTCCACTACACACAAAATATCCTGTCTTATTCTGCATAAAAACATCCTAACCTTGTACTTTAAAAGTGTATAATCATGTTCTGAAATGCATCCATCCATCCATCCATCCATTTTCTTCCGCTTATCCAAGGTCGGGTCGCGGGGACAACAGTCTGAGGAGGGCCTCCCAGACTTCCCTCTCCACACACACTTCCTCCAGCTCTTCCAGGGGGACCCCGAGACGTTCCCAGGCCAGCCGAGAGACATAGTCCCTCCAGCGTGTCCTGGGTCTTCCCCGTGGCCTCCTCCCAGTGGGACATGCCCAGAATACCTCCCGAGGGAGGCGCCCAGGAGGCATCCGAAACAGATGCCCGAGCCACCTCAACTGGCTCCTCTCAACGTGGAGGAGCAGCGGCTCTACTCCGAGCTCCTCCCGTGTGACTGAGCTCCTCACCCTATCTCTAAGGGAGCGCCCAGCCACCCTGCGGAGGAAACTCATTTCGACCGCTTGTATGCGCGATCTTGTCCTTTCGGTCATTACCCAGAGCTCATGACCATAGGTGAGGGTAGGAATGTAGATTGACCGGTAAATCGAGAGCTTCGCCTTTCGACTCAGCTCCCTCTTCACCACAACGGTCCGATACAGCGACCGCATCACTGCCGACGCTGCACCGATCCGCCTGTCAATCTCACGCTCCATCCTCCCCTCACTCATGAACAAGACCCCGAGATACTTGAACTCCTCCACTTGAGGCAAGGACTCTCCACCCAACCGGAGAGGGCAAGCCACCTTTTTCCGGTCGAGGACCATGGCCTCGGATTTGGAGGAGCTGATCTTCATCCCAGCCGCTTCACACTCAGCTGCAAACCGCCCCAGTGCAAATTGCAGGTCGTGGTTTGATGGAGCCATCAGGACAACATCATCTGCGAACAGCAGAGATGAGATCCTGTGGTCCCCAAACCAGACCCCCTCCGACCCCTGACTGCGCCTAGAAATTCTGTCCATAAATACAATGAACAGAACCGGTGACAAAGGGCAGCCCTGGCGGAGTCCAACATGCACCGGGAACAGGTCTGACTTACTGCCGGCAATGCGAACACAGCTCCTGCTCCAGTCATACAGGGACCGGACAGCCCTTAGCAAAGGGCTCCGGACCCCATACTCCCAGAGCATCCCCCACAGGACACCACGAGGGACATGGTCGAATGCCTTCTCCAAGTCCACAAAGCACATGTGGACTGGTTGGGCAAACTCCCATGAACCCTCGAGCACCCGATGGAGAGTGTAGAGCTGGTCCAGTGTTCCACGGCCAAGACGAAAACCACACTGCTCCTCCTGAATCCGAGGTTCGACTATCGGCCGGATTCTCCTCTCCAGTACCCTGGCATAGACCTTACCGGGGAGGCTGAGGAGTGTGATTCCCCTGTAATTGGAACACACCCTCCGGTCCCCCTTCTTATACAGAGGGACCACCACCCCGGTTTGCCAGTCCAGAGGTACTGTCCCCGACCGCCACGCGATGTTGAAGAGGCGTGTCAACCAACACAGCCCCACAACATCCAGAGACTTAAGGTACTCAGGACGGATCTCATCCACCCCCGGAGCCTTGCCACCAAGGAGCTTGCCACCCACCTCAGTGACTTCAGCCAGGGTGATGGATGAGTCCACCTCTGAGTCTCCAGCCTCTGCTTCCTCCTCGGAAGACGTGACGGTGGGATTGAGGAGATCCTCAAAGTATTCCTTCCACCGCCCGACAACATCCAGAGTTGAGATCGGGGAGGCCGTTCCTCCCGATCACCCCTCTCCAGGTGTCACTGGCGTTGCCCACGTGGGCGTTGAAGTCCCCCAGTAGAACAACGGAGTCCCCAGTCGGTGCACTGTCCAGTACCCCTCCCAGGGACTCCAAGAAGGCCGGGTACTCTACACTGCTGTTCGGCCCGTAGGCTGACACCACAGTGAGAGACCTGTCCCCGACCCGAAGGCGCAGGGACGCGACCCTCTCGTTCACCGGGGTAAACTCCAACACGTGGCGGCTGAGCTGTGGGGCTATAAGCAAGCCCACACCAGCTCGCCGCCGCTCCCCGTGGGCAACGCCAGAAAAATGGAGGGTCCAACCCCCTTCAAGGAGTTGGGTACCAGAGCCCAAGCTGTGCGTAGAAGTGAGCCCGACTATATCTAGCCGGTATCTCTCAACCTCCCGCACAAGCTTGGGCTCCTCCCCCCCCAGCGAGGTGACGTTCCACGTCGCCACAGCCAGATGCTGTGTGTGCGGACCAGGCCGTCGGGACACCCTTCCCCGACCGCCGCCCAGTCCTCTATGCACCCGACCCCTATGAACCCCTCTGCGGGTGGTGAGCCCACAGGAGGGTGGACCCACGTCGTCCTTTCGGGCTGAGCCCGGCCGGGCCCCGTGGGCAAAGGCCCGGCCACCAAGCGCTCGCATTCGAGCCCCAACCCCAGGCCTGGCTCCAGGGTGGGGCCCCGGCTGCGCCATACCGGGCGACGTCACGGTCCTCGATATTAAACTGTTCATGTGGGTTCTATGAACTGCTCTTAGTCTGCCCCGTCACCTAGGATCTGTTTGCCATGGGAGACCCTACCAGGGGCATAAAGCCCCGGGCAACATAGCTCCTAGGATCATTCGGGTACGCAAACTCCCCCACCACGGTAAGGTGGCAGTTCAAGGGGAAACACCCAAACCATGAAAAAAATGCAACTTATAGTCAGAAAAATACGGTAATAAAGAGTTACTCAGATGTGTGAATGAAGCAAAACACCACTCCAGGTATGTTTTTGATGAGATAACAACATCTTAACATGGCTTCAAGCTCAGAAGAGTCAATTTTGCGTAATAATGAACCTTTAAATGAGAAAATGTGATATGACCATAGGCATGTTCAAAAGAGAATTAAAGCCACAAAAATGCAAAATATGCGTTCTCGAAATAAAACATTAATCGCAATTGTAATGCCTGTCAGAAAAGTCGCAATTCTATATTTTTTTCCAAATCGTAAAACCGTATTCCCAAATGAAAACATCACAGCAGTTGTTATTGTTGCGTCGCTAAAGCTATTTGCATGGAAAAACCTAGTTATCAGAAATCACTGGCAGGTGTTGTGCGCTTCGGAGTAAGTGATTCACCGGATCACAGCTGTTTGCCGACTCGGATACAACCAACTCTCTCCGCACTTAAGATAAAGATAGATTTTCTCTTATGAAAATGCACTATCGATTTGCAATTCAATAAAGTCTTGCGGAAAAGATTTAACACAGCCATCTCAACGGAATTTTCCAGTTTTCTTAGAATGTATCATATTTACTATGGGCTGAATCAATAAGGTTGTGTATCTCCTGAGAGCATTGCTGGCCTCCAAATGGTACTCTATATTGCTTTGTGAGAAAGTACATGTTCTTTAATACTTTGAGTTCGGAGTTCCAAAGTGGCAGTTATTTGTTTTTTTTTCTTTCAGCACCAAGGCACCTGAAGAGAGGTAGAATTGCCGGACTATAGGTGTTATAGATACACTACACCGTCCCACTGGCCCTGAGCTATCCTTCAATGTCTCTGCTACAGTCCGTCAGTCAGGGCCCTGGGAGAGGATGTATATGATACTTTATGAACTAGAGCTGCCGGATTTATCGCAATGAATTAGAAATTGTGATTTGAATGGATGCAATTAGCAAATCGCAAAGGCTGTAAATGCATATTGTGTAAATGCTTTTCTGCGTGGAGATGTTATTGCTTTATCTGGAATGTTTCACAGTATGGTATTAAATGTTTCTATCATCATGGAGACCAAACCAGACCAAGTTACAGGTCAGATCTGTGGACAGGTGACCCTGTTCACAGTCAGAATGTTGTTTTTCTCTGTATTTTTGACTAATCAAACCACCTGTACTTGAATAAATGTAAGGTAGATCAGTCCGTGTATCATTTGTTCATAAATTTTTCAATATAAAACAAAAAATAAGAAAACGAAAAAATAACAGTTTTCTTCATTATTTGATTTTGATTTCGTGTTTAAATGAATAATGGATAAAACAGATAATGTTTCAGTGACTTAAAATGTGGTGCCAGGTCTTTTGCGCCACATACGGACTGAACCAGGTCTGGGACCAGACCGGAACCAGACCGGGACAAAGACCAGGACTTAAACCGGGACCAGACCAGGACTGAGCCTGGGACCAGGACCAGGACTGAGACTGGGACTGAGACCGGGACTGAGACCGGGACTGAGCCTGGGACTGAGACCAGGACCAGACCAGAACTGAGACCAGAACTGAGACCGGGAACAGGACCAGGACTAAGACCGGGACTGAGACCAGAACCAGACCATGACCAAACCGGGACTGAGACAGGGACCAGACCCGAACTGAGGCCGGGTCCAGACTGGGACTGAGACCGGGACCAGACGAGGACCAGACCAGGACTGAGACCACGACTGACACTGGGACCAGACCAGAACTGAAAAAGGTTTAGTCCTGGTTTAGTCTTGTTTTAGTCCTGATTCAGTCCTGGTTCAGTCCATATGTTTAAGTCATGGAAACGGGAAATGGCATTTCCCCCCCCCCCATTATTCATTTAAACACAAAATCAAAAACTGAAAAAATTAACCCTTATCTGTTTTTTTCATTTTGGTTTTGAAGACAAATAACGAAGAAAATTGTTGTTTTTTCATTTTCTTATTTTTGGTTTTATTTTGAAAAACGAATGACACACGGATTTAGATTTGTTTCATTGTCTGTCTGTGGAAATTCTAAGCAATTATGTACAGTATCCATAGAAACATGCAGGTGACGGGCCCCCAACTGAAAAGTTATACAGTGCACCTTTAACTGCAAACTCATCCGAAAAGATCCAATTTTGTCCAGTTTGTTTACAATATCTATCTACTTTCAATAAAAAACTCTGCTCTGGTCTCTATGAGCTGTGAAAAGCTCGGAGAAACTATTTCGGTGAATTACAATGCTTGAAATGCACAAGGTAAGTGAGGAATAACTTTGGACCGCTGACTTGTTTTTAAAGTATTTTAAATCAGGTACAGCTTGCTACAGACACAGGTACAGATCCTTGCAAAAATGAGCTTTGTTATAAGTTTCTCATCATAAGCATGCTCTGAGTTGTGTTTCGTTTCATCCACACATTTTCCTATGATCCTGTAAGTACTCACTAATAGTATGTCAAATCATATACTATATAACTGAACTCACTTGTTTTGTATTTCGTATTTATTTGACCTCCATTGGCTGTAGAAGCATAGCTACTCTGGAGTCATCATATAAAACTGACATGACATAACAATACACAACTCACTTGTTGCTATTGAACTGATGAATGAACATTTGATTGAAAATACACGGCGAATTCCATGTTTGTATATGTAAACATGATTTTATTTATTACATGCTCAAATAAATCAGTGAAAGCAGGTTCTCAAACTTTTCACAACAATTTCTACCTAAGAAAGAGCATAATATTCACGACTGTAGAGAGCAGTATTGTTAGTAATTTAGTAAGAATATCTTGCAAGATTAAAATGCCACAAGATTATCTTGCTCTACTATCCAAACCCCTAGTCAGTCTGGCGCCATCTAGTGCCTCCACTCAATTTCATTTCCCTCCAGCGACTAGGTCAAGAATCGGAATACACTAGATATTTCGAAAAAATCCTGTAAGTGAGAGCTCGGGCACCAGCCAATCAGCGAAGAGCCATACATTTTGTGTTGGCAACGATTCCTGAGATCAAGGATTTAAAGTTGGAACAAAGAGAATGTTTGTTGAATTTTATCAAGGGGAAAGACGTTATTGTCCTTCTTCCTATGGGATTTGGGAAAAGCTTAATATACCAGTTAGCCCTGTTAGCGGCGCATTACATACATCATGACCAAATAGCAGCGATTGGTTAAATGAAAAAAGTACGCGCCTACTGTCGAGCGAACACTGCAAGGTCAGACAGTCTCTACGAAGTGAGACCAGCTGATCAATCAGGCTACCAAACCCCAGCACTTAATGCCAATCATGGATCAGTGCTAGTACAGCCTCTGCAACTCACTCAATGGATTCTGGAGGTTCTGAGCTTTCACATGAGGCCTGACCTCTCCATATAGGCAGAATAAAACAAAACAAATGTATGTATGTGTCTTCCATGTGCAGGTTAATGTTTCAGTTGTGATTGCAGTACCTTTATTAAAACAGTAACAGCTCCGGCTTCATACAGTTCAGAGAAATACAGAGAATCCATCGACAATCCTAAAGCTCTGTACAAACAGTGCACCGAGGTGATCTGTGTGTCCTCAGCTCTTCTCCACCTCTGTCTGTGCAGTACAAACATGTCAATAAAGCCTGTGGTTCTTCTCCGTTTTGTATTGCAGCTTTCTACCATTTTATAACATTGTTCCCTCCTCAAAGGTTTTAGATGTCATCAATGCATGTTTGAGTAATGTAGTGATCTCTCCCAGGCCCTGTTTGAACCCTCCTTACAGTTAGCAGTACAACTCTGTCCAGAACAAGCCTACATCATCGATATACAAAACATGATTTAAACCTGTACGCAACAACTTGACAAACTTGATGTGATTTTCAGTAGTTTCATTCACCGAATGCTAATGATTGCGTTGTAGTAGCACTCTGACGGGGTTGTGACTTCACATGTGGAGTGCATGGAGATGTTAATATGTTGGTTTTGGTGAATATACTGTAGTTTTTGGACTATAAGTCGCACTTTTTTTCATGGTTTGGGTGGTATATATTAAAATTTTCACATTGACGGCCACGAGAGGGCGCTCTAGGCTTGTGTGTCAGTATCTGCTACTACTGTACCCCTGTCACTTGGTGCCCTACTGCACATGTCTCCTGCAGAAAAAGCTGCTGTCCTGCTGCAAATAGTGAAATATTCATCTGAAAATGGTAATTGAGCAACAGAAAGAAAGTTTGGAATGAACTTGTGAGGGACTGGTGGAAGGCGGGAATGGAGAACACAGCTTCACGGCAACCGGGAGGGTGCACCAAGTAACTTTCCTGGAAGTCACTGGATGGATCGACAAAGCCTGGACTTCAGTGACCACAAAACCATCCTTTTGGGATTCAGAAAGGCCGGAATAATTCTAACTGGAACTGTATGCTGAGCCTGACAACAGCTACACAGAAGAGGAAACTGCAATCCGTTTACCTCCTGGATCTATAGTTTACTTCCTGAGGTCGCGATGTTGCTCAGAAATGACACCAAGGATGAAGAATAAAATTTTGTGATTTGGAGTGTTGTCGAGAATTTGGTAAACTTATGTTATGGTGTTCATGCTCTAGTTATCTGAAGAACTGTTCATATGTGACATTAACATACCAGCCTGTTTAGCCTGTTGTTCTCTATTTTGTTGTTGTTGTTACTATAACTTGTCATTCAAGATGAAATGTCGGTTCCTGGTCTCTGATTTTATAAAATAAATTTCCCCCAAAAAGTTCGATTTATAGTCCGGTGCGACTTATATATGTTTTTTTCTTCTTCATGACGCATTTTTTGGCTGGTGCGACTTATACTCCGGAGCGACTTATAGTCCAAAAAATACGCTAGCATTTTCAAAACAATAAAAGGTAACATGGTGATCAGTTAATAGCAGTTAGTCCCCACAGAAGTAAAATCCCCCCTTTTTAAGGAATGAAAAACAAATCAAATGGCCGACTACTGCCCTCATTCTTTTAAGAGTTTCAGAAATGAACTGCCCTAAGATGCCTCATATTCTAAGTGCTTACCAAACACAACAATCACCGTAGAGCATCGTGTTTATTACTAAATATCGAGCCACTTTTTTGAAATATGTACGCTAACGGCGAATACGTTTAAGACTGGCGCTTCTGTTAGCTCATTGCCATGGTACGTGCCAAACAATAATTGCTGTATCGACCGAGCGGAGGAAGATAAAGTGGACGTCAATATTTCACATTTCAGATCCATCAAATAAAGGGAGACTCGCACTTAAGAACAAGCTGACAATTGCGTAACTTATTGCTAACATAAAGAAAGTTCTATTAAGGTTCGAGTGCTTTGCCAACTTCAAAATATTGGTGGGAAGCAGTTTGCGGTTCAAAATGGCTGACATTTCAAATTAATGTTTATGGATTACAGTAATTCTACACAATTAAGATATTGGGGGAGTGGCTAGAGCGTCTTTAAATTTTGGATGTTGATTTTTTAGCTCTGACCGCTGGCTGCTTTGTTTGTGTCATTTGGCAAAACACTTCGCTCAGCTTGGTCCAAAGTTATTCCTCACTTACTTTAAGCATTCCGAGCGTCCTAATTATATACCACGGTACGTTTATTATCACAAATTTCAGTTGCTAATGATATTGCTTACAACTTTTAATCTAATTTATACAACATCTGTACTGGTTTGGCACGACAGATTTTGCTGAAATGCGTAGAAGGAAATTTGGCACAAAGCTTTACAAGGGACTTAAATTAAACTACGAAATTGTCTTTCTAAAATAGGAGTCTCCAACCTTTTTCCTCCCGTGAGCTTTACAAAACAAAAATGCCAGAGAGCTTCTAATTTTAGTGGCTGCGAGAAATTGAGACGATCATAAGAAAGAGGGCGAGCGTTTGGATACAGTTAGACGCCTATAAAACATAAACCATTGTCCATTTATTAGTGCACAAAGTTGGACAATAGTAATAGGCATGTACTTAACCACATTTTTATTATTCAGCACAATGGTATAATTCCAAAATCTGTTGGCGAGCTACTTGGAAAGGGGTGGAGAGTTACCGGTAGGTCCTGAGCCACAGGTTGGAGAGCCCTGTTCTAAAATGTTAAAGCAAATATATTATGCTTGGGTCTGCTACACTGTTATAATCTCTGACAGCAGTGGATCTTTTTGTCATTTTTATTTAATTTAGACATTTTAAACACAATTTTCATCTAAAACAACTTAATAAAAGAAAACTGTGATTCCCAATGGGAGCTGAGAATGTGAGGTTGAGTGTCTAGAGAGAGTGATGATCAGGAGTGAATGAACTGAATGATGATTTTGATAAAGGATGATGATTTTAAGATGCTAAGAGAACTGGGTGTAAATGAGGATCTGGAATTGTTAAGTTGCTCAGGTCATTATAAAGACATTCTCTTTGTATGTTTGATTTTACGAACTTTCAAATCAACCTGCCCAGAGACGACAGGTGGAAGTTTGCAGTTTGCACTAGTATTACAACCTGGCACAATGTATCACTCCTAGGACCTGGCGTATATATGTCCACACACATTTTGGTTTGTTCAGGCTCTTAATAAATAGTTTCTGCAAATCATTATTCAATTGTGACTTTATTGTGTTTCATCAAAATGATTAAAAAACATAAAAAATGAATGTTTTATTTAACATATGTAGACATATAAATATAAAAAATATAATATTTCTTTCAGGTCACAATCATTCCAAATAACAAAGAGAAATCAATAAACCATGTTCAGGTCCTAGGAGGTAATGTATATTGTATATTGTGCACTGTCCCTGTCTCATTAAATAAATAAACTCAATGTCATCACAACAAAGAGTTGTGCAGCTGTCGGCATCTCCGATGGATGGCTACACATCACACTAACAAACCAAAATTTGTACCAAAATGACAATGTAACATTGCATAATCCTACGTGTATCACCAATTAAGAAAATAAAATTTACTAATGAAGTAAGTACAGAGCAGGTGGGTGTGTTGATTGGCGGTGAAAATGGGACTTGATCGGCAGTATGGCGTCTTGAAAGTAAGTGCTTAAAGATTGCCCAAACATGCACAAATCACTCCAAATACAACTTCAGAGGGTCAATGAAGGGGAAACATATGTCTAATTTAACAGAATGGTCTTGACATAACTTAAAATGTTTAGTAAGGAACAACACAAGAAAATTTGTCATTTGTTGTTTTTTATTCATATTTTGTTATCTGTGTATTTCAGCTCCTCCCACTCTCACCAAAGCCCCGCCTCCCGTCATCGAGGTCCTGGTTGGAAATCCGCTGTCTCTCACCTGCGTCGCCAGCGGCAACCCAGCTCCGGTGATCACATGGTTCAAAGACAACAAAGTACTGCAGACGGTAAGTCTCCCTCATGTATGTGTAATATATAGGAGTACTACAGTGCACACATGAGCTTTAAAACTCCTGCTGATAAGACATGACGACAGGATATTACACAGAACAGGACACACTTATAGTACAGACACTGATTAGATTTTATCTCTCTCTAGTAACTAACAAACTCTGGTCTTTCTCACTTTTCCTTTAAACTTTAAAGGTCCTATGTTACACAAAACGGACTCTTTAAACCATGTTATAATGTTGTTACCTCATCAAAAACATACCTGGAATTGTGTTTTGTTCCACTTACACGTGTTTCACATCTCAGAAACATTCAGGGTTTTGTTTTTAAGATGAAACAACATACGGACTTTGTATACATTCTATATTCTATTCTTATTTGGTTGAGATAAGATAAGAGAAAAGTTTACTTACAGTGTTCTAATGTAAGATGCAAGAACACAAAAAAGGTGTTTTAAAAGGGGCTTTTGTCTCTCAGATGGAAAACACTCCACCTTGTGATGTCATGTGGTAATACAGGAAGTCCTCCTCGGTGTTTTTAGACTCCATACACCTTCACTAAAATCATTCAGATAATTTCAGACCTGTAATTACCAATCTCTACTGAACAAAGGCAAAAGTGTAGCTGTTAACTTGAAAACTACCGCTTGATGACATCACAAGGTGGAACAGAGCATTTTGAGCTCTGGAGATGTAGACAGAATAACAATAAAGAGTTACTTAAACGTGTGAATGAAACAAAACACAACTGAGTGTGTTTTTCATGAGGTAACAACATTCTAACATGGTCCATTTTGTGTAATATCGAACCTTTAAGATGTCTTTGTCACTGTGATTTTCTGTGTGAGAGACTTGTATAAAAGCACAAATCAGCTCACCTGTTGTAGTTCCAACCAAATCAGCTCCTTCTGATCAGACCGTGTTAAAATAAAACTCTTTAAAATAAAACGCTTCTAACACAGCAGTGCTTCCAGTTAGCACCACACCCCTAAGGAATGTTCATGTCATCATCTGCAAAGTATCAATACGACAGTGCGACTGGGGTCAGAACTTTTCATGTTTGTCTGTGAAGATGGAAAGCCCCTTTTATAGTACGAGGCTCCTCCCCCAAATCAATTAACAATGAAAAACTCTACTCTCTACTCGCCTTTCTCTCTACAAATAGAAACAAACACATTCCCTCTTAAATACTGAAAAATCATAAACATTACCACAAACAAAAATACCCTAATAATAATCTCTAAGCACAGATAGGAATAAAAAATATATACTGTATATTATTCATTACAAAAACTGAAAATCAAATGATGTTACTCGTGACGTCAGTGCGTAGCGAGCTGCTGGTACGGCGTTGATCTGATTTGACCTGCTTTAACTTAGCGTGCGGGAGCCAGCTATGATTTGGAGAGTGCCCAAACTGCCCTCCCACTGCTCCAAGTATGATTCATGCTTCTGTACACGCTACAGTATCAATGAATGGAACCAAGCGCACAACGAAACGATGCTGCTGTTCTGTTTAGTTGGATGATTTGGCCTTAAATTAGCTTCTTCTTCCTCATCTTTTCTGGGGAAGGGGGTTCAATTTGCGATGCCGAGAGATGGAATTAGAAGTGCGACTGAAGAAGTGTTAATAAGTGTGAAGAATATTGCAGCCAAGTAATGTATGGAACGCATTCAGATTGTGTAATTGTTACCAACTCATTATGTAAAAATCAACATTTACTGTCAATTAGGCTAAATCTAGAGCTTGAAGTAGCCGGTATTAACCAACAGTTTTCCAGTTAGTCTCGCTCATCTTTTTTGTTGAAAATCAAACTTCTAAACAGAACCATGAACGCGCAGGCTGATCACAATATGATCAAGGGTCTTTTTTCAAAATTGTGCAGCTATATACGAAACGGACTCTTGTGATCTTCTAATGATGTTATAATTAGGGCTGGCTATCTTTAAGAAGCTGCTGATACGATACATACTAGAGGTCTGCGTGGGAATTTTCAGTCCCGCTTCTGCAAAGAATTGTAATTTTGAGTCCTGCTCCTGCCCGCAAATCCTGCAAGATGGGGTTGTTCGCTTTCTTAAACTCTATCAAACACTTAGTAGCGGAAAGGAATTGTCTGTGAGATTAGACCACGTCCACAAGCTTAGGCTGCTTAAAATGTTCTTATTAAGGCCAAATAAAATAAAATAAAATAGGCCATGATACGATACATACCTCGATACATAGGCCACGATACGATACATACCTCGATACATAGGCCACGATACGATACATTCCTCGATACATAGGCCACGATACGATACCTCGATACATACCATCGATACATACCTCGATACATAGATACATACATACCTCGATACATAGGCCTCGATACATAGGCCTCGATACGATACATACCTCGATACATAGGCCACGATACGTGATACATACCTCGATACATAGGCCACGATGGATACATACCTCGATACATAGGCCTCGATACGATACATACCTCGATACATAGGCCTCGATACGATACATACCTCGATACATAGGCCACGATGTGATACATACCTCGATACATATGCCACGATAAGATACATACCTCGATACATAGGCCACGATACGATACATTCCTCGATACATAGGCCACGATACGATACATACCTCGATACATAGGCCTCGATACGATACATTCCTCGATACATAGGCCACGATATGATACATACCTCGATATATAGGCCACGATAAGAAACATACCTCGATACATAGGCCACGATGTGATACATACCTCAATACATAGGCCACAATGTGATACATACCTCGATACATATGCCACGATAAGATACATACCTCGATACATAGGCCTCAATACGATACATACCTCGATACATAGGCCTCGATACGATACATACCTCGATACATAGGCCACGATAAGATACATACCTCGATACATAGGCCTCGGTATGATACATACCTCGATACATATGCCACGATAAGATACATACCTCGATACATAGGCCTCGATACGATACATACCTCGATACATAGGCCACGATGTGATACATACCTCGATACATAGGCCACGATATGATACATTCCTCGATACATAGGCCACGATACGATACATACCTCGATATATAGGCCACGATAAGAAACATACCTCGATACATAGGCCACGATGTGATACATACCTCAATACATAGGCCACAATGTGATACATACCTCGATATATAGGCCACGATAAGAAACATACCTCGATACATAGGCCACGATGTGATACATTCCTCGATACATAGGCCACGATACGATACATACCTCGATATATAGGCCACGATAAGAAACATACCTCGATACATAGGCCACGATGTGATACATACCTCGATACATAGGCCACAATGTGATACATACCTCGATACATATGCCACGATAAGATACATACCTCGATACATAGGCCTCGATACGATACATACCTCGATACATAGGCCTCGATACGATACATACCTCGATACATAGGCCACGATGTGATACATACCTCGATACATAGGCCACGATATGATACATACCTCGATACATATGCCACGATATACGATACATACCACGATACGATACATACCTCGATACATAGGCCACGATGTGATACATACCTCGATACATATGCCACGATAAGAAACATACCTCGATACATAGGCCATAATACGATACATATCTCGATACAATGAACTTTTGATTCAATACAATATAATACAAATCGATTTGATACGGTTCAATAAAACTAAAGAGTAAATCATGGCTGTGATACTAAAAGTCTTTGTTAAACCACTTCTTGTGCAAAGTTCTAATGAAACACAAACATTTTAATCATCAAAACAGTGAAAATGTCAAATGAGTCGCATAAACGAGTTTCCTTCCACTAAACCAGGGGTGTCAAACTCAGATTCACAGAGGCCAAAATTAAAAACTGGGACTAAGTCAACAACATCTGCATGTTTTCTCTTCTTTCAAGATATGTAATGTTGAAAATAAATATTTAATAATAGTTTTGCTTAAACATTGAATCAAGAACAAGCAAAATATAAAACAACATTTTAAATAAATAATGTCTATAGCCTATCTGTAGCTTTTGAACTCCTTTTTTTTTTTTTTTTTTTTTTTCACAAGCCAACAACCAGTCAAAAATAACAACGTGCTTCAATGAAAATCCAGTCTTTAGCAGATGCCAATGAGTGTAAGCAGGTGTGGTTTGTAAAGCATTCTGGGATTTGTAGTATTAGTGATGCATGTGTCATACTGGTGCGACAGCCAGTGGCAGCTCATATTTGACATGATCTTGTGGGCCAAATATAATTATATCACGGGCCAAATTTAGCCCTGAGTTTTACCCTGAGTCTGACATGTCTGCTCTAAACAAAACTATCGCACTGTAACAAAAGAATCTAGTAAAATATACCAAAAAATACTCTTGGTGATATGTCGATACAGCAGCCCACTGTATCGATACTGCATCATCACATTAAGCGATACCATATGTCGATGTTTTGATATTTTTGTGCACCTCTAGTTATAATGTTACTTCATCAAAAACATGGTAAAATACCTGGAATTGTGTTTTGTTTCATTCACACGTTTGAGGAACTCTTCATTATTATAGTGTGTTTACATCTCCAAAACTCAAAATGCTCTGTTCCTCCTTGTGATGTCATAAGGTGACAGTGTTCAAGTCAGCTGAGATCAGTTCCAATTCAATTCCAGGGCTGAAATTATCCAAATGATTCTAGTGAACATGGATGGCATTTAAAAACACGGTGGAGCGCTTCTTGTATTACAACATGACATCACAAGGTGGACTGGAGCGTTTTCTGCTTGAGAGAAGAACTCAGCCTAAATGTGCAGAGTTTGTGTGTTAAAAATGTGTAAATGAAACAAAGCACAACTCCAGATATGGATTATTATTATTATTATTATTATTAAAATGGATGAAATTGAAAATTCTAAAATTTCTTCGATAATGCGCCGCTCTTGAATCTGGAATATAGACCTCACCGAGTTTCACGAATGCTACTTTTTGCCCAACTCACACATTTTTCTATTTCATATTCAATTTCCAGCTAGAATACATAATTTTTTGCCGTAGCTTCTTGCTGCTTGTACAGATTGAGTCTTCTTTGTCCCCTGTTAAATTGGTCGGGATATTGGAGTCAGACATGATTTCTGCGGCGTCCATTTTTTCTATTAGTTTCCTGCATTTTAAGTCACGCTTCGTCTGAGTGGGTTTTTCCGCCGCACTCTTCCCGTAGAGCCAATTTTCTTCTTATTCTCACAGAGGCTCCGACTAAAAACCACTAAGTTTCACACATAGAGCGGGACTAGTATGGGGGGGCTAAATGAGCGTCGCCGCTAACAAGTCCAGTGTGTTTTGCTGTACGAGCGTAAAAGGGGAGATGAGGCCAGCTAAGTAAAGGGGCATGTTTAAGGCGCTGGGCCGGTCTTAAAATGTGTACAACAAAAGTAGCTCATTTTAAACGTGTTGTAATGGTCCAAAGTTGTTCCAAACACTAATTTCTGAGCATCGTCATTGCCCGATTTGGCTCCGAGTGTGATTTGACACCTTTTTTATTGAATTTGTTTACGTTTATTCTCTATTCTGTCATGCAAAAATACGCGTTTTGAGCTTTCTACCATGTCTCCGCATAAAAAAAACATGCCCGAAGTGGTTTTAGACGTCATCTATGCATGTTTGAGCAATTTACCGATCTCTCCTAGTCACGATTTAAAGGCAAACGGGACCAGACCGGGTAAGGTGTAGAGATTGCGGTTACAGCGACATCCTCGGCTAAACCGCGGGTCGAGCGGATGACGTGACGAAAAATAATATTTTTATTAAATTTGGGCGGGTGGCGGTTTAACTACTCAAATTAAAAAAAATATATATTATAGCCTATATTGTTAAGTGTTATGAGATATGCGTCTTTACTCCTATGTGCAATGTTTAGAGTGGCGTGTGGCGTGAGCGTGACTCAGTGACTGCGTGCGTGAATGAACGGTCGGAAAGCGACTGAAGCGAGTCAGGAAGCAATTGTCCTGTTATTTAGTGCATCACGGCAAATAAAGCCACGATTCTTGAGCAATGAACTGGCGCGTTTATTGAGCCCACGCACGCTCATGGTGAGGCTCCGAACAGGGAGTTAAACCCTGAGCAACAAGCGGCGTTTTGTTACGGACAATTAAGAATGTGAACATGCACGTTGAGTGAATTTTGGAATGAATGAGCTCTAGAGTTTGTGTTTTTATCGAGGCTCCTTAGTTTGTTTGCTGTATGATTGTTCTAAAATCTAAAATCAATGGGTGGATGGCGGGCGAGTGCGGTTTTGAAAATTGGTCAAAACCTTGGGTGCAAATGGACAGCGGGCGGATGATGAGTTTTGTGTTGCGGTTGCGGATGAAAAAATAGCCCATCCACGCATCTCTAGTAAGGTTCCAAATCAGGCAATAACAGAATCCTAATTATTGACCGTGTTGAGTTTATAAGTGCAAAAACTAGCATGCAGGAAGGACGTAGGTTTGCATAGGGACCACCGTGCATGTCATAACCAATATTTGGGGAAGACAAAATAGTCTCTACCAATATTTTTGTTTTAATAAACAAAAATATAAATTTATTCTGATATTTTTCCAAACTCAGTAGTATTAATTGAACACGTTTTAGTTTTGTTTATTAGACGTTCTGAGATGTATTCAGTGATATGACAACAGGGTTACTCCTGCTGCTATTTCAATGGCTGCAACAGAGTGATGTCATTAGTGGAGCCAGGAGCCTAAACTGGGGAAGCGGCAGGACAGGGCCGCACCTGAAGATGTCGACTTGAGCAGGCGTGAGTGAAAATGCTGCACCAAACTTTGAAAAACTTTTCAGCTTACTTGGATTCATCTTCAATTAAACTTGTCTTATAATGAGTCGAGGAGGAAAAAGAGCGAATAAAAACGGAGCACTGTGAGACCCCGACTCTACTGACAATATTCCATGGAAAAATGTTTGGACATGACCTCACAAATATCTCATCATCAACAAGCAAAGGGAAATCTGCACAAACTTCTACATCACTGTTATCTGCTAAACAATCATCTTAGAAGAATAGACACAAACTGTACATTTTGCGAACTGAAAAATGAAACCACCTCTCACTTATTTTGAACCTGCCCAGACTCTGTGTTTTTGGAAAGAATTCATAAAACATAGACACAACTTCTTATCCCATTTTACAATTTCTTATAAAGACGTGCTGTTTGGTTTTTGCAGTGTGCATCATATGAAAAGTCAACAACATTATATACTTAATCTGTTAATCAAGTAACCTATCAGTTGGTTTCATGGGGGGTTTAATGTCCCCACCAAAGCTGAGACCAAACCTGTGTCCTTGGTATGCAGACACGCACATCCTGATTACCGGACAACAAAACACATAATTCGCTCTATAATCAGATGCAGACGGAACAAAGCTGACTTCCTTTGAGCTCAAGAGCTGCTTATTGACACTTTGCAACTGATGTGGTCAATATTCTTTGTGGTTGCGATTCTAACTGTAGGCACTGCTCTGTCTGAGGCTCTGTTAGACTTTAATCTGATCTTTGTTTTAACACAATCTGACCAGAAAAAACTGACTGAGTTGGAACTAGAGAGAGAAGATTTGTGCTGTTAAACAAGTCTCTCTTTGTTTGTTTGTGTGTGTATTGTGTCTCCATGGTAACAGCTGAATATTCCACCATAGAGAAACATGTAGAACACCCTTTGCATGATGCCACTGTAAAGTATCAATACAATATCTATGTGTACTGCAAGACACTGGTTACTTAAATACATGGAAAGAATTGGACATAGGACATTTACATTCTTATTTCTTCTTCAGGTATCCCACCTTTAAACTTCTTTTGTCTTCCCTGTACCAATATAAAACAGAAAAAAACTATGATATAATGTTGGTTTTCCTTATGAGTGTATAATAGTACCAAAGATGAAGTAGAAAAAGCTGAGCCGAATGTGAGATTTGAGGCTTTTCAAAGTCAGTAATGGTTTTCAATAATGTCTTGTTTCCATGGCACCTGTCCTTAATCTGATAGAGAGGAGATTAAACTGGCTTGAACAGGACCACATTTGAACAATATCATATCAAATTCACAGTTATTGCAAAATGGAGTCTATTTTAGAAGGAATTAATGAAACGTACTAATAAATGTGAAGAACCCTTGGGTGTCACGCACAAGTTCATATCAAAAGCAGAGCAGTTTATCCAAATATGATAAGTTAAAGGGAAATGAAAATTTAAATTAAAACTTTGAAAACTAAAACTATGTGAATTAGGGATGGGCATGATTAGTCGACTAATCATTAACTGATCATTAAGAATTTCATCAGTCATGTTCATTTTTAATCGACAAATCAAATGTAGGTTGCAGTGTAAGAGGACGAGGCTGCGTCTGACAGCGCAGGACATTAGACTTGATTTCTGGAAATTCTGGACTTGACTTTAAGGTTAGAGTTGGGCTTTAGAGTTAGGTTAGGGTTCAAGGTTAGGGTTTAGGGTTAGGGTTACATTTAAGGTTAGGGTTAGGTTATGGCACACCTCCTTGGGGATCAGTGTCCCACTCAGTGAGTGCGATTACATGCACATCGGTGTTCCGGGTATAATCGGGTTTTTTGAGTATCCTGGTTTTGTCATGGTGCATGTAAACGGAGTATCCTGGTTACTGCAACATAAAGTTGAGTGCACATTAGAGGTGCGCGGATGGGCTACTTTTTCATCCGCAACCGCATCACAAAACTCATCATCCGCCCGCTGTCCATTTGCAACCACAGTTTTTGACCAGTTTTCAAAACCGCACCCACCCGCCATCCGCTCGTCCTCCTCCCAGTTGCTCCGAGTTCAGAGTTTTTTATTTGAGTAGTGAAACCGCCACCCGCCCGAATTTAATTTAAATATTATTTTTCGTCACGTCATCCGCCTGACCTGAGGTCGCGGCTGTAACCGCCATCCGCGCATCTCTAGTGCACATACGTCCAAAAGACAAACACTTTTCAGTCTTTTCATCACAACAGGAGCCAAAATAAATAAAATGACCAACATAAATAAAGTGAGTGAAATGACTGTTGAATAAAAAGCTGCACTAAACCTGCACACGCCTGATCTCTGAAAACACGAACCATCTCCAACACGAAACACACACACAACACACTCACCATCATCATCATCATCATCATCCCTTTGTCACAGAGAGAACACTCATATTCCACTGAGTCGTATCCTTTAATCCAACAGAAGCAGAACCGCATCAGTGCACAAGAGGTGTTTTTTCAGCACTTATAGTTTATGCAAATGAGTCATGTGGTTTTAAGTTTCATTTCTGTAAAACTTAAACAAATGTGTCAAAGCTGCATTAAACACATGATAATTTCAAACGGGTTGATGTGGCTGTAGAGTGGTTATGGTTTATATGTTGTAAAGTTGAGTTTATTTTTGCAGATTAGTAACAGTAATAATAACTGTGGTAATTTTAACATAAAAACATTAACCTTTAATAATTAATCGAAAATTGATCGTTAAGTCTCCTGACGATCGGTTAAGAAATTTAATCGAATGCCCATCCCTAATGTGAATGTCAACTTTTTGTGGAGATTGATTGCAGTAACAGTTCGAAAAAAATTTGAAATAGACCTTCTAATATAGATAAAATAATGGGGTAATAAAACTTTGAATTTCTCATTTTGATCTCTGAAAAGAAAAACAACAACATTATTTTCATTTTGAATTTAAGTCGCTGAATTTTTTAAGTATATATTTTTTTTAAAATCTATAAATAAAAATCTAAATTTAAATCTTCTTTTAAATAGCACAAATATTTTCAAGCCCACTTATTCAACAGCATAAAATTCGCAGTACAAGATTTCACAGTGTAGATCAAATGTCAATCTATTTGAATTATTAATACATTTTAATTTAATGTTTTCATTTTCATATTTTTCTTTTATTTTTATTACATTGTGTCAAACCAGATGTTGTTTAAGGTGTTATAGCACAAGTTGTAATTTTCAATATCTCTCCACAACTAAAATATTAAAAGGTTTACACAAAAATACATCCTTCTCATAATAACAGATTCTTTGTTTTCTTCTTGTTGTGTTCTGTTTCCAGGGCGGCGTGCTGACGATGCCCGTGGTGAGTGCCCAGTCCAGGGGTCAGTACTCGTGTGAGGCCTCCAGCTCTCAGGGAAGCTCCGCCCACAGCACCAGGGTCAATGTCAAAGGTCAGTGTGCACTTCGCAGCTTGAGCAGCGTGTCTGCTGTAGTCTTCTGTGTCGGCGGTGCTCATTATTCTGATGATTTATACAAGAAAGTAAACAAAACAAGTAGAGATCACTTTCAGATCGGAGAATGCACTGATGTAGAGTATAGGGAGGCTTTTTGTATGTAGGGAAGTGGCTCAATTTCACGACATAATACACATACAAAATCAGTAAATACAACACTTCATCTGCACAACACCACCCAGTCAGCTCACTGTTAGCGACACTACTTCCTGTCCCAGTAAATCGCTATCGGGCTTTTGCACAGTTGTGCCTGAAATCAGTAAATTAGGGGTGGGACATTAATGCGTTAATTATGATTAATTAATTACAAAGAAAATAATGCATTAAAAATTGAAGTTTGCATATCAAACAACGCGGAACATTTGTCAGTGCACCATGTTGTGGTACAACAATTACCATAATTTCCGGACTATAAGCCTCTACTTTTTTCTCACACTTTGAACCCTGCGGCTACTAAAACAATGCGGCAAATATATGGACGGATTCCTCATTTGGCACATTGTCCATTCATATACACGGTCTATGGTTTGGGAACACAGTGGATATGTGCAGCCTGAGTGCGGAAAACACCTCTGTCTGTGCGGTTACACATGGATCTAGGGTTCACATGAAGTTGCTACACTAGCTAGTGATATTGTCAGTGCACTCAAGTAGTTTATTGCCGTTGATAAAGTAAGTTATGATGCTAAATGAACATTAGTGAGGGGGATATGTCTTACCCGTATGAGTAAATGATGAGAAGAAACGTCTCAAACTTGAGTAGCCAAACATCCACTCATACCTAATTGATAGAACTAACCCCGCCCCCGAGAGAGTCTGAAATCTGCTAAAATCCTCCAAGACACTGACATGATACAGACAGAACAGACTCTTTCTGCAGGAGACACGTGCAGTAGAGCATGGAGAGAGACGGGGTGATGCATTGAGGAAGTTGCTCATTTGATTTTGTTTTGAACAGTTATTTTGTGCTTCAAACACACACCCTCCTCATGGAAAACACACAAAGAAATGGAGATGATGCAGCTTTTAGGTTAAAGGCAATTGATGTGACTGAGGAAGAAGGAAACAGAGCTGCTGCACGTGAGCTCGGCATCAGTGAGTCGATGGTGAGATTTTGGCGACAGCAGTGTGATGAACTGACTCAAAGCAAAAAGACGACAAAAACTTTCAGAGGTGACGACCGGAACTTGAAAACGTTCTTGAAGATGTTTACACATGCGGCTTATATTCAGGTGCGGCCTATATATGTACAATTAAAAAATTTAGTTGATGCGGCGTATATTCGGGTGCACTCAATAGTCCGGAAATTACGGTATACTGACGCACATAGTTCTGACTACAATAATGGAGCATGAAAGCGCTCTGGGTCTGCTGGACGGTACATTTCTATTAAAAAAACGACCCGATGAAGTATTGACGAAGGTGTCGTTTAATGTAGACTTTGCAGAAAAGAGTATGTTATTTGGAATGTAACAACTTTAAGGCTACCTTTATACGGTGAAGGTCTGATCAGAAGATGCAAAAATGGCGTCGCGTCTTCAGTTTTTATTCCACGTTTAAACCAGCATTTTCAGGAGGAAGTCTGCGTGCATCCGATGACACAAAAGTGTGTGGAATTCGACTGGGTATGCATGCCAGGTTTCTGTGTACTGTATGTATGTGAAGTAAATGTGTACATGACGTGAGCAGATCTGACCAGAGTTTTGCGTCTTGGGCAGTGTAGACGGAAACACTATGGTGGAGCGTATTCAACTTTTCTACTCTGGAGGGTGGTTTCAGATTTTTGCGTTTTTAGGCTCCAAAAACGTTGTTACCATCCAAACAAAAGGCACTTTCGATAAAATATTTTGTCTTTTTTACTCAGAAGTGTTCTCGTGTAAACGGGCCTGAAGTAAAATGGCACGTTGACTTTAGTGTCTTCAAGTTTACCTTTGTTTACTATTTTGAAATTAAATGCAATTTATTTTTTCAGACATTAAAAGAGGTTGAGTTTAAAAGTGTCTGTGTATATTATTTGATGAATTCGTCCACTAAAATTCATAATAAATATTGCTTTTGGGGCAAATATTGTTATGTGAATAATTGAGATCAATTCATTACAAAGCCTGTTATTAATTATATCATTTTTTAAACGAAGTTCCACCCCTATAAGAAATACTTACTACTTAAAGGTCATATATTACACAAAACTAACATGTTATAATGCTCATCAGAACCAGATCGGGTGTTGCATTTTGTTTCATTCACACGTTTGAGTTGAGTGGGAGTTTTGAAGTTAACGGCTCCTTTTACCTTTTGTTCAAACGAAATGGAATTCTGAATTTGATCATTTTTAGTCAAAAGACTCACTAACTCACTCCCAGCGCAACAACACGAAAAACAGAACTAGTTAGTCACTTACTTCATACATTCAGAGTATATTCACTGCAATGAGTTTACAAGCGTTTTTTACAACTTTTAGAGGCCGTCACAGTAATGCCAGCAACTAGCATGCTAACAGTGCACTTCCTGATAATCTAACAATAAAACACTTTGCAGTTAGAAGCAGACAGATGTGTGAATGAAACAAAACACATCTCCATTTATGTCTGTGATGAGGAAACATTATCCAAAAGTGAAAAAAATGCTTAGCACAGTCAGATGGCCGATGTCCAAAAGCCTTTTTTTTTTTTTTAAATTACATTTTCGCAAAAGGCCTTTGTCAGATAATTTTTCTTGCTTTGGACCACAGTATGCAAAGTGGTTGCCAGCCCAGGTGCTCATATCCCCCTAATGAATGGGAGGTCCCAAAGTGAGTTAACCCAGTGAGATCAGCCCACTCTACAACAAGAAAAAAAACAACTGTTAGATATTTACATAAAAACATTCTCATAAAATACTAAAATAGTTTGACCATATCAGAAAAAGGATCTTCGGTCAAAGTCCACATTAAGTCCGTGAGGAGCAAAAGACTTAGGTTATGTTTTGTTTACACTAAAAGGAATATCTGTACAGTATCGGAAACGATTTGCGTCCAGACATGTTGTTTCTGTGTCCGCAGTCAAAGCCTTCCCTCCACACAGTAACACAAAACTGCCTGAAAAGATAGTCACATGTGGGCAGTAAAAACAAGGAAGTGGAGCACCGTGTCTGAATTTGCTGCAGCCGATTTTGAACCGAGGAAGTTGGCAAGCAGTAAAACAGTGTGTTCATGGACCGACGACAAGGTTCAGTTGTTACTGATTTGTTTAAACAGTTTTCCGCAATAGCATCACATGACCGATGTCACAAACCCAGCGAATCAGGAAGGTGCAAGTCACAGTGACGTGGTCTAATAAGGACACAACTAGAGCTCCTATGTCAGTGTATCAGCGTTTTCAGGCGTCCACACAGCGCCGGATCAGATCAGTACTCAGATGAATTCGTAGGAGCTGGAGGCACCAGATCGTTCTGTCTCTGGAGCCATTTTCCATCAGATTAGTGTGGACGAACACTGCATCCACAACGAAAACCACTCGAATACAAACACGTACTGGTGTGGTTGGGGCTTAAGTTAGTGAATCCAGAATTGCTCTCTTTTTGACAGGAGCATTTCCAGATTCTCACCTCTAGGGGCCAGTTTTACAAGTTCAATGCCAATTTAATGTATCTTAAGGAAGAGATAGGATGGTTGTAATCTACAGGAAACAACATTATGACATAGCTCTTAAAATAGTGTAATACAGGCCCTTTAAAGTATTTGTAAGTATAGTTCAACTAGTACACAAATAGAGTACAGCTGTCTACATATAGTAACAGATGATCACGGGCCCATTGCTGCTGTCACTTGGCCCCACACACCTCCTCCTCTCCGCGGTGATGTGCTGTGACTGTCTGGAGCCTGCGCTGTTTAAATCCATTTCTCCACATTGCATCATGGAACCTGGAGCTGATACAAACCTGAACATTTTACCTGTCGTGTCCATGATAAGTGTAGTGTTACAACAGCAGACGCCGACTCTACCGGGTCACCAACACAAGACATGTCCAAATAATAATATAAAACACATACAGGTTTGACTGATTTCTATTTTGACTCTGCTTTTAAAGTGCGTTTGACAGATGAATAGAGTTTTATAATTCTGACTTGGTTTGGTGCAGTAATGTCTGTGGTAATTATTTATTGTTGTTCAGTTAAAGATTCATTGGGCACGTTTCTAGTGGAGGATCTGTCGCATGCTTGTCTCCATGGAGATGTGATTGCTTTGCCTGGAATGTTCCACAGTATAACATTAAACACATCTATTAAGCATTTATTCATTACGTTATATTATTTGTATATAAATAATATAATAATATAACAATGAAATACATGAAAAACAGAACTAGTTAGTCCTCACATGCATTCCGAGTATCCAGTTATTCACCATGATGAGTTTACACGCGTTTTTACAACTTTTAGAGACCGTCACAGTAATGCCAACAGCTAGCATGCTAACTTCCTGCACTTCCTGATTATCTAACAATAAAACACTTCGCAATTAGATGCAAACAGTCCACGGTAGACTTATTTTGACCTCAAGCACAGCATTTATAATATATATGTGCTGGGTTAGACACATTTCACTCAAATACATGGAAAAAAACAGGTACATGCAAAGATGTGTGTATGAAATTCAGTTTGTCACCTGGACAAAAGTTAAACCCTTTCTCCTGGGTTCTGATTCTCTGTTGTCAAAGCACATTTTGGATAGCCAAAGACAGAAAGGACTTTCTGCACATGTTGTTCTTCTTTCTCCTTTCCCTCTGTGTTTGTAGGAACAACTTGGGCCCTGTGTCGTAGTGTCCGAATCGCCCAAAGTTTGTGTGCAGTGGGTGGTGTGAATCAAAAGCAGGTATTGGTCAGTGTGTGTGGGACTCCAGGTTGAGGTCTTCCGGAAGCCCACACTAACAAACAGAAACTGTAAACAAGTAGATGTGTTAATTTCAGGTAGATATAAAGAAGTGTCCACCAGCATTTTGACCAGAACTGAAAAAGAAACTTGGATGAGCTGCAAAACTTATTCGACCAAAATAAACTTTTGTCCAGTTGACAAATTTAATTTCTGCTTTTACCAAGATACATGTAAAATATATAAATTGTTTTAGATTTCTACCATGTTATAATATTCCCTCACCAACCATAGTGGCTGAGAGGCTGGCACTTCCAGGCTTGATCCCGGGTTGCGTGGGAATTCTGTGTAGCGTTTGCATGTTCCCGTACGTCTGGGTGTTCCTCCAGATACTTTGGTTTCTCCAATAACTTCACAAACCTGATTTGATTTGCAGTAGTTTCATTAGCGGGGTGCGGGATGATTGTATTGTGATAGCTCTCTGAAGGGGGAGTGATATAGCATGGGGAGCAAGGGGAGGGAGACTCAAGAGTGCCAAAACAGAAGAGACAAAACTTCATGGAAAATATAGCATTTTCAAAACAATAAAATGTAACATGGTACTAAATTTGATTTGGACTTAAAACCTATTCCAAATCTCAACTTTTTGGTTTTCTGCTTGCATAATTTTAAACACACTTGAAGAGCTGTACCTCATATTATGCCTCCTTCAACATCCACTTTAAAAGCTCTGAAAACGTTGACTATGCAAATGGCGCAGTGTGTCATTGGATTACACCGACACAGAGCAGCATAAGACTGCCGTGGGATTGGATTGTGCTTCCTCCGCTCCTCCCACTCGCCCGCGCTGTTCTGGGTAAACACATCCAAGACCCGCGCGCTCCCGGCAGCTACAGCGGCCACACTGTGTTAAATAGCGTTACATTAAGGCCAATCCGCTCTAATGTGAAGGTGATCAGGGGTTTGGCGCTGTGGTGGTCCAGCGGTGCCACATGGATTAGGCTAATGGCTTCGCTGGACCAACTCTGACTAAGCTCTAAATGGTAGTTAAGTTAAGCGATTGAAGTGGGGGTATGCGAGTGGCCAGTCTCACTTAGCAAATTAAAGGAGTACTGTGTAACTTTTGTGATGAATGGGGCTTGTCTTTATGGAGTTTTGTTGATTAGACGAGTCCATTAAAGGACCCGCATTACGCCACTTTCTGATCTATGTTATAATGTTTCCTCATCACAAATACACTTGGAGTTGTGTTTAGTTTCATTCACACATTAAAAACACAAACTCTACATCTTCAGGTTCTTCTCTCTTTTATTACTAACCCTTCCAGAACATAACTTTCCAACCATAAAAGATAGAAACTTACTTTTTTTTTCTTGAAAAGCTGAGAGTTGCTGCTGTCCGAGCATATTTTCAGCATTATCCTACATCACACTTATGGTGCGTGATGACGTAGGGAAAACAAGTGTCCAATAGGAACTTTGTTTTCTGCCAAACTCATGTGCGCCATCCATTTTGATTGGCCTAAACTTTGCCAAAGAGTGTAAATGAGTCAAAGAGTCAAAATGGTCCATGCTCTGAGCTTTTGTGTTTGTAATTGAAAAAGCTGCTCTAAGTGCGGTTATTTCTCAAATAAATGGCAAATGGCAAATTGCATCTTGGTCTGTGAAATTGGGCGGCAGTAGTTCAGTTGGTAGAGCATTCGCCCACTGATCTGAAGGTTGGTGGTTCGATTCCAGCTCTCGACATAAAAACATCACAGGTTGAGCGGACAGATCCACTGACCCACAGGTTGGCTGGTGTGATTCCAGCTCCCACAGATGAATGCTGTCGTTGTGTCTTTGGACAAGACACTTAACCCACCTTGTACACTGGTGTGTGAATGTGTGTGTGAATGGGCGAGTGGTTCCTTGTTGTAAAGCGCTTTGAGTGCCTTGAAGGTGGAAAAGCGCTATAGAAAAATGTGACCATTTACCATCTATTGCTATTTAACACCGCGTGAGTTGTGTGCTCCTTTGTGTCTTTTATTTATTGTCTTTATCTATTTTATTTTTTTAGTACTGCTTTTATGTATTGATTTTATTATTTTTGTTCATTTATTTTACTATTATTATTTTATTTATTTATTCTATTAGTTTCCTCTTGGCTGGAACATAATTCAGCAGATTTTATTTTATTTTTTGTAAGTAAAATGTTTTACATTGCTATGTGAAGCACTTTGGAAACGGTCTTGTTTATAAAATGTGCTAAACAAATAAAGTTGCTACTGTCTCCGCGACCCAGCCCCGGATAAGCGGAAGAAAATGGATGGATTGTAATTTTTTTTTAACGGTTTATTTCACTCAAAATGTACAAATAAAAATGTAATAAACACCATGGAAGGAGCTGTTTCCGTGACTGGCACCAGGAAAGTAATGGGGTGATTGCACCTTTTTTTTGTTTTGAGGGCAATAAGGATATTTTAGTTTACTTAGAAACTTGATATTTTGCACTTTTGTAGCTAAGGCCCTAAATTAAGTATTTTTTATGTTCATAAAGTTGTTTATACATGTTTGCTGGGTGTTTTGTATGAAAGAGTATAAATTTTTTATTTTATTTTTTTTCATTTGTATTTCTGGTCCTGTAGCTTTTATTACAACCATATGACACAACTATAACAGCAGATTGTGAAATAACAGGCTGTACTGAATAACACTTCATTAGGAGGTACAAGGGAGAGTTTTAATAGCAAAATTAAGAAAAAAATCCAGGCGAGGACAAATGTACTAAAATTGCTCTTAGGTCTGGAAGGGTTAAATTAGTCATTAATGGGGCATTATTGGGTGAAATCATGCAGCTTTGTACCATGTTATAAAGCTGTTCCCTCATCAAAAACATGCCCGAAGAGGTTTTAGATGTCATTCGTGCTTGTTTGAGTAATCTAGTGATCTCTCTCAGGCCCTAGTCAAACCCTCCTTTTGGTTAGGGTTAGCTGTAAGATTCTGTCCAATGCTTCTTCTACAAATCAACATTACCCACGCTCCCACACGACAATTCTCCGTGAATTTCCAAAACAGTACACTACAACTTCACAAACCTGATGCGATGTGCAGTAGTTTCATTAGCAAGATGCACGGTGATTATGTTGTGGTAGCGCTCTGAAGCACGGAAATCAAAAAGAGGGGGAACTCAGAATGTTAAGAATACAGTCTTTGCATCATTTAAAGATGCACTGTGTACTTTTTTGTAAGTAAGTAAGTTTTGGTTCCATGGATATGTCATTGCTCTGTCTGGAATGTCCCACAGTATGACAATAAACAGCTTTACCTTACATTTATTCAATTACAGGTGGTTTTATAGCTCAAAAATACCTAGAAAAATAGACATTCTGACTGTGACCGGGGTCGTTCTCCACAGATCTGACCTGTAACTTGGTCTGGTTTAGTTTGCATGAAGATAGACAATTTTAATACCAAACTGTCACCTTTAAGTCTTTCCAAACGATCAGATGAATCAATTTGGTGAACCGAACACTTTGAATTATGCATCGCTTTAATACAAACATTTCTTTTTCTCTGTAGGACCTCCCGTGATCATCATCCCGCCCAAAAACACCCAGCTCAACATGTCCCAGGACGCTCTGCTGCAGTGCCAGGCCACGTCCGACCCGCCCAACATGACCTACGTGTGGCACAAGGGCCACGAGAACGTCTACCACATCGAGTAAGTGTGAAAAGTTTAAATCAACTCCCCAAAAGTGTCAAATTACTCTTAAGTTTGCAGACCACCTGTACATTATATTTTAATGGTGGAGGTTTGTTGGAGCTAGTTAGAGTCAAGTCTGTGTCTTTGAAGTGGGATGGCATCACTCCACTGACAGACAGAAAAAGGTTCACACGGTTGCATAAGGCAGCTTTACTTTTCTCCAACCTGGCAACTTCAGAGGTGAAAGACTACAGACAAACCGACAGTTCTCGCTTGGACAGGTGAAGCTGGATGAAAAGGAACGTTGGGCGTCGGTGCGTGGCAGACGGGCTGTGAGTCGTAGAGTCATCGCGCAATTGAGTTGAAGAGCCATCAAGCTAAATGAGAGTACTTGTATTGTAAAGCGGCAATTAACTAGCGTGTATGAGAAATGAATGCAGTGTTTGCTAAATGCTGTTGCTGCAGGAAGAAGAAGGAACAGAGACAAATGGCTACCTCAAGGAACTGTGTGTAGCCTGCACTTGTATTGTTTTAAAAAGGTGTTACAGTCACAGCTGAGCTTTAACCTGCAGACGGAGGACACATACAAGTTTGTCTAATTCTCCATATATATGGACAGGCCTCATGTGAAAGCCCAGAACCTCCAGAATTCCCTCAGAGGCTGCACTACTCAACTCTCTCAACTCAGCTTTATTTCTAGAGCACTTTAAAAACAACACAGTTGGCCAAAGTGCTCTACACAAACAGATAAACGGTGACAAATACAGTACAGGTACAGGTAAAATAGAATACAAAACAAATACAAGTAAAAAGTCAACACTCAAACTGTGTTAAAAGCCAAGGAGAAAAAGTGGATTTTTAGGAGGGACTTAGGTAGGGTGACCATATTTCCGTTTCTGAAAACCCGGACACCTTACCGGGGGTGGGGGTGGAGCTTCGACATAGAGCTACACTCACCTCGCAACCTGTGCACATGGCCTCCCACTTGTCCTGAGCGGGACAGAAAACTGAGAATTTCTTGTACAAGTCATTGTACAAGTCATGCTTCGGCATATGGCAGGCTGACCGTTTGTGTCTGTTCTCTCCTTCTGAGTGCACAGACAGCTACGAGAGCCTGTCAGTTTAATGGTCCCAATGAAAGGTAATGAAAACCCGGACATTTGCATCACATAAAAAAAAGAAATCCAGACGCCCGGGACAGGATGCAACAAACGGACATGTCCGGGGGAAAATGGATGTTTGGTCACCCTAGACTAAGGGCCCGTTTACACAAGAACGCTTGTGGGTAAAAACAACAAAATATTTTATCTGAAGTACCCATCGTTTCGAAGGTGACAGTGTTTTTGGGGCTTAAAAAGTCAAAAATCTGAAACCACTCTCAAGAGTGGAAAAGTTGAATACACTCCGCCGTAGTGTTTCTGTCTACACTGCTCAAGACGCAAAACTCTGGTCAGATCTGCTCACGTCGCGTACATGTTTATGTCACATACATACAGTACACAGAAACAAACATGTCGGATCATTTCCATGCGTTGGACCTTCAGGCTGTTCTGGCAGCTCTAATAAACTTACAGGAGGCTCCCAACAAATGTAGAGAATCTGCAGAGATACTATTAGTGAACAGAGAAGTATTTGCAAGCACCTCTGTCAAATTCTGGATGCACCAGTTCGTCACATGCGAGCCAGACAGATATGGATAAGACCTGGAGAACCAGTCGATGGTGGGACAAGTTTGTGGAGTAGCTGATAAAAATGCGTGGCGTGAAAACTTCCGTATGTCCAAATATGCCCTTGTTGCTTTAAGTCCATGCATATCCAATCGAATTCCACACACTTTTGTGTCACCATATGCACACACATTTCCTCCTGAAAACACTCGTCTAAACATGGAATAAAAAGTGAAGCCACTTTTGCGTCTTCTGTTCAGACCATCATCATATAAACATAGCCTTAAAAACAGGTAATGAGTGAGTCAGTCTGAAGTGCAGAGGGAGCTGATTCCACAGCCTTGGAGCAGCCACTGCAAATGCAGATCTCCAGTCGTCTCTGTTTTCTTCTGGTCTTTGGGACATGAGGAGAGCCTGATCTGCTGACCTGAGAGCACGAGAGGGGGAGTGAGGTAGAAGCAGCTCAGACAGCTACTGAGAGGCCATATCATGAAGCCTTTTAAAAGCAAATAAAAGAATTTTAAAATCAATGCGAGTCAATAATGAGTCAGTGCTAGTGCAGCCTCTGCAGCTTTTTTATTTATTTTTTTTAAACAGTAAGAGCACAGGCTACACACACTTTCTTTAAAGACAGAATCAGAATGTATTTGCCATTTCAGTATAAAAACGAAACACTGTACTCAGGTTTCAAAAATGCAAGTCTTTCTAAACAACCTCTACCTCCCCCATTTTCTAAAGTGCCAGTCACCGTTGTATTCTCATCTTAACTGCAACCTTATTTGACTGTTACTCCAACACATATTATTTTCAACATAGAACTTTATTTGAGTTTTATGAAAGCATTCACCTTCACATAACATACTTTTATAGGTCAGGATGTGTGTCTTCCATTTAAGTGCAGTTTAATGCGGCGGTACAGAGCGTGCTAGCAGGAGGTGCCAAATCAAAGGCTCATATTGTACAAGTCAACAGAACAGTGACTCTCCAAAGTGTTGCATTAATAGAGCGCCGGGTGATGAAACAGAACTGGATTCCTGCAGGAGAGAAAGTTATGAAAAACTTATAAATGTGGAAAAGGTAGCGTGTGACTCAAAGGTTATCTGTAGGACTTTTTGTGATTGACTGTGTGAACTTTCAACCTCACAGATTCAATCAAAGGTGAATTATGTAACTTTTCTGGCATTAGTTTTGGCAAAAGTATTGAAAATCACACACTAATTGATACTAAAACTAATATCGAAACTAGATACTCATTTGAGCAGGTATCGATACTAAAAAAGCCACATTCACAGAACAAAAATGAACCTTTCGTGAATATCTTTAGAAGTTGCACGGTTGCAGATCCGTGGAGAGGCGAGCACTAAGGAGGGCTGATAAGGAGGGTAGATTTGATTGATTTAATGATTATTTATTTGATTATATTGAATTTATGTTTTACTACAATTGTGTAAGAGAGCTGTGCAGTCACATTTTGGGCAGAGTCCATATAAAATAAAAAATTTAATCTTTATTTATAAAGCACTTTTAAAGACAAGGTTTACAAAGTGCTGTACAAGCAGCAAAGAACAATGCAAAACGAATAAAAATATCCATCCAGAAAGCATACAAATCAGCTAATTATGCAAACAATCCAATAAAATATATATATATAAAAAAGAAATAGAATAAAAAGAAATAAGGAATCAAATCAAGCTAAAACCAGTTAAAGGATGTATAGAGTATTTTTTAAGGGAAAAGACATACAGCGACAGTCCTTTTTCAAATGTTGTGCATGCGTGACACTACCTTCCTTCTCCACAGCTCCCTCAGTAGAAACACCTCCTCCCGCCTCCTTAATCTAGAAATCACGCTTGTTTACTGTCAGTGTGTGTTCAAAATTACTGTTGAAGTGACCTGTCTAGAAATAATTTAGCGACCGACGCCTCAGTTTTTAGAACCTTCGTCTGTTTCATTCGCACCATCGCTGGAAGAGATCTCCAAGAATCACCTCAGTTTGGCTTTGCTCCCTTTCCCCTTCTCTTCTTCTTTCTTTTGCGGCGAACTGGTCATGGATTCTCGTCCGCCATCGCAACAAACTTTGTGCAAACTGCGAGGAAGATACAGTTTGAAAAGAACCATTGCAAAACCACATAATCCCCGTGCGCTGGCATGTCAGTTACACTAGAAACGTAGGAAGTATGATTGACAACGTAACAGTCAATAGAAAATGAGGTAGCCTCGTTATCTATTGGTTGATGTTGATCTGGCCTCACTATGTCCACAGTTGATAGATTTTCATTCTTTTTTTTTTTTTTTTGGTCATCATAATTACAAGGCTGCTGCATCTCTGTAATGGTGTTTTAAACTTTCACTGACAATTTGAAACCAAAAAATAAATAAAAAAAAATCCTCCATACAACATTTAAAGGAAGGTCAACCAATAAAAATGAGTTTTAAAGATGATAGTGATAGTGTGAGCCTTATCTCCTCAGGCAGGTCGTTCCAAAGCCGAGGCACCCGGACTGAAAAGGCTCCAACACCTTCGTCCAGAGCCTAGACTTTGGAACATCCACAGGGATCTGCCGAAGGATCTAAAGCTGCGGGAGGCTCGTACGGGTTAAACGTTCTGAAATGTAACTTGGTGCAAGACCTAAACGTGTTTTGAAAGTGGTCAGTAAAATCTTAAAATAGATTCTAAAACACACAGGAGCCAGTGATGGGAGGATAAAACAAGGGTCATGTGTTGATGTTAACTCAGTGAGGAGCCGAGCTGCTGCGTTCTGAACCAGTCGGAGGCGGTAGATGGATTTAGAGTCAAGGCCAGAGAGGGGGGAGCTGCAATATCATCGTATCATAGTATAGCGTTCAAATGAAGCTCTGTGTATATTCTTTAGGCAGATCTATAAGCCAGCTCATATTGATAGTCTACTTTGCAGTGACATCATACTGGGGGTGTTCTCTATAGCTGGGTTTCACGTGACGTCACAGGGCTACGTTTGTCAGCACGAGAAATCAGATGGAGGGCAGGACGTGAACTAACTGGAGGAAGCTGTTGTGTCTTTTTCTGGAAAATGGCTATGTGTTGTGTAGTTTACGGATGTGCCAATCGTTCTAACTTAGAGAAGGAAAAGCGATTTTTGAAAAACAAAAAGTGGATTACAAACCTACGTTTGCGGTCGGGAGGAGCAGAATCCGCAAATGCTCGTGTCTGCAGTGACCACTTTCTCAAAGGTATTTTACAAAGATAGGTTGTTTTTTGTGGTTTACCTAAACATAAACAAATCAATAACAACTAACGGCTAACGACATTTGTTGACATTAAATAGTTCGGATAGATCGGTCACTGCCGATACACTGCAGTTTTTTCCATGAGGGTCTATACACATAAAATAAGAGAAACACTCACCCCGGCGAAGACCAAACGATAATCATCATTTAGGCGTTTTGCACCAAGGTTGAGGACACATCCACTGACAAAAAAAGTTATTTGCCTCCAAACTTTTGTACCCCTTCATCTGTTGTCTGATGTAGAATGATGTCTGGAGAACTAGGTAATTTGTGATATCCACTGCCTCGATTGTCAGCAAATCTTTTACTTTAGTGGAAAATGCCCTCATTTTCATCAGATGGGGTCACGTCCAATATATTTGTCGACTAACTGCTCGTACTTTTGCCTTGCTACTGGCTCTAAATCCTTACAATAAGAACTCTTCTCCATATCTGTGTTCTCCAGAGCCGTGTTTGTTTGTCATGTTTGTCTTCACTTCCTGCCCTCCACCTGAAATTCATGCATCATCGTGATCACGTGACTGAAACCCTTCTATTTCCAGAATATTCAGAAGTTACCGTGGTGACACAATGCATACGTTAACAAACAGTGACAAAAAAGTTTTAAGATAGTCTGAAAACTCAAGAAAAAATACAAAATGGATTTGAAGATACATTGTGTAACTTCGTCAAACGCTTTTCTTAATGGAGATGTTATTGCTTTGTCTAAAATGTTTCCCAGTATGGCATTAAACCTTTCTGTCTTCATGGAAACTGAACCAGACCAAGTTACAGGTCAGATCTGTGGCGATGCAACGCTGCTCACAGTTAGAATGTCTCTATGTGTTTCTGAGCTATAAAACCACCTGTAATTGAATAAATGTAAGGTAGAACTGTTTTAAGTCACACTGTGGAACATTCTAGGCAGAGCAATGACATATCCACAGAAGCAATGTGAAGGATCCCAACCGAAAAATGTTATTTGACATTGTTTAAACGCACAAATCATCTCACCTTTTGTTATTCCAACTAAGTCAAATCCTTTTGGTCAGATTGTGTTCAGCTCAGATTAAAGTCTAACTCGAGTATCTGAGTTTGTAACAGAGTAGTGCTTTCAGTTAGCATCACACCCCCAGGAAACGCTGACGACATTAGCTGCAAAGTATCAATATAAAATAAAAACTTCACATAGATAATACCTTAAACTGTAAAAAGTGATGTAACCATTTCACCATCCGAAATGATTCTAAAGTAAATCGGAAGTCATTGCGCATTTCCTTCCCCACTTTGTTAAAAATTATCTGTCAGATGTGATATCATTGGGAATTGCGAATCTCTCATTTCTTCATCCAAATTTCACTACCATCTCCAGCTGTAATGAATTCACTACCCCGGCCGGAAGACAGGGAGCCGAGATAGAATTCAAATCCTATTGCGGAATCACTTTAAAAAGAAAATTGAAATAGCCGAGAATTGGAGCCAGGAGGAACAGACGGAGCTCGTGGTGAGGAGAGGTTTCTCTAAAGCAGTTGTATCCGGGAGAGGCGCCGAGCATGATGGGAAATGGTTCAAAACGGCCTCCTCATCCTCCCACTGAGAATCACACAAATGCTCTTACAAAAAGCACGACCAGTCCAACAGGTGCCATTTAGCAAGATTTAGTTTTAAGGCTGGAAGTTTCGCAAAAAAGATCAGATTTTTCTTCCAAATTCTCTTCATATTTTAAAGGGGCTGGACCCAACTTTTTCACGTAGTAATGGAAAGTTAGTTTTGCCCTTGTTACAGATTGTAAAAGTCAAAAATAAGCTAATCAATATCTTATTAAAGGGCACATATAACGCGACTTTCTGATCTATGTTGCGATGTTTCCTTATCACGACTTGTGTTTCGTTTCATTCACACATGTCCTGCATATTTAAGGTAGCCAGGCTAGTGCCACCTAGTGCCTCCCCTCAATTTCATTTCTCTCCAGCAACTAGGTCAGGAATCAAAATACACTAGACGGTTCGCAGAAAACCCTGGAAGTGCAAATTCAGACACCAACCAATCAGCGAAGAGCCATACATTCAGTGTTGGCAACGAGTCCCGAGATCGAGAATTTAAAGGGAATATTTGGTGAATTTCATCAAGGGGAAAGACGTTATTGTCCTTCTTCCTACAAGATTTTGGAAAAAGCTTAATATACCAGTTAGCCCTGTTAGCGGTGCACTACATACTTGACGACCAAATAGCAATTATTGGTTAAATGATAAAAAGTTCCTGCAAGGTCAGACGGTTTCTACGAAGTGAAACTAACTGATGAATCAGGCTGGTGCCACCTAGTGCCTCCGCTCAATTTCATTTTTCTCCAGCGACTAGGTCAGAAATCGGAATACACTACACAGTTCGCAAAAACCCTGAAAGTGAGAGTACAGGCACCAACCAAACAGTAAAGAGCCATATATTCTGTGTTGGCAACGATTCCCAAGATCAAGGATTTAAAGCCAGAACAAAGACAATGTTTGGTGAATTTTATCAAGAGGAAAGACGTTATTGCCCTTCTTCCTACGGGATTTAGGAAAAGCTTAATACACCAGCCCTGTTAGCAGAGCATTACATACGTCACGACCAAATAGCAGCGATTGGTTAAATAAAAAAGTACCCGCCTACCGTCGAGCAATCCTAATGCTGCAAGGTTTCCACAAAGTGAAACCGGCTGATGAATCAGGCTAAATTTAAGATGAGTTCTTTTCTTAAACTGAAAACACTCCGTTCTGTGATGTTAGGTTAAGTTGCTTTATTTGTACCCGTAGGTAAATTTGTTTTGCAGATTTGAGAGGCTGGTCCCACATTTCATTCATCCACAGTCTACACCAGTGTTTGAGAAACAAACCTTTGTAGTGATCGTGCCTCTGAACAATTAGTATTACTGAAGTTTTAAACAATGAAGCAGCAATTAAAGGATCCATAACTCGCCTATTTGGACATTAAATGTAGCCCATTTCTTTTTCTTTTCAACATTCAATTAAACCAGCAATATTGGAACAAAAGAGTCAATAAAATAATTACAAAAAGATTAGAAATTATACAAAACATATCTTTTTTGTTTGATTGTGACAAGGCAACCCCCCCAAAAATCTCTACATAACATATAAAACACAATTACAAATAAAGTGTTCCAGAGCTCCAGTGCAGAATGGTATTGATCCATAAATAAATCATTCATTCATCACGCTTAGCAAAACATCACAATAAATATTAAATATATTAAAAAACACAGTTTTCCAAGACAGAGTATTAAAATCGATAAATAGTTTACAGTTTATTCATAAGTACAATAGCAGCTGGAATGAAGCTCCTTTTAAAACGATTCGTTCTAGATCTTGGGACTAAAAGCCTCTGACCAGAGGGAAGCAGCTGAAACTCTGAGTTTAGAGGATGCTGCATGTCTTTTAGAATCCTCTGGGACATTCGCTGTAACTGTCTTGAGTACAGGGAGTTCTGGCTGCTCTGAAGATGAACACTCATCTTACTCGCCCATTTAACCCACTGATTCAGAGAGTTCTTGTTTTTGGAAGAGATGCTCTCAAACTATGAGACCAGTGAAAAAGTTCAAACTGATTCCACAAACGTTTTATAGAACAATGTCATCACGGTTCTATTTACGCGGTAGAAGGACAATTTCCTCAGACAATTGGAACTGGAATTGCTGATCTCTACTGGACAAAAGGTAAAAGGGAGCTTTAAATTTGAAATCCAACAATTTCAACTTTGGAGATGTAGACAGACTGCTATAAAGCATAACACAAACATGTGTTAATGAAACACAACTCCAGGCATGTTTTTGAGGAGGAAGCGACAGTATAACCTGGCTAAAATCTTACAAGAGTCAATTTGGGTAATACAGAACCTTTAAAAAGTGATTCACCAGCCAGGACCATGCCACAACAATGGTATACAATAAAGAAATGGATGGATGTGATGTCTTGGCGGAGACTCAGGACAGGGGCTCTATCTCATTCATCCATTAAATCATCCTTTTGTTTTCAATCTAAAATTAATAGTTGCTTGTGAAGTTAAGGCTGTCTGTGTTTTATTTTTATTCTAGTTGTTGTTCTGTTGTAAATTGTAAAACACTCTATAACTGCACTGATGCTCAATTTGATCCAATTGGCATGTTATTTTTATTTATTTATTTAATATTTTATCAGGTAAGTCAATTGAGAACACCTTTCACCATGACCGGGCCAAGAGGCAGCATAAATCAGCACAAACAGAATAGTGTATTTTGTACATATCAATCATAACATGAAACAGTGAATAGAAACATGAGACAGTGACACATTTGCAGATTAAAGATATAAAAGAGTTAAAAGCGTGTGCAATGATCCTATATAATACTCTGGATGGAGTTTTTAAAAGTCGACAGAGGTAAAAATGAAATAAAATGTAAAGTTTGTTGAAGGTGGTTCCAGTTTAACCTTATTCATCAGCCAGTTTCACTTCGCGGAAAGATTGGCAGTTCCAGGACTGAAATCATCTCATGAGTTTAAAAACACAGTATTACCCACATGACATCACAAGATGAAACAGAGCACTTCCTGTTTAAGAGAAGAACTCAGATATGTTTGTCTGATTCATCAGCCGGTTTCACTTTGTAGAAACCGTCTGACCTCGCAGCTTTAGGATTCGTTCTCTTGACGTTAGGCTGGTACTTTTTTTATTTAACCAGTTGCTGCTATTTGGTCGTGACGTATGTAATGCGCCGCTAAAGGGGTTAACTGGTATATGAAGCTTTTCCCAAATCCTGTAGGAAGAAGGGCAATAATGTCTTTCCCCTTGATAAAATTCACCAAACATTCTCTTTGTTCCTGATTTTAATCCTCGATCTTGGAAAACATTGCCAACACAGAATGTCTGGCTCTGGTGCCCGAACTCGCACTTCCGGGGTTTTTGTGAACTGTCTAGTGTATTCTGATTCCTGACCTAGTTGCTGGAGAGAAATAAAGTTGAGCGGAGGCACTAGGTGGTGCCAGCCTGACTAGGTTCTACCCACTTGCTGCAGAGAATTGAAATGAGGAGCGGCCAAATACTGAATGCTCTATTCCACTTTATGATGTCATGAAGCGGTAGATTCCAAATTAATTGTAAGCGTGTCTCTTGACAGGTGCATTTTGATAGTAAAAGGAATCACAGGATGTATTACTCCTGATGCTCCTGACTACAGGAGCTGTAATGCTGTAAGTGGAGCGGCTTTGTAGTTTACTAAAGTCGTACTAAGACACTCGAATAAATTCATATAAAAGGCGCTCTGGATTATAAGGGGCGCAGTTGATTTGATGAAATTAAAGGCTTTTAAGTGCCCCTATAGTGCGGAAGATTTACTTTATTTTATTTAATGAGACAGGGACAGCGCACAGTTTTTACATTAACCTTAACAGGAGAGATGCATTGTATCAGGTTGTAGCAACATACTGTAACTGCTCCCATTTACCTTTAGTTCAGCAGAGATCAGCAATTCCAGGGCTGAAATCATCCAAATGATTCTAGTGAAGGTGTGTGGAGCACTTCCTGTATGACATCACACGGTGTGGTTTTAGGAGTGTTTTTAGTTTGGGAGAAGAACTCAGCCTAAATATACAGGGTTTGTGAGTTAAACATGCGTGAATGAAACAAAACACAACTTCAATTCTGTTTGTGATGAGGAAACAACAAGTAATAAATCCATCAACCAACAAAATGTGACATTTAATGAAACTTCTTACCGGTAACTCAATACGATCTGGTAATTTCTCGTAACTATGAATCACACGGACATTAACATTTTCCTTGGGTCTATTAAATAACAATTAGTCAGTTCTTCCTCGGTAGTGTCAGCTGTGTGCGGATGACTCTGTGCGGTCCAAGTCTCATTAGCGTGCCCCTGCCATCACAACAACTTCAAGCAATATGGTGTTCATTAGCTTCTGTTAACATTAGCCACATGCTCGTGCTGATTTAAATAGTGTTGTACGAGCGGAGGCACATACCAGAGCACGTACTGTAAATGACTCACTTGACCTTTTTGCTAATGCTACAGTGTGCGCGGAAATGTGTTCTCTGAGATGTACACGAGTTCAGATGAGTAGTTCTTTGTACTGTTTAAGAGCAGTTCTGTTCACAGTATGGCGATAAATGTGATAAAATGAAAAATGTAAATGTATTTCTAGTAGCAGTGGGGTAAAATAATCTAATTTATTACGGGCTTTGTAATCGCAAAACAATGTCTTACTCATTTACTCTTTTACTTCCTGAAGCCTGTTGTTTGTTGGAGTTTGGGCTGCAGACGCCTCTCGTTTGTACTCGGACCAGAACTGCTCATGCCAACAGCTCCAGCGGTTTCTGTGCTCGCTGTGACATGTTTTGCATTTAAATGGTGTTGTAGGGTGAAAGTGCTTCTGTGATGTGCAAACTGGTTTAGACCTGGTTTAGTCCTGGTTTAGACCTGGTTAAGTCCTGGCTTAGACCTGGTTCAGTCTTGGTTTAGTCCTGGTTTAGACCTGGTTTAGACCTGATTAAGTCCTGGTTTAGTCCTGGTTTAGTCCTGGTTAAGTCTTGGTTTAGACCTGGTTCAGTCCTGGTTTAGTCCTGGTTTAAACCTGGTTAAATCCTTTTTTAGACCTGGTTTAGACCTGGTTTAGTCCTGGTTTAGATCTGGTTTACACCTGATTTACTCCTGGTTTAGACCAGGTTAAGTCCTGGTTTAGACCTGGTTCAGTCTTGGTTTAGTCCTGGTTTAGTCCTGGTTTAGACCAGGTTAAGTCCTGGTTTAGTCCTGGTGTAGTCCTGGTTTAGTCCTGGTGTTCCTGGTTTAGTCCTGGCGATCAGCTCTGGGGTTGCGGCGTGTATATTTATAATCCACTAATGACACGGCGTAAGTTCAGTCCTGGTTTAGACCTGGAGGTGCTTCTGTGATGTGCAAACTCTTCTCTGCACAGTTTGCAATAAACAACGCTTTTTTAAAGAGAAATTTACCATCCAGCACACCCAGAGCTGTTTCATATCACGCTCATGGATTGTTGTAGTCTGAACAGTGTGCGTCAGTATAATTGGCGTACCACGACATAGGGCATTGACAAATGTTCCACATTGTTTCGCATTTATAATTATATTTATTCGTAATTAACGTGTGAATGTCCCACCCCTAATTTCTAGTGTTTACCCTGCGTTCGATTATCATTCCGAATCTTTTTTTCCCGGAAGTTGCCTAACGACACGCGTGACACGCCCCTTTTCCTGGAATGGTGCGAGTCAAACCCCAGTGGCGAAAAAAGTTGACCAAGCAAGGATTCTGAGTCAGAATCCAACATGACTGCGCCCACTGTGACGTGTAAATATGAAGTGTTTTCATTGTGTTTGGACACTTTGGTGGTTTAAATGATAATTTCAGTCACTCGTATCACTGCAGAACTTTACTGTGTCCGTATCACTGCTTATGGGTGTGGGAGTCGGTGTTGTGGTGAGGCCAACATTGAACAAATAGTTCATTTAATGCGTGTTAATGTCCCTAAGGTTGTAACGGAAGAGAAATCATAACATAAAATGAAGTGCAAATTTAAAAAAATAGATGAAGTGGCAGCGTTTTCATAAGATGAGGGAATAGTCATAATCATAATCCACGTAGTCCGACATGCCAAACATAATAATACGCTTCTCGGACGTGATGCCTAATCTGAGGTCCAAGTGGGGGTCGGAAGATAATCGAACGCAGGGTTAGTATTAAAGTAGAGCACAATTTTACATTTTGTTTATTAGAAATTGTTGATTTAAAGCTACCATCTGCAACTCTTTCTTTTTTTACCTGTAAATCACATGACCTATTGCCCCTCAAATCAAATCAGACTTTATTTATAGAGCACTTTTCATACAAAACTGCAACACAAAGCGCTCCCTTCACCTGGGCCCTCCCTCCTTCCTCACCTGGCCTTTGTTCAGACTCACCTGTGCTCTCGGCTCTTCTTCTGTCAGGCCAAAGCTGGAGCGATCAGACTGCAGTAAAGTACACGACATCTAGTGGTGGTATGTGAGAAGGCAACAGGGGCGGTGCAGCCAGTCTAATTATGGATGGTAGCTTTAAAGGACTTTAAAAAACTTTTATATTTTTGCAAAATGGTTACTTGGCGATGGTATGGGATAGGTGATAGGTGAAAACTGTAATTTTCTGAGAACTCAAAGCCTCAAATGCATGGCAATACTGCATACATGAATCTACAAAAATACAACTGTGAGTACACTAACGATGAGCGATATTGTGACTTGGATAAAAACATATAAAAGTACATTTAAACTTCCAGCTACATTATATGATGGACTTTCAGTTTTCCTCGCAGTACATAGGGTGAATACATAAGCTGTTACATGATGCTGTCTTCGGCCTCTGCTTTCTCTAAATATGAGCGTGTCTAAATGCCGTGGGTGTGTTTCTTTCCTTCACCTCCGTGCATACAGCTCCAGAGATGTGTCCCAGCTCCCACACTCACCCACAGCCAAATTTACTGCTTTTAGATGGACGTGTGGGGATTGGCTTCTCCTGATAGCTGCCATGTTAGCTGTGTTTTTAAAGGACACACATTATGCCAAATTTGGACTTTTTGGAGCTTTTAACCATGTTATATTATATTGGAGTTGTATTTTGTTTCATTCACACTTGTTCCATTAATTCAAAGTTGTCTGTGCTCTGTTTACATTTTGACAGTTTTGTTGTGTCACAGGTAAAGGTCTGAACACCATTTTTAAAGAGGTTGTATCAGAGTCCTGCACCAAGTCAGGTACCCAAAGAATACCTACAAATAGTTGCTGAAACAGGCCGGTATTAACATTCTGGAATTTTACGAGCAGGTACGCGGGTGGGTAGTGATTACACACGGGCGGGTCAGGTAAATCAAATGAATGACAAATGGGAGAAAAATACGTGACACATGTCCAGGGCCCTGGAAACAAGTGCCATTTCCCGGTCTTTTCCCGGAACGATGGCAGACCAGGTTGAGAGAGTGACTTTAGTGTTTTTATTACATAAAACCATCAGTGGAAGTGATTGGCTTGGTGGCTCCTGGTTTAGTCCTGGTTTAGACCTGGTTTAGACCTGGTTAAGTCCTGGATAAATCCTGGTTTAGACCTGGTTTAATCCTGGTTCAGTCCTGGTTTAGACCTGGTTAAGTCCTGGTTCAGTCCTCTGTTTAGTCCTGTTTTAGTTCTGGTTAAGTCCTGGTTAAGTCCTGGTTTAGACCTGGTTTAGTCCTGGTTTAGACCTGGTTTAGACCTGATTAAGTCCTGGTTTAGTCCTGGATAAGTCCTGGTTTAGACCTGGTTTAATCCTGGTTCAGTCCTGGTTTAGACCTGGTTTAGTTCTGGTTAAGTCCTGGTTTAGTTCTGGTTAAGTCCTGGTTTAGACCTGGTTTAGTCCTGGTTTAGACCTGGTTTAGATCTGGTTAAGTCCTGGTTTAGTCCTGGATAAGTCCTGGTTTAGACGTGGTTTAATCCTGGTTCAGTCCTGGTTTAGACCTGGTTAAGTCCTGGTTCAGTCCTCTGTTTAGTCCTGGTTTAGTTCTGGTTAAGTCCTGGTTTAGACCTGGTTCAGTCCTGGTTTAGACATGGTTAAGTCCTGGTTAAGTCCAGGTTTAGAGCTGGTTTAGTCCTGTTTCCATCCTGGTTCATTCTTGGTTCAGTCCTGGTTTACTCCTGGTTTAGACCTGGTTAAGTCCTTGTTCAGTCCTGGTTTAGTCCTTGTTTAGACCTGGTTAATTCCTGGTTTAGACCTGGTTTAGTCCTGGACTATTGGACTGTAGGACTAATGGCCTGACCCCAGTTTATCACGGGTACAGGCGGGTAACAGGTTCAATGTTAACGGGTCCAGGAGGGTGCGGATTTAACTTTGATATAATCATGGGTTAACGGGTGGGTGCGGTGCTGTACTGTGTCAGTGCGGACAAGTGCGGGTCTCCAAAAATGAACCCTTGCAGGACTCTGGGTTATATTGTGCAAAAAAGCTTTTTTCATCCATGCATGTTTGAGTAATTTAGCGATCTCTCCCGGGCCTTATTCAAACCCTCCTTTACAGTTATCTGTACAAAAGCATGATGCAAAACAATAGACTACAACTTCACAAACCTGATACAATGTGCGGTAGTTTCATGCAGATGTGTAATGCGCTCTGAAGGGGGGTGACTTAGCGCAGAGAGTAAAAGGAGGGAAACATACATTTTCAGTAAAAGGTACCATGGTGATCTGAATATGTTTCTTGTTTTCTCTCCCAGCTCTCTAAAGTCCCGCGTGAAGATCATGGTGGACGGGACCCTGCTCATCTCCAGGCTGCTCCCGGAGGATTCTGGGACGTACACGTGTATGCCCACCAACGGCCTCCTGACCCCGCCCACTGCCTCTGCGAACCTCACCGTGATGCGTAGGTGTCTCCATAGCCTCGTGTTGTTTCGGGGTATTAGATCAGTGGTTCTTAGACATTTCTCACATTCGTTGAAGAGGGGGTATTATGCAGCATTGATTTTTTGAGTTTTCTGCCGTGTTACAATGCCGATCCCTCGTCAAGAACATGCCTGAAGAGGTTTTAGGTGTCATCCATACAAGTTTCAGTAATTGATCGATGTCTCCCAGGCCGTATTTGAACCCTCTGTACAGTTAGCAGTGTGTCACCCATGCTCCCATGCAACAATGTACAAAAGCATAATCCAAAACTGTATGCAGTAACTTGACAAACCTATCAATAAAATCAATAACATGGAGAATATAGCATTTTCAAAACTATAAAAGTGAATATATGGTACGTGTTAGCAGTTATTACCCCACAGAAGTAAAATAGGCGCTCTTTTGCAGGACTATCAATGGGTGGTTGCCATAGTAATTAACGATTCAAAACAAAATAGTATATCTGAGAAATGCTCAAAGCAGTAGTGTGCGGCAACTTTTATGCGTAGGCAAGCAGATTTGGGGTGTACATTGATATTTAACCAGTAACAATTTAATAAAACCAGTATTTATACATACTACATTGCAAATATATTTATTTCTTTATTTTACTGACATATTAAATGCATACAGACTGAGCTATTAAATGGTATACAGAGTCAAAATAGAGAGACCTAGACCTACATAGTTTATTAATATTTGTATATTGGACTGTATTTGACTAGCCTGATTCATCACTTCGTGGAAACCGTCTGACCTTCATTAGGATTCGTTCGCTTGACAGTAGGCGGGTACTTTTTTAATTTAACCAATCACTGCTATTTGGTCGTGACATATGTAATGCACCAAATCAAGTAGGAAAAAGGGCAATAACATCTCTCCCCTTGATAAAATTCACCAAACATTCTCTTTGTTCCTTTAAATATTCGATCTCGGGAATCGTTGACAATACAGAATACAGAATGTATGTCTTCGTCTACATCCATCTTGACCTATTTGTTTACTGTTGTGCTGTGCCACAAAAGGGACCCTGTCATGGATTCACAGCTCATCACTGATTGGCCGGTGCACGTTCTACAACTTTCGGGGTTCTTGCAAACTGGCCTGGCTAATATTTGACGCCCTCTTTGTACAAACAGGATTATTTGTGGTCAGTTTGTTTTTTCACAATTTGTCCTTTTCCTACACCTTATTTATCCAGCTATTGATGTCTATGTTATTATTATTATTATTATTATTATTATTATGCATCTAGAAACCATATGAATAACATATGACAGCTCTACACAAAATGCACATTCATGAAGATCACGAAACAATACTAACAACAACAGTGCACTGGTCAGACAAGTGCACTTATAATACAAACTCACTTATAATACAAACTCACTCATAATACAAACTCACTTATAATACAAACTCACTTATAATACAAACTCACTTACAATACAAACTCACTTATAATACAAACTCACTTATAATACAAACTCACTTATAATACAAACTCACTTACAATACAAACTCATTTATAGTATAAACTCACTTATAATACAGACACACTTGTAAAATAAACTCACTTATAATACAGCCCGATGTGTCACGTCCCGTCATGTCAGAAAAGCGCATTCTCTCACTCACCTGCCTCTCACTGATGCAAAACTACATATTTCCTGAAGAAACGTCTTGTATTTCCCTGAAGCGGAGTAGATCCAGAACAGAAACATGTTCCTCCACACATGTGTAATGGTGCTGTTATTCCACCATGTTTCAAACAGACAGAAGAAAACGGGATTATCTGCATATAATTCAAAACTATTTAATTTTACTTTTGACACAGGATGATTTTAGATTTTATTGGTCAACCACTGCTTGCCTTGATTGTCCTGACCGCACGTCACCGGCTCAAAGTGTTACCTATAAACAGGAAGCTGAAACCCATGAATACCAGGTAAATCGAGTCTTGGGCTGCATTCTCGCTTTTCAGGAACTAAACCTGAAATGAACCAGGGCTTGGACTTGGACAAGACCAGAACACAGCCATGTCTACACCATGATTACATTGTTGTTGTTTCCACCGTGTCCTGGTGAAGAGGTTGCGGGTTAAATTGCGTTGGCTCAGTCGTTCGCCCTCAAGCACCCTCGTGAGCCGCTGTTTTCAGATATAGTCTACCTGCGATCCGGGTAAGCACTTCCCGAATCCTATTTACAAGAAATTCAAAGTCAATTTCAATACTAAGTGAAAGACTGGATATTCTACACCAGGGGTTCCCCGAGATAAACACGCAATCAACTCAAGACCCCCGCAGTGAAAGGAAATTGACGGGAGTGATCATTTTAAGAAGCAAAACATGTGAAATCTGAATGAATGATGTTATCGGGCCCACTTTCTCCAACGTTTTCATGTAAAGAACAGATTAAATGTAATGCTGTCAAAAGATAAAAAAAAAAAAAAAAAGAGAGAGATTAATTCATTGTAATCTGTAATTAATTAATCTAATTAATCTATTTTTTAATCTCACCTAAAAATTGCTGAGAAAAGCCCAGTCCGGCAAACTAAATACGAGTGTAAAGTAAAATATACAAATGATGACTGTAAGCGTATCATGCATCATTTGTCTTGGATATTTTTTTTTTTGGCATTAATAAAAACATTTTAAGCAGCCTAAACTAACGGATGTGGTCTAACCTCGCACACATTTTAGGCAATTCCTTTCCGCTTCTCCATGTTTGATAGTGCTTAAGAAAGCGAATGTCCCCTTTAGGGATGGGCATTCGATGAAATTTTATTAATCGATCGTCGGGAGAATTAACGATGGATGTTCGATTAACATTTTTATATAATAAGTATCAGCATTAGTATTACTATTACTAATCTGCATAAATAAACTCAACTTTACAACATATAAACCATCACCACTCTAGAGCCACATCAGCCCATTTGACATTATAATGTGTTTAATGCAGCTTTGCTCAACTCTCACAGAAACGAAACTTAAAACATGCATGGCTCATTTGCATAAACTAAGCAGAGGAAAAAAAAAAATTTTAAAATGCTCTTGTGCACTGATGCGGTTCAGCTTCTGTCGGACTAAAGGACACGACTCAGTGGAACATGAGTGTTCTTTCTGTGACGAGGGATGTTCTGCTGATGGTGAGTCTGTTCTGTGTGTGTGTCGTGCCATGTTTTCAGAGCTCATAAATGTGCTGGTTTGTCGCAGATTTAGGCCAGAACGGGAATGAAAATTACAATTCTTTGAGGGACAGACATCAGATTTTATAATAAGGCAACTCGCATACTGAAACAGTGAAGTTAGAGATTATAAATGAGATTAAAGCGATTAAAAAACATAACACGCTAAATATGACTGGAATTAATGAATCACAATTAACGCGATAATTTGACACCCCTAATTAAATTCATTGTTATTAAAATTACATCTTGAAATCATTACCAATAATAGAAATTTTTTAGACAGTAATTACTAATTCATTACAAAATAACATTATCAGATCAAAGTCTGTGTTAAAGGTGCACTGCGTAACTTTTCAGACTGGAGGTCTGCTACTATGGAGATGCTATTGCTTTGCCTGTAATATTCCACAATATGGTATTAATGAATTACAATTAGCTGCATGTATTCAATTATGGATGTTTTTATTTCTCAAAAATACCTTTAAAAACATGCACTCTTACTGTGAGTTGAGTAGCCTCTTCATAGATCTTACCTGTACATTGGCCTGGTGGAGTCTCCTGCTTGTTTGATTGGAGACGAGCTGGTTTTGACGTTCTGGAATTTTATGGGCAGGTATGCGGGCAGGTAGTAATAACACACGGGCGGGTCAGGACTAAACCAGGACTACAACAGAACTAATCATGGACATAAGAGAGAGGGAGAACCCCCGAGCCTGTGGAGCAGGGTGTCCGCAAAGCGCGATCGGGACTTCGTGTGGCTTGGAGCACTGCACCGGTCATTTTGCCTGCGGTCACCCAACGGTCTACACGGGCACACCTTCAGCTTGTCCAAACAGTGAGTCCTGGTTCAGTCCTGGAATCAATCCTAGGTTAGTCCTGGTTTAGTCCTGGTTCAGTCCTGGTTCAGTCCGTGGCGTGTGCGGCGCAAAAGTCCGGCATCTCGATCAATGTTTCTTCTGCTCAGGAAATAAAGCCTGTGAAGTGATGACAGTCGAGTTGCATCTGTGAAATTGTATTCGTACTGGAGAAAGTGTAACCGTTTCATTTAATTTCGTGATTGTAATTCTTGAAGTCGTAACTTTTCAGTTCGTATTCTGAAGGATGCTTCAGTTAGAATACTTTTAATTTGTGTGTGATGTATCACGGGCACGGGCGGGTAACGGGTTGAATGTTAACAGGTCCGGGCAGGTGTGGGTTTAACTTTGATACAATCACAGGTTAAGGTGCGGGTGCAGTGCTGTACTGCGCGGGCGTGGGTGGGTGCAGGTCTCCAAAAATTGACCCGTGCAGGACTCTGCTCTGTAATACTTGAGGTAAAGCAACAACATCTCCATGTAGACAAGTAACTGCTCGAGTGCTTGACCAGAAAAGTTACACAGTGCATGTTTAATTCATCTATATTTTTATTATTTGGAGTGATTCGTGCATGTTTGAGTGATCTTCAAGACGTCATTTACACGCCCACTGCTCGGTATTTACTTCTTTCTCCAAGATTTGGCAGGATCATGCAGACATTTTGGTACAAATGATAAAAAATATCTCTCTAGTGATCTGCAGCTATCCATAAAAGAGAGAAGTCATTTTAAAGCTATACTGCAATTCAAAATGTCCAAATTAAACATCAAGTTCTATAAGTGTTATAGATTATAACTCTATAACAGACACAAGAACAATAAGTCTGCTTTAAACTGCTAAGAAAAGTTTTTTTGTTTTTCGTGACATATATTTGTTCAAAGAGCACATATTACACTATTTTCTGATCTATGCTATAATATTCTTCATCACAAACAGACCTGGAGTTGTGTTTTGTTTCATACACACATGTTTAACACACAAATCCTGCAGATTTAGGCTGAGTTCTTCGAATGGAAAATACTCTGTTCTACCTTGTGTGTCATGTGATAATACAGGAAGTGCTCCACTTCACTAGAATCATTTGGATAATATCAGCCCTGGAATTGCCAATCAAAGGTAAAACGTTGCTGTTAACTTGAAAACGACCGCTTCATGACATCACAAGCTGGAACAGAGCATTTTGGGCTTTGGAGATGTAGAGAGACTAATAATAAAGGATTACTCAAACATGTGTGAATGAAACAAAACACAACTCCAGGTATGTTTCTGATGAAGTAACAGCATTGTAACATGGCTAAATGCTCAAAAGAGTCAGTTTTGTGCAGTTATAGGAACTATCAAATTCTATTTTTTTACTAGTTTAAGATGACCAGGTGTCCCTATTTACCCGGGACAGTACCAGTTATGAGCCCCGAGTCCCCTGTCCCAGCAGATTTAAACAAAACCAGTGATTTGTCATAGTTTTATACAAGAAATGTCCCAGGTGTCTCTATTTTTGACTAATCTGATCCCTGCCAACAGTAAAGAGAGGCATACATCGTCATTTGTTTTGGTAAAATACAGAAAAGTTGCTTAAAAATGACCAAAACACAAAGAAAATGTGACTATACAGACTCAATCCGTGCATCATTCGTTCATTCGTTTTTCAATATAAAAACAAAAATAAGAAAACGAAAAATAATTTTCTTCATTATTTGTCTCCAAAACCAAAATGAAATAATGGATAGTGATTTGTTTTTTTTCATTTTTAGTTTTGTGTTTAAATGAAAAATGGAAAAGAACGAATAACAGCCGTTTTCCTTTTCTGTGACTTAAACTGCAATGCTGGACTAAACCAAGACTGAAACAGGTCTAAACAAACCAGGTCTAAAGGTCCTGGTTCTGGTCCAGTCCCAGTGTCAGGGACCAGGACTGAACCAGGAGTGTCAGGACTGGCCTGGACATGCGCCCGCGTAGACTGTTAGGTGATCGGGAAACCGGGACCAGACTGGGACCAAACTGGGACCAGACTAGGACTGAGACCAGGACTCAGACCGGGACTCAGACCAGGACTCAGACCAGGACTGAGACCGGGACTGAAACTTGGATTAGTCCTGGTTCAATTCTGATTTAGACCTGTTCAGTCCTGTTTTAGACCTGTTTTAGTCCTGTTTTAGTCCTGGTTTAGTCCTGGTTTAGTCCTGATTTAGTCCTGATTTAGTCCTGGTTCAATCTGTATACGGTGCAAAAGTTCGGCATCGCAGTTTAAGTCACGGAAACAGGAAACGGACGTTATCCGTTTTTTCCATTATTCATTTAAAAACAAAATCAAAAAATGAAAAAACAAATCGTTATCCATTTTTTCATTTTAGTTTTGGAGACAAATAATGAAAAAAAAAGTTATTTTTTCATTTTCTTAGTTTTGGTTTTATATTGAAAAAACTAAGGAACGAATGACACACAGATTTGACTCACATTAATGCCAAGTGTATAACAATTGTTCTTAATTAATTTTATTATTACCAACCACAAAAAACCAGGGATGTCAAAGTTGTTTTTTTATTTTTATTATTTTAAAACTTTGGTCACCCTATATATAGTTAATAATACAGAATTACTTAAACATGTGTGAATTAAACAAAACACAGGTATCCGGGTCTGTTTTTGAGGAGGTAACAGCGTTATAACATCTTAATTTCAATTTTGTCAATTTTGTGAAGTATAGGACCGTCCAAATTCTGTTTTTAATACTAGTTTTAGCTTTAATTACTCAACAACCCTACTCAAACTATTCCCCCTGATCCCCAGAACTGCTAGTAAACACTCCAGCAAACCACAACTAACCCCTCTAACAAGCCATGAAATCGCTAACAAAATGGCGTTTATCATTAGCGCTAACGGCTAACTAACATCCTCTCCCTCCGCTTTGTTACGGCTCAGACCATTAAAACATTTGTGCTCACCCCGTAAACATCCCGCTGCTCTTGCATCAGCGTTTGAAACAGTCCATGAAACAGTAGGAGAGCGCTTTTCCCCCCGAAGGGCGCTTGGAGACCGGCGAAAAACAAAATAAATCCTTTCTTAAATTGTCCACGGCGTTTTACAGGCAGGACGCGTCACTCCGAGCGCAGCCATCATACCGACTGAAGGATGGGACTTTGAGCGAAAATGTGCGATAAGCAGTCATTTCTAGGACGTCAAATTGGCCATAGATGCGCGAATAAAGCGGTAAAGACGAGCATAATACCAGCTATTACAGAAATACTGCGATATCGACGGGGCCAATTGTGGGTTTGCGCGATGTATTGGATTTCAGGGTCCAAAATGTATTGTTTGAGTGGAATGAGGAAAAATCTGATGGTGCGCACTACGTAGACCATGATCCTCTGCTTTGTTTCGGGGCAGTGGACTTCAAGAAATGACTGCTATTAAAGGGGCGCTGTGTAATTTTGCGACCCGCTCGTCTTCATGGTGATGTTGACGCTTAGCCTGTATTTCCGTGGAGACGAGCAGGTCAAGGCAGATGAATGCATTTTTTTTCAGCGCGATTGAATAAACGCGGCATAAATCATTTTAATGTTGTGCAAAATTATTCTTAAAGGTCCTATATTACGCAAAATTGACTCTTGTGAGATTTTAGTCATGTTATAATGTTATTATCTTATCAAAAACATGCCTCGAGTAGTGATTTGTTTCATTCATACGTTTGAGAAACCCTTGATTATTTGTTTGTCTACATCTCCAAAGCTCAAAATGCTTTGTTCCACTTTGTGATGTCACAAACCGTGTTGGAAGTAATGTGTAATAAAAGTAACAGATTACTGTAATGCATTGGTTTTTGCTGTAACGCAGTAATGTTCGGCATTACAGGGAAAAAACTGATCATATTTTACTCAGTACAAATGTCAGTAACATAAGCATAAGCAGTAAACATATTTAACCTGGACTGAAGTGGTGGGTTTTTCATTTTTCTTCTTTCAAATTTGCTAAAATCACCGCAATATCAGCAGTGGTAAAATGCCATCGTTACGGTTCCGAATGTCAGGACGGGCCTGGAGGTGCGCCCGTGTAGACCGTTGGGTGACCGCGGACGAAAGGAGCGGCGCAGAGCTCCACGCTCCATGGGGCGAATCACAGCTGATGCCCGATCGCGCTTTGAGCTCCATGAGCTTGGGGTTCTCTCAAGGGGCGGTCCTAAATTCCAAGTCCGAGTTCAAGATAGTCCTGGTTTGGTCCTGGTTTAGTCCTGGTTCAGTTCTGGTTCAGCTCTGGTTCAGTCTTGGTTTAGATCTGGTTTAGACCTGGTTTAGTCCTGGTTCAGTTCTGGTTTAATCCTAGTCCAGTCCTGTTTAAGATCTGGTTCAGTTCTGGTATAGTCCTGGTTTAGTCATGGTTTAGACCTCGTTTACACCTGGTTTAGTCCTGGTTTAGACCTGGTTCAGTCCATATATGTCACAAAAGTTTTGCATCTTTGCAGTTATTTTGGTGAGAGTTTCTTCAAAATAATACAACAGTCGTGTATCGTCTTACATTTTAAATACAATAATATTGTAATGTAATAAATTACTTTGAAAGGACAGCAACAAGTCATAAAAATAACACATACATTTTGAAGTAACTTCCCCAACAGTTCTAATAAAGCAGCAGTTTTTGAGTTATTTTTTTTTTTTTTTAATTTTACACTCCATACACCTTTAGCTGGCCCTTTCTGTATTCACTATTATTGGCCTCTAAAATGTTGTGATGTCATTTGAAATCAGGCCAAGTTAGAAATCAGATTTTGTAATTGAATGTAATAGAATAAAATGCAAGATAGCAAAGTTTAATGCCAAACAGAATTAGTCTTATAGCTGCTGTATCAGATTTTTACGATCTTAAAATGTAAAAAAAAAAAAAAAAAAAAAAAAAAAAAAAGAGCAGTCATTTTAAACATTTTGCAGTGGTCAAAAGTTATTCTGAATATGCTAATTATTCAGTTTATAATCACCTTTCACAACTTTCAGACACCAGAGCATAGTTTTGTTATCACGGTGGTGCTAAAAACAACTAGCATGCTAACACGCACTTCCTGGTTCTCGGAAAATAATCAGTTTTATAGTTCGATAATATTTTGTATTGACATTCCAGCGTTTAAAACCCTATACTTTTAGCATGTTACAAAGAGAGGGTAATTACTATACTTTAAGTCTCTCCCCCCTTTGTTCCCCACGTTAAGTTACTCCCCCTTCAGAGCGCTATCACAGAATAATCACCATTTAGTTATGGTATTCAGACATTGTAATTGTGTGGTTGTTGGATGTCCTAACAGCAGAAAAAAGCTCGAGAAATGGGCTTTGGAAGTTTGCAAACTCCATAACTGCAAAATGGAATCCGATCTGTGTGTGTCTGCAAACCTCTGTTCAAACTGTTTCCCTTCCCAACGGAATTGAAAAATAGTGAAAGGGGAAGGGCAGGATTGATACACAGGAAGGACCAAAAGGAAACCTTTGGCTGCCTAAGAAATCATCCTGAGTTTGCAGTGAGCATTTTGTATATGGAGCACCATCAAAACAGGATCCTGTTTGTTAGGTGAGAGGTGCAGAAGACAAACAGGCTGAACTCGCACTTTCTTGTTCTTGTGGTTTTACAGCAACATCACGTCTTGGTCTCTTTGCAGTGGAAGGTGTTTTTTGGTGAACAGCTGGTGCCTTTTGCTTTGGTGTTGACTTTTTAAATTCATAACCATGGTTGAGCGCTCCACATACAAAATGTTCGCAGCAAACTCAGGATGATTTCTTAGGCAGCCAAAAGTTTCCTTTTTCATCCTTCCTGTGTATCAATCCTGCCCATCACCTTCGTGTTTCACTATTGTTCAATTTCGTTGGGAAGGGAAACAGTTTGAACAGAGGTTTGCAGTCACATACAGATCTGATTCTCTTTTGCATTTATGGAGTTTGCAAACTTCCAAAGCCCATTTCTCGAGCCGTTTTCTCCTGTTAGGACATCCAACAACCACACAATTATGATGCCCGAATCCTAAAACTAAAATACGATGATATCAGAACCAGAAACAAAAGCAATATCGTTCAAAAGACTTGAAAAGATCGGCTTTGACAATAGAAGCATCCCACTGGGAAAACAAAGACTGCGGTTTGATGCTCACTTTTTTTGGAAAATCCTTCCCAGTATGCATTGTGCAATGACCGGAAGTCCGAAATTCGTGATGCATCTATTGTAACATTGCACAGAATCTTATGACATGTGAAACCTGTAAATGTTATGAAATGGTAGAAAACTCAAAACATCTATTTTGCATATTACATCCTCTTTAATAACTCACTGTGTCCTCTCTCAGACCCAGCTCAGGCCCTGCAGACGCCCCAGGACACCTACCTCCCCACGGGTAAAGAGGGCCTGGTCACCTGCCCCACGGTCGCTCAGCCTCCTCTGCTGCGAGTGGAATGGACCAAAGATGGAAAACCACTGGACCTCTCTATGGTGAGAACACTGTGTAATGCTCCTACACGTCATGCATTATTCAGGGTTTTAGATTTAGATTTTTTTCATGTTTGGCAGCATCAAATACTGTCAGTGGGATAGCTAGTTAAAGTAATTCACTGGTCATGTTTATCTCTGCACCAAAAATCTGATCATTATCTGATTTCTGGAGTTATGAGATTGACATGTCATGGAGAAGTGTTTTGCTGTATGATTATCTACTGACATCACAAGGTGGAATCATGTGCTTTTAATTTCTGGTTAGACACGGGAAGCAGATATGGCATAATGAGAGATAATTTCATAATAAACCACAATGTTAATAAGGGCCGAAACTTGTCAAAAATATGCCTGAAGATGCCTTATACGTCATCCGTGGATGTTTTATGTAATCTAGCGATCTCTCCCAGGTCCTTTTCAAAACCTCCTTACAGCTGTTATTTAATCACAGCATTTATATAGCGCCTTTCATGACATCCAAAGACATTACATTGCATCATTCATTCATTCACTCCACACTTGATAGAGGTAAGGTACTATTTTAGGCACAGCTGCCCTGGGACAGATTGTTGGAAGCGAAGCTGCCAGTCTGCACCATCAGCCCCTCTGACCTAATCAGGCTGGTGCCATCTAGTGCCTCCGCTCAATTTAATTTCTCTCTAGCAAATAGGCGAGTTTCATTGTTGACAAAAGCTGGGAATTATTTTGGTCAGCGGCAAGAAACACTAAAAAGCGAAAAAGCACGTAAAGGGTATTGATCCTGGTTATTTATCCACTCTAACGGCAGAGGACCCAAGACGATTTGACCAGAAATTGGTCATAAGCATCGATGGAGCCAAATCACCCTTTTCAACCCCTACAAAATGTGGACCAAACCAAATTTCTGGTCAGAATCTCCAACTACCTGGACAAATATTCACTTTGGTGATATCCACAATGACTTGGTGGAAACTCCTGGGCCATTCACAGCAGAAAAGATGAAAACCTCCAAGAGTCTCGATGTGTTGTTGAACTTGTTGGACTCCACGGTTTGTTAGGATCTTCTACGTTTGCTCTGCGAATGTTTGAAAGCCGTTTAATTCGCCGTTAGCGGTTCTTTTCACTCGGAATACGAAAAAGACATTTTCCTTCTTCCGTGCGTCTATTTGTGCATCCGATAATGCAGCAGGAATTGACCATTACTGGGGATAAATACGCAAGGTTACGCACTGTGTTTGACCGCTGTCCTGTTTCTTGCCGCCGAATAAAATATTTCCCAGCATGCAACGCGGGCTTTTAATAACAATGACGTCAGCTGAAACTCGCCTATAGGTCAGGAATTGGAATACACTAGATGATTTGCAAGAATCCCGAAAGTGTGAGTTTGGGTACCAGCCAATCAGTGAAGAGCCATACATTCTGTGTTGGCAACGATTCCCGAGATCGAGGATTTAAAGTCGTAATAAAGAGAATGTTTGGTGAATTTTATCAAGGTGAAAGACGTTATTTCCCATTTAGGAAAAGCTTAATATACCAGTTAGCCTCGTTAGCGGTGCATTACATACGTCAAGACCAAATAGCAGTGATTGGTTAAATAAAAAAAGTACCTACCTGCCTACCATCGAGCGAACAAATTCTAATACTTGCAAAGTCAGACAGTTTCCACAAAGTGAAACCCGGCTGATGAATCAGGCTAACTCTGACCACCACCAACACACACATTCCTCTTTCCACTTTCTTACTAGGCAAAGTGCCTTGACTATGGACACAACGACAGTTTTAGCGAACTGGCGCCCCCTTGTGGCACCTGGAATTCCCAGTGGTCAGGCTTTGACAAGATGATATGGCCACAGTTAGTACGATTCTATCCAAAACACAGACCACAAATCATCCATGCTCCCACACGACAACTCTCCACAAATAAACACAAGCATGATACAAAACAAGATACTACAACTTCACAAACCTGATGCGATGTGCAGTAGTTTCTTTAGCAAAATACACTCTGATTGCGTTGTGGTAGTGCTCTGAAGGGGGGGTGAGAGGGCTCTCAGAGCATCAAAAACTAAACAGAAACATATAAAACATGTTCATAATGTTTTTTTCTGTGAATATAGCAATTTCAAAACAATAAAAGGGAAAATGGTAATGTAAAAATGTGATGTGTTTGTTAATACCCGAAAGAAGTAAAACAGCCCCTTTAAAGGCGACATATTTGATGAAACAGATCTGATATATCACACTGGGTTAATTATGGAACATGTGGCTGATGTGTTTGTTGTTGCAAGTTACTTTTTTAAATGTAATTACTAAAAAAATTAATGAAGCTGTGGAAAATTATTAAACAAAAATCAGTGAGTTGAGGCCAGTGATTTTGTAATTCCTCCTCTCATAATGTGCCAAAAGTATCTTATAATTAACAGAAAGCAGTCGATTACAGAATTTATCATTAGTCTTATTATGACAATTCTATTTAGGCTTCTTCCAAAAACGAAAAAAAGAAAAAAACACCAACAGATTTAATTAACAAATAAACGCAGCAGTTGCTAATAACTTTGTGGGTTGTGAGGACACTGAGAACAGTTCTAATATTATATCATTAAAGCTCCTGTATGACGTGACATTGTTTGTGTTAAAAATGTGTGAATGAAACAAAACAAAACACACCTCCAGGTCTGTTTGTGAGGAGGAAACAACATTATAATGTAGATCGAAATTAGTGTCACATGAGCCATTTAAAACGTGATGATAATGGAACAAAAAGTAGATTATAATGAAAGCAGATGGTGAGTTTAAATAACGTGTTTTCACATATAAAGGTGTGAGCTCTCGGTGGACGGCTTATGGCATTAGGCACGTGGTTGTGGAAGTATTCGCAGGCAGTCTGTACTAAACTATTTATATTTCTTCACAAATAAATTCTATACGACAAAATGAAGATATGTAAAAAAGTTTTAAGATGAAATGGTTTTTAACACAATGTCTGAATCTCCAAAACTCCAGCTTCGTTTTCCATTCTTAACAGTGTTGGGAGTAATGTGTTATAAAAGTAATGAATTACTGTAATGTATTGCTTTTTTGCTGTAACGCAGTAAAAAAATTGTAATATTTTACTCGGTACAAATGTCAGTAATGTAAGCATAAGCAGTAAGCATCTTTTCACCTGGACTGAAGTGGTGGATTTTTAGTTTTTCTTCATACAAATTCGCTAAAATCACAGCGATATCAGCAGCGGTGAAACGCCATCGTTACGGTTCCACCATCGATACGGTTCACTTGTTGCACCCGCATAGACGATTGGGTAACCGCGGGCGAAAGTGTTGGGGAGTAATGGCATGTACCGGCAGTTACAGTTACTGTTTCAATGAGTGGTAATTGGATTACAGTTACTTTGTTAAAATAAATGGATTAAATGGCGATATTTTCCTGTTTTCACATTTTGGGTTAAACCAGGACTAAACCAGAACTAAACCAGGTCTAAACAATATGACACCTAACAGTACGGTGGACATAATTGAATTCAGCAGTGATCTCATATAGTGATCTCTGTCAATAATATTTTTTATTTGGTTAAGGAAAGACTGAACTTTTTACTGTCTTTAAGCAGACAAAACATCTTATGTTCAGATCCTCGTCTTTGCTTCTCTACAGCAAACAATTGCCTGTTCATGGAGATCTGGGCTCAACAGACAATTTGAAGAGAACAAACAAGAATGTTCAGGATGTGGTTGTTACATTCATGTAGTTTTAAAAAGCATGACAGCATCAAGTAATCCAAAGTATTCAGATTACGTTACTCACTTTAAGTAATTTAATGGATTACGTTACAAACTACATTTTGGGGGATGTAATCTGTAATCTGTAGGTGAAAACATTTTAAAAGTAACCTTCCCAACACTGCCGATGCAGAACTCCACGCTCCAGTGCTTGGAGTTGTGCGTCAGTGGGGAAATGATGAAAACTGAGGTATGGTTGTAACTGTTGATTATTCGAACATAACAGAACACTACAAGGACATGGAGATGAAGAAAACTGGGCGGGAAGTTGCCATCGTGTGTTTCCAAACGTCTTCCTGGTTTTTGATGTGAGCGTGAATAGAGGCCTAAATAAATAAAGTCCTTTAAAGTAGTATTTCCCAAACCTTTTGGGGACCAATATTTAAAAAGTCACAAACCTTTGCAACCCCTTTACAAATAGACATTATTCATAAATCACAAAATAAAGGTGGATTTGAGCATTAATGAGGATATTTTATTGTTGACTGAGTGATCATGTCTCTGAACAATTAGTATTACTCAAGTTTTAAACAATGAAAAACAGTCACTGATGCAGCAATAAAAGGATCCATAAGTTGACTATTTGGAAATTAAATGTAGCCCATTTCTGTTTCTTTTCAGAGTTCAATTGAAGCAGTAATATTGAAACAAAATAGTCAATAAAATAATTACAAAAAGATTAGAAATGCTACAAAACATGTCTTAACATTTCAACATTTTTTATGCGATAGGTTTCCCTTTCTGTGTTTTGTAGCGTGTTTTGGTTCGGTTGCAGGAGGAGAGCGCAGCAGCAGATCAGGCGCAGGATTCAGTCTGCTTCTATGTTTTGTTTTCATTTTGTGAGCACAGAAAATTCCCAATTCACACACATATGTAGAAGTGAAAGGAATAAGCACGGAAACACTTGCCCGACTGAGGACATGAGATTGTGATGAAATGCTTCTCCAGAATGAAGATAAGGTCACAGATCGATGTAAACAACTGTACATTGCAGACCGACATGTTGATCGGGACAAGGCGACCCAAAAAAAAATAAATCTCTTGATTCGCGTCTTTGGGAAACAATGCTTTAAACTATTCATTTGAGAAGACCAAGGCTCATGTTTCCCAAATGAGTCTGAAAAGCCTGATAATACATTATTAAGACCCTTACTTTGTTTCCCTAAAACATCACTTCATCCGGTCATGTTTTGATAATACGACTTTAACAGCCCAGAGGGGGACGAACACTTTGCATATGCGTGCGGCTAGTCGACGAACATCCAAAAACTCACATCCACAGAGACATTTCAGAGGCTCATTTTTGTACCATCACAGTCGCCCGCCTCCTCTTTGTTCACAGTTTGGACCTTTTCAACATCAGCTCTCCGACGCGCCGGGGACGGTACACGCCTCAGGAAATGTGAGCGCCCCCCGAAGCCTTTTTTCCGCCAATTATCCCAGCTCTGGCGAAGATGTCACAGGAACGCTAACAATTCGGCTCAGATAATAGCAGTTTTGACTTCATTAAACCCGGATGCTTTTGCAGTCAGTCAAAGCACAAGGCGAGCTTTGTGTAGAGGCTTAAGGCGGCGAGAAATATATAAATAAGTGCGGAAAGTGACAGATACTCAGATGTGTGTTTTGAAAGCGACGCTAAAAGCTCTTCAAAGTGTTCCCGTGGCATGTTTGTGCAAAACCTGAGATGCGATAAGAGGAGGAGAGGAGATGGAAAACTTTGATACGGGTGGTTCGGGGAAAACAGATACGCCGACATTAATGATTAAGACAACAAACAAGAGAAATTGACTGATATTTTACTACGTGGAGTCTTCAAGGCCTAATATTATTAAGGATGCGCTGATACCAGTTTCAGATATCGGCACTGATACTGAAAAATTTGCTGGATTGGATATCAAGTTCATCTAATATCCTGTTTGGACATATAAGAGTTGTTCTGTAGTTACTCAAGAGAGAAATAACAGCAACATAACACATTTGGATCATTTTTGTCTTGATTTTATTTTTGTTTTAAAGGAAATAAATGCAGCGTTCAGTCTCTGCTTTTGTACTGTTTGATGCAGATACTTTAATCTATAGTATTGAAATCAGTATCGGACCTGACCTAGTGTTTCTTCAAATTATCTGTTGTAAAAATACCTGTATTATTTGGATTAACAGTAGGGTTGTCAAAAGTATCAAAATGTATGTTCTAAAGGATACTAAAACTAGTACTGAAACTAGATAGTCATTTGAGCAGGTACTGAAACTGAAAACAGAGCAGCCGCGGGGTCTTAAAAGTTTTAAAAAGGTCTTAAATCTCATGCTCCTAATTTAAGACCTTGAAAAGTTTTGAATGATGTTGTCCAAGTCTTATTTTCTTCACAAAGGTCTTAAATTTCATCAAACGGGCTGCAGTGAAATGTTAAACGGAGGGAGGAAAAAAACAACAACGTGAAATAACGTAACGTAAATGAACGTAACGTCTAATTTGGAGTGTGCACAAACAATACTTTGGTGTCTGGCGCCGGCAGCAATGAGTAAACAATCAGTAGAGTGGAGGAAGACGTTGGATGGATTATGGGGAAGTGTAGGTTTCATCGACAATGGCTCTTAGATTCTAGATAAAGCACCGGTAGTTATTATTAGAATTGGATCTGGTGTTTTTCTCCTGCATCATGGGTGCGATGTTGGTCTTAATTTTCATTCAAGTGGTCTTAAAAAGGTTTTTTAAAAGTCTTAAATTTGAAATAGTCAAACCTGGGGATACCCTGGAAAAAGTCTCATTCACAGGACAGAAATGTAACTTTTAGAATGATCTTGAGCTGTATGAGAACAAGTATAAGAGCACATAAACCAGTCTACGCTCATGGACCACTGTGGAACCTACCTGGACCACAGTGTTTTTAATTAATATCGTGGTATCAGAATCAGTATTAAGAATCGAGTCTATTTAGTATTGGAATAGAGTTTGAAATTTTAGTTGGATGACAACTAGGGATGTAACGATATCCAAATCTCTCGGTACAATATTATCACGATATACATCTCACGGTATGATATTCATTGCAATATTTTGGAGTGGCAAATATAATTGTAGATGGGACAGTTTTTTGCTTTTAATTAAACTACCTTGAGAAGATTTTGGTGTGAATTATTACTGTCAGAATCTCAAGAATTCAAGTAAAAAACATTTCTTCATGTTGTCTCCACTGAAATGAATCATGGGATATGTAGTTCCCTACGTTTATAAGCTGTTCCTACTAAAAAACAAAGCATTTAAGCAAAGGAACTTACAATTTGACATACTGTGACAGCTCTCGATATTATTGTGAGACTTCTGACAATACGATATAACGATATTTCAGTTATTGTTACATCCCTAATGACAACACTAATTGGCAGTGTAAATGTGATGTGTGAGTGTTGGTGGTGATTGGAGGAGCCATCTGAGAGTCCATCACACTACACCAGTGCAGCTGTGGTTACAGCAGTGGCTCACCATGACAACCATCAAGTGGTGTTATGTAAAACCAATGCATTATTATTATTATTCCAAGCACTCCTCAAATTCTAAATCAGATGCTGCCTCCAGATAGTCAGGCTGGCACCACCTAGTGCCTCCGCTCAAATTCATTTCTCTCCAGCGACTGGGTCAGGAATCAAAATACACTGACTAGACGGTTTATAAGAACCCTGGAAGTTCAAACTCAAGGTCCTGTCTGGGTCCCTTTTGTGGTACAGCACAAAAGTAAACAAAGCGGTCGAGATGGATGTAGACAAAGACAGACATTCTGTGTTGGCAATGATTCCCGAGATCGAGGATTTAAAGCCGGAACAAAGAGAATGTTTGGTGAATTTTATCAAGGGGAAAGACGTTATTGCCCTTCTTCCTACAGGATTTGGCACAATGCATACGTCACGACCAAATAGCAGCAATTGGTTAAATAAAAAAAGTACCCGCCTACTGTCGAGCGAACGAATCCTAATGCTGCAAGGATGACTCAGGCTAGCATCCAGACACTTACTTTTACAATCACTCTTACTTGGCAGTAGTAGTTATTCTTTGACAGTAACACTAACAGCAACTAGCATGCTAACACCTCACACACCTCACGATTGTCAGACAATAAACCGACAGTGGGGCGACAGAAGCTCAGTTGGTAAAGAGTTTGTCCACTGATGTGAATGTTGGCGGTTTGAATCCCACTCTCGACATAAACGTCATTGTTGATTGGTCCGATCCACTGACCCACAGGTTGGTGGTGTGATTCCAGCTCCCACTAATGAATTCTGTCATTGTGTTCTTGGGCAAGACACTTAACCCATCCAAGTCTCATGATACGATATTGTCACGGTTTGAACCTCACGGTACGATATTTATTGCGATATCGTGGGAAAGCTCACGATATGGTGGGGAGGCTCACGATTAAGGATGTAACAACACCCAAATCTTTCTGTACGATATTTTCACAATATACATCTCACGGTACGATATTTATTGCAATATTTTGTGGAGGCATATTCACAAAACTGTGAATATGCTACTTTTTCCACTTAAAATGCCTTGACAAGACTTAATCCAAAGAACTAAGACTTAAAAGTGCTTACAACTGTTATTTCTTCTTGTAGTCTGCACTGAAATAGAGCAAAGGATCATGGTCTATGTAGTTCCCTCTGTCTTTTTTTTTAGCTATTGCTGCACCATAACTCTTCATTTAAGCAAAGACACTTCGATATATTGTGATGGTCCACGATATCATTGTGAGAACTTTGACGATACGATATCACGATATTTTGGTTACTGTTACATCCCTACCATTTACCAAAGTGCTTTACAAGTAGATGCAGACAGTATACTTATTTTCAGACTAATTTTGACGTCAGGAGCTGCTTGTACAATGCATCTGTGCCGTAATGTAATGGGCAAGACGAATTTGGCTCAAATACATGGGAACAAATCTGGTACTGGACCATTAAGTACATTTTTTGGCTACTCTGTCCACCCCTGCATGAAACAAAATCCAATCTCCTTTCTATCCTGTGTCCTAAAAATAATTGTACTGTATACTGAAATGACAGCCCCACTAAAAGCTCTTCAAAGTGTTCCAGTGGGATATTTATCCAAACCTGAGATGTGCCGAGGGGAGCAGAGGAGATGCTCAAAAACCTGATATTTTTGAGAAGAAGAAGAAAAAAACAAAAAACAGACAATGATGGTTAAAATACATAGACAGGTTCAGTGATGTTATGATAGAAGAAGACTGAACTGAAACACTTTCTGAGATATTTCCCATGATTTTCTGTCAGTCCCTCACAGCTGGAGAGAAGCTTGGAGGTGCTTATAGAAGAAGCTATGTGCTCATGTCAAGGGATACAAAAATACATTCTGTAATAAAGTGTAGGTTTGCTTATAGAGACGTCTGCTGAGAAACTGTATCGTATAAAACTGTAGGCGACTTTAAAGGGCATAGGTCGACTTTCTGGAGCTTTCTACCATGTTATAACGTTGTTCCCTCATCAAAAAACATGTCTGAAGAGGTTTAATATGTCCTCCGTGCATGTTTGAGTAATTTAGCGATCTCTCTCGAGCCCTTTTCAAACCCTCCTTATGGTTAGCTGTAAGAGTCACCCACTCTCCCACACGACAATTCTCCAAAAACATGATACAAAACTGTACAGAGCAACTGACCGAGATGCACGCGGATTGTGATGTGATAGCGCTCTGAAGGGGGAGTGACTTAGCACAAGGAGCAAAGGGAGAAAAAAATGAAAATTAAAACATGTTAATATTTTATTTTCAGCAAATATATCATAATAAAGGGTAACATTGTGATCTAAATATTTGATGTGTAAGAAGTTAATGCCCCATAAAAGTAAAAGGTCTGTAAGGACACATATTACTCTATTTTTCGGAAAATAGATCGCACTTTCTTTCATGGTTTGGGTGTTTCCTGCGACTTATACTCCGGTGCGACTTGTATATTAAAATTTTTACACTGAAGCCACGAGAGGCTCTAGGCTTGTGTGTCAGTATCTACTACTACTGTTACTCCTGCAGAAAAAGCCGCTGTCCTGCTGCAAGTAGTGAAATATTCAGCCGAAAACAGTAATCGAACAGCAGAAAGAAAGTTTGGAGTGAGCGAGAAACTTGTGAGGGACTGTCGGAAAGCGGGGATGGAGAACACAGCTTCACGGGAAATCCGGGAGGGTGCACTATGTAACTTTCGTGGAAGTCACTGGATGCATCGACAAAACCTGGATTTCAGTGACAAACCATCCTGTTCGGTTTCAGAAAGGCCAGAATAATTCTAACTGGAACTGATGATGAGTCTTATAACAGCTACGCAGAAGAGGAAGCGGAGCTCTGTTTATCTCCAGAGGTCGTGGAGTTGTTCAGAAGTGACACCGAGGATGAAGAATTGAATGGATTTAGTGATTTGGAGTGAGATGGAGAGTTTGTTCAACTTGTTCTGTTCTGTTGTTTATGTTATAGTTTATCTGAAGAACTGTTCATATGTGACATTAACAGTCTGTTGTTCTCTCTTCTATTGTTATGACTAGAACTTGACTTTCAAGATGAAATGTTGGTTCTTGGTCTCTGATTTTATAAATTAATTTCCCCCAGACAGTGCGACTTATATATGTTTTTTCTTCTTCATTATGCATTTTTTGGCTGGTGCGACCAGTGTTGGGAAGGTGACTTTTAAAATGTATTCCCCTACAGATTACAGATTACATACCCCAAAATGTAGTTTGTAATGTAATCCATGAAGTTATTTAAAGTGAGTAACGTAATCTGAATACTTTAGGATTACTTGATTTGCTGTAGAGCAGCAAAGACTAGGATGGTTTAGTCCTGATTTAGACCTGGTTTTAGACCTATTTTAGATCTGATTTATACCAGGTTTTATTGCTGGTTTAGTCCTGGTTTAGACCTGATTTAGATCTAGTTTAGACATGATTTTAGTCCTGGTTTAGCTCTAGTTTAGATCTAGTTTAGACCTGTTGTTTGTCCTGGTTTTAGTCCTGGTTTAGTCCTGGCTTAGACCTGGTTTAGACCTGATTTCGATCTAGTTTAGTTTCCAGCAATGAGTGGAATTACCACAAAAAAAAAAAAGGGGGAATATAGCCCAAAATGTGAAAACAGGAAAATACCGCTGTGTAATCCATTTATTTCAACAAAGTAACTGTAATCCAATTACCACTCACTGACTAACTGTTTGTTTTTCACACCACCACTGTAAATATTTTTCCACTCACGTTTGGCACCTTTTGCACTGTTGGAGAGCACAATAAATCATCGAAAAGCATTTCCTGGCTAAGCCTGAGTTTTTTTTGGAAGACCCCCACCACAAAGAGTAACTGTAACTGAATACAGTTACTCATAATTTGTACTCTGATTACGTAACTCTGGTACATGTAATCGGTTACTCCCCAACACTGGGTGCAATTTATACTCTGAAGAATACGGTATGCAAAATGTACTTTAACCATATTATAACATTGTTCCCTTATGAAAAGCTTAAATCTTCAGATGGATTTAATTGATGCTTGTTTTCTGAGTCTTGTGCAATAAGTCTACTCCCCCTGAGCCATCACAAAATACTACAAATATGTTTGAATTTTGTTATGTCACAGTTTTTTTAAGACTATCAATGATCAGAAGACTCATTCAAAGCACTTCTGGAGTTAAAACACATTCATTACTACTACATGCTTAAATTAAAATGTCAGGGCATGCTCTTTAAACTAGATAACTTTAGTTTTCCCCATGGAAATTCTCTCTACTGCCAGTAGATGGAGCCCTTTACCAGATTCCAGTATGGGAAGTGCCCAAGCTGAAAATAATGTCTAGTTCAATACATAATTACTTTAAGTTTCTGATTTATTTTAACATTCATATTTCTTATGTTACGTGCAATATTCAAATTCAAAACTCAAAAAAAAAAAAAAAAAAAAAAAAAATGCGGGGTTTGTTTGTTAGGCATGGAAATGAATCAAAACACAACTCCAGGTCTGTTTGTGATGACGAAACAGCATTATAACATAGATCGAACATACTGTAGAACATAGAAAATAGAATAATAGTGTTGGCTTTTGAACTCTCCTATAACTGTAATTCTGTTTGTACCACATAATGTACCAACACATGAATTAACAGAAAGAGCATCTAAGCGTCTATGTTCCATCATGTAATTTTCCTTTTACCTTTCTGTTGGTTAGGTGTAGTGTACTGTAACCTGCATGTCCATCTGTGTATCCTGTGTACTCTAAGTCTTATATGTTTCCTAATGTGTGTGTTTGTGTGTGTGTGTTCTGTGTTTGTGTGTGCAGTTCCCAGGATGGAGGATGGCTGCAGATGGCTCTCTGGCCATGGCCACAGTAAACGATGATGTGGGCGGAGTGTACACTTGCACACCCTACAACAGCTACGGAACTATGGGGGCATCAGGGCCAATCACTGTCAAGCTGCAGGTAGGCATTTGTTCATTTCCTTTCATTTGATATCATTTTATTTTATTTCATTTTTTTTATTTCATTTTTTTTTTTTTCATTTTATATAATTTTATTTTATTTCATTTCATTTTTTTCCATTTTATATCATTTTATCATTTTATTTTATTTCATTTTATCATTTTATTTTATTTCATTTCATTTTATCATTTTTTTATTTAGTTTTTATTTTTTTTCTCTTTATTTATTTAATTTATTTATTTATTTTTAAATGTATTTATTATATTTTTAATTTTATTTTATTTTATTTAAGCTTTGTCACCTGCCAGCCTCAAGGGAGATGTAATTTCTTTGCCTTTTAAATCCCACAGCATGGCATTAAACGTATCTATCTCCATGGAGACAAGCAGGTCGACGCCAACAGGCTGAGATACATATCAGATCTATGTAGTGGCAAGCCCGCTCACAGTTAGAATTGTTCAGATTTTTTATTTTTTATTTATTTTTTTGCACAATAACACCTGACATTAAATAAAGCCATTGTATCTCCATGGAGAAAAGCAGGTAGCGGATGCAAAACCAAAAAGTTCCATAGTGCATCTTTAAGTGAATAATTTGATTGGCACAAGTCCATGGCAGCTTTATTATTATTATTATTATTATTATTATTATTATTATTATTATTATATTTTATTTTTTTTTTTATTATTTTTATAATTTTTTATTTTTTCATTATTAAGGTTAATTGAGGTGGTAAGTGGAATCAGTTTTACAAAAATATGTCTTAACCCAAAAAGCCATTTGTATCATATTTGATACACAACATTCTGAGACCTCTGCCCAACCACATAATCAATATTTTTCCTGAAAAACCTGTTGTGTACAATTAAATACTTGTCAGATGCCCCCTAGTGGACCTAGTGGACTTTCCGTGGTTGTCACTAAATAACAGGCTCAGAGGAGACATTTTCAAAATGGCTGCATTGGTGGGGGTGACTTTCTCTGTTTTTGGATGGACAACTTTGTACTGTAAATTTTGAAAAGTTTAGTGAAAGAATTGCCTAAATAATGCTAGTGATTCTCCAATATGAACATTTACTTTTTTAGGTTAATCTATGAGGTTTTCATATTTTTATTTTCATTTTGTAGAAAAATCATGTTAAAATTGTATGTATCAAATTTGATACAGTAGGTCTTTGTGATTATGAACCTCATCCATCACTATGATGTATTTTATGATGCAATCTTCATTATTCATGCAATTCCATAGAAATTTAACACCACACAATTTTTAGTATTTCATAACTAAGATGTCACCTTAAAATATATATTTTCAATTGTTATTATTATTGTAGCTTAATAATGACATAATACAGGACTTGTATATAAATGAAAGGTGCAATGGTCTGGTTGGTAGTAACTGTCCTGCCTCTTCAATTTTCACACACAAAATAACTAATAATCTATATTTGACTGGTTCAGAGGATATAGAAGATTTACTCATTTATTTTTTTCCACATATATTCTATAATAATTTCACACACGTGTACGTTGGGAAATGTTAGTGTACATCTGTGCTTCAACAAGGACCCAAACTGTTCTCCTCCACATGGCGAATTAAAAATAATCCTGTTCAGACATTTAAAAACATAAAAGGAAATGTTCAGAAAGGTTTTTCTGAGTTCTAAATCCATCAGAGAATTTTGTTTGGTCCTAAAATAAACATGATTGGGTTCTATAAAATTGCCATAAAGGCCTAACGTATCAAATATGATACATTTGTTATTTCTAAAATGGTCAAAGTTATCATTATTTTTTTTTTTTACATTTGTTCAAAGGTCCAATACTGAGTCAATTATTGTGTCAGGTTTTATAGGGTTCATAGAATAAGCGGGAGTTTGTCTATCACTGTTGTGCTTGTGTTCTAGTGTGCGTGCTTTAAGTTGAGTGCGCTCTAAACTGTACCTTTCTAAAGTTACCTCCTGTCTTTTCCAGTGTCCCCAGCCGTCCGTCTCTCTGCGCGTTTTAATGAGACACGCCCACATCTGTCACAGCCAATTAAAAACCTTGACACAAAGGACATTTTATTGACCTTTTCCTGCGGACTCCAGGCCTCAGCCATAATCAGGACGCCCCTCTCCTCACTGACAGCGCAAATGAGGAGCTAATTGTGCGGCTAATCCCTCTGTTATTAAGATAATCTTGTCCAATGCTCCATTAATCCGGCTCATTTACACCCGCTCGCTGCAAAAAAGGACTCCACCAAGTTAAAACGGCTTGAATTAAGAATGGATTTTTCATTTGAGTCATTTTAGTTATGGATTTTTTTATTTATTTTTTGGACATGGATAATTTTTTTCTGACTAGTTGCAAGATACATTTTTTTTTTTTCATATTTAAAGGTAGATTTTTTAACTTGTCACCATTCTGACAACCTACTCAGAGTTTGGAGCGTCACCTTTTTTACCTTGTATACACCGAGTGGACTAAAATCAGGACTAAACCAGGTCTAAACCAGGTCTAAACCCAGGATTAAACCAGGTCTTAACCAGGTCTAAACCAGGTCTAAACCAAGTGTAAACAAGGACTAAATCTGAACTAAACCAGGACTACAATCAGGTGTAAAACCAGGACTAAACCAGAACTAAACCAGAACTAAACCAGGACTAAACCAGGACAATAATCAGGACTAAAACCAGGTCTAAAACCAGGTCTAAATGAGGACTAATCCAGGACTAAAATCAGCACTAAAACCAGGTCTAAACCAGGTCTAAACCAGGTCTAAACCAGGTCGAAACTAGGTCTAAACCAGGACTAAACCAGGACTAAACCAGAATTAACCAGGACTAAACCAGGACTACAATCAGGACTAAAACCAGGACTAAACTAGAGCTAAAACCAGGACTAAACCAGGTCTAAACCAGAACTAAACCCGAACTAAACCCGAACTAAACCAGGACTAAACCAGGACTACAATCAGCACTAAAACCAGGACTAAACTAGAACTAAAACCAGGACTAAAATCAGGACTATAACCAGAACTAAACCAGAACTAAACCAGAACTAAACCAAAACTAAAACAGGACTACAATCAGGAGTAAAGCCAGGACTAAACTAGAACTAAAACCAGGTCTAAACCAGGACTAAAACCAGGACTAAACCAGGACTAAAACCAGGACTAAACTAGAAGTAAAACCATGACTAAACTAGGACTAAACCAGGACTAAACTCGGCTGTCTTTACCGACTCCAAGGGGAGGCTCAAATTCACCCAATTTGAAAAGCCCTGCTGTGGAACATTCCACAGAAACAAGCAGGTGATGGATCCCCCAACCAAAACCTAACATAGTGCACCTTCAATTTTCACTTTTTTTTTTTTTTTTTTTGAAGTGTACTAAATATAGTGCTAGGAGAACATAAAAGGCACAGGTATCAAGTTCAACAAAAGGAATTTAAAAGATGTGAGTTTGCACACAAAAAAAGTAGTATAAAAAAGTATTAGTATACTGAAAGAAATACTGGAGTAACTCACCTTTACAATGACAACTTTTATTTTTTATTAAGTTAGAAAAATTATAATGCACAAATGAATGAATAGGCAATTTCTTTACAACTTAATTCACATTTTCAGTTTAGAACACTCCCAAACAACAACAACAAAAAGAAAAATAAATTATAAAATTATATATGTATATATATATATATATATATATATATATTATATATATATATATATATATATATATATATATATATATATATATATAATATATATATATATATATATATATATATACACACACACACACACACACACACCACATACATACATATACATATATATATATACACATACATTAAATAGACAAAATTTAAATTCACATTCTATATGACTTACATTACAGAAATATGTGTAAATGAAATTGTCAAATATTAACAAAGATAAATATAAATATACATATAACAAATAGGCAATTTATAAAGGGGAAAAAAAACAATGACATCTAGATGAAGAAGAATTTTGAACACAAATCTGCAAATTTACAGAGTTATTCACTAAAATTGGACCAGCAGCTGAAGACTGTGCTATTCAAACACTTGATTTTGTATTCAGTGTCTCTTTAGATGTAGATATTAAGTAGAATTTAGTGTAGAAAAGTCGGTTTTTAGCCTCTCTGATAAAGCGACTGGAATATTACATCCGTTTAAATCTCTGCCCTCAGTTTGAATTCATGTGATTTGAACTTCTTTGGGGTTTTTTCTGTGATGTTGAGAGCTCGCGTGCTGCGCTGACACGAACTCGCCTTGATGCTAATTCTGTGTCGTATTCCCAGGACCCCCCGTCGTTCAGCGTGGTCCCAGCGGCGCAGTACATCGAGGAGGTGGGGAGGAGTCTGCTGGTGCCCTGTCAGCCCAACCGGGACCCCACCGTCAGAGTCACGTGGAGAAAGGTAAACGTGTGAAACCTGTACACCGAGGTCACATTTAACAGGGTCTGTCTGATTATACTGACTTTAAAAACACATTTAAAAACACATACACATATACTGTTACTGCAGTTCAGTCAAACACAGCACTAAGACAGAGACAGACAGAGAGATAGATAGATAGAGAGAGAGAGAGAGATGTAAGAAGAGAGAGAGATAGAGAGAAAGATAGATAGTGAGAGATAGAGAGAGAGAGATACGAAGAGAGAGAGAGATAGAGAGAAAGATAGAGAGACAGACAGATAGCAGAGAGATAGATAGAGAACGAGATATACAAAGAGAGAGGGAGAGATACGAAGAGAGAGTGATAGAGAGAGAAAGAGAGAGATAGAGAGATAGCAGATAGATAAATAGATGGATAGAGAAAGAAAGAGATAGAGAGATACAGAGAGAGAGAGAAAGATAGAGAGGTAGATAGATAGAGAGAGATGATAGACAGATAGAGTGAGAGAGTTAGAGAGAGAGACAGACAGATTGATAGAGAGGGAGATTGCAGATAGATAGATAGACAGACAGATAGAGAGGGAGAGAGAAAGAGAGAGAGAAAGGGATGGACGGACGGAGGGAGGGAGATAGATAGAGGGAGGGAGAGAGAGACAGACACACAGATAGAGAGAAAGATGCAGACAGACAGAGAGAGATAGATAGATAGAGAGGGACAGACTGATTGATAGATAGATAGATAGATAGATAGAGATAGAGAGACGAGATAGAGAGAGAGAGAGAGAGACAGACAGACAGACAGACAGACAGATAGATAGATAGAGAGACGAGATAGAGAGATAGATAGATAGATAGAGAGAGAGAGAGAGAGATATACTTGTTCCCAAAGGAAGTTCAAATTTCTGTAGCAGCGACAGTGAAACAGACATAATCATACAACAGTCCATCCTCTTGTAAACATCAGCTGTAGGGGGAGCTGGACAGATCTATGGCGTGTTAAGTGGCTAACGCTGTGCAGGGTGCTGGGGGTTATCGAGGATGGACAGGAGTTTGTTTAGTGTTGTTTGTGTAAGACTATTTATCATCATTTAATTTGGCCACATGTGATGCAATATTTACTTTTTGCGTCCTTGGAGTTGTAATTGCTTCATTATGCTTTTTTGATGAATCCCGTCTGCTCCCGCTGAGCGTTCAAAAAACATTCACTGAAGCAAATCATGACACATCCAGAGATAAGATATCATCACCAAGTAAATCAAAACAGCTGGTCTTACTAAGAAGCACCTGTGGTTGAGCCTCAGCAGCAGTGAGCCGACACCTGTAGCCTCATCATTACAGCCACAGTCACTAAAGGCTCGTTCAGACCAGAGGGTCAAAAAACTGCCTAGACGCCTTTATTTGGACGCTTCTGATTTTGAGTTTAGATGCCCCCGACGTCCGTTGCCCTGGAAACAAGTACCCGGTCCCGGTCTTTTCCCGAAACTATGTCAGACCAGGCTGAGAGAGACTTTAGTGTATTTATTACATAAAACCATTAGCGGAGGAGATCGACTCAACGACTGCAGCATATATATATATATATATATATATATATATATATATATATTATATTATATATATATATATATATATATATATATATATATATAATCCACTAACGACACTGGTCCAGTCCTGGTCCAGAACTGGTCCAGTCCTGGTCCAGAACTGGTCTAGTCCCGGTCTAGTCTTGGTTTAGTCTCAGTCTAGTCCTGGCTTAGTCCCGGTCTAGTTCTGGCTTAGTCCTGGTTTAGTCCTGGTTTAGTCCTGGTCTGTATTTGGTTACAGTTACAGTTTCAGTGAGTGGTAATTGGATTACAGTTACTTTGTTGAAATAAATGGATTACACGGCGGTATTTTCCTGTTTTCACATTTTGGGCTAAACCAGGACTAAACCCAGATCTAAACTAGATCTAAACCAGGTCTAAACCAGGATTAAAACCAGGTCTAAAACAGGATTTAACAGGACTAAATCATGCTGCGTGGACCATGTCTCCTCGTCTTCTATCAATAATATTTTTAATTTGGTTGAGTAAAGTCTGGGCTTTTTTATTTTCTTTTATCAGACAAAACAAAACATCTTATGTGAAAATTTCCTCGTCTTTGCTTCTCTACAGCAAACCAAGTAATCCAAAGTATTCAGATTACGTTACTCACTTTAAGTAATTTAATGGATTCTGTTACAAGCTACATTTTGGGGTATGTAATCTGTAATCTGTAGGGGAATACATTTTAAAAGTCACCTTCCCAACACTGCTCACGCACACACCATTTTCAAACAAGGCTGTGGGTGAAGTCTTTTGGACACAACACTTTTTGCGACTGGCGCTCCCCTGTGGCACCGGATTTTCCCAGTGGTCTCCCATCCAAGTACGAACCAGGATCTGAAATCAACAAACCAATATGGCCACATCAATCAAGTAATTCCCTTTTCTGCCAGTAGGTGGGGTGCAAACACCGGTGTCCAGTTTAGGGAGCGCACCTGCATGAACCTCGTGCATTCACACAGGTGCTATTGTCTGAACATAACCATTATTTTAAGTTCTAAAACATGAGATTCCAAACAAATACTCAGGAGCACGTTTAAAGACCAAGGACAATATAAATAATGCATCATGTTTGTCCTTTAGTGCGGTATTTTTCAGTGAAAGTATTCCGTGACTGACAATTTCTCTCATCAAATTAAACCGTTTTTAAAAATATGTTTCCAAATAGTTTGCAGTCATTTTCAGCCTCAGGTACTTGAATATTTATACACAAACCACATTTATTCTGAACGTCAAAACTACTTTCAGTTCCATGAGTTTTAGATATTCTGCAAACCAAATTTCATGCACCTAGAGTGAATGTATGTCTTGACCTCCTCTTGCAGGTTGCCTCTCGCCCTGTGACCTTCTCCACCACCTCTAATGGCTCCTTACTGCTGCAGCCCCTGACCAAAGAGCACCAGGGTTTATGGGAGTGCAGCGCTGCTAACCGCGTAGCCTCTGTCACCACCTCCACTCAGGTCTATGTGCTCAGTAAGTGTGCGCTCCTCTGCTGCTCTCTTACACCAGCTCGTGCCTCAATGTTCGCCTTTTAACAGCCAGACTATTTCTCGTCCAAGTGTATGGTCCTATATTACGTTTGAACCATGTTACCTCCTCAAATACAAACCTGGAGTTGAGTTTTGTTTCATTCACACATCTCCATACACCTTCACTAGAAATATTTGAACCATTTCAGACTTAGAATTGACAATCTCTTCTGAACAAAAGGTAAAAGTTAGCTGTTAACTTCATGCTTCGTGACATCACAAGGTCGAACATTTTGAGCTTTGGAGACCAGACAGACTACCGTATTTTTCGGACTATAAGGCGCACTTAAAATTGAAATCAAAAATCATAAAAATTGACAGTGCGTTTTATAATCCGGTGCGCCTTATGTATTAATTCTGGTTGTGTTCACTGACCTCGAACCGATTTTATGTGGTACATAACGCTCAAAAATCTGTCAAAATGTTTTAGTACGACTTTGGTAAGCTACGAAGCCGCACCGCTTGATGGATTGCCGGAGCATTATGGCTACCTAAGTCAGGAGCCTCGCAGAGTAAAGGACAAAGTATAGTTCTGCGTCGCCATTTATGACATCAATGAAATGCTACAGAGAATATATGTCCATTCATATATAGGGTCTATGCATATGACCTGCAGACGTATAACCTCTGAAACTCTTTAAAATGAACCATCTCCAATGCAACAGAAGCACAGAACAGACTCATAATCAGCAGAAAACCCCTCTGTCACAGAAAGAACACTCATATTCCACTGAGTTGTGTCCTTTAGTCCGACAGAAACTGAACCGCATCAGCGCACAAAGAGCGAGCTGTTTTTTTCAGTGCTTATAGTTCATGCAAATGAGTCCATGTGGTTTTAAGTTTTGTTTCTGTAAAAATGTAAACAAATATGTGCAAAGCTGCATTAAACATATTATTACTCAATGTATATTTGAGTTCTTGGAGGAAATAAAATAAACAAACTTAAATGATCCACTCACATTCACATTCACATTCATAACACACATTCACCAAGACAGGGAGGCAACGCCGGGCGAATTACTCCACGATCTGCCGATGGATCGTGGACACTTGGACTAAGGATCAGTCTCAAGTGTCGTCCGTTTGTTTCGCTTAATGCGCCTTGTAATTTGGTGCACTTTATGTATGAAAATAGATGAGAGAATTAAACTAACCCTTGTGCCTTATAATCCGGTGAGCCTTATAGTCAGAAAAATACGTTAACAATAAAGGATTACTCATGGGTCAATGAAACAAAACACAACTCCATGTTTGTTTTTGAAGAGGTGAAAGCATTACAGCATGGCTTAAAACTCACAAGAGTCCATTTTATGTGATATAGGATGTTTAATAAAGTACAAACCTATATCGCTGTTATTATATATTACTACGTTTCCATGGAAACACCTGCATTTTGTAATAATTTTGAGTATTTTACTACATGACACAGTGACATTTTTATTACACTTTTGTTTATTACATTACATTGCATTACATACTGCTGCTGTATATCCTCCATGAGACTAATGCAATACTTTTGAGTACAGTCGTCTCTCGGTATATCGTGGTTCACCTTTAGCGGTCTTACTGTTTCTCGTTTTTAGTGCAATTTTGCATGCCGTTTTTTTACAGCGTATGAGCGCGTATTGTGTTCCTCCCCCTGCGTCCTGATTGGCTAAGGGACTGCAGACCATTGTCAATCAATCCCGTCTCCTGTACAGTACAGAATGTGTTCAGATGTCAAATTTACATAAATGTTCGATCGCTAGCAGTGCAATTCTGAAGTGCTGCGCGATCGGGCAATTGCCGCTCTTATCTCCGTGACTCTCCGTCGTTTCTTTCTCCTGCAGTCACCTCCGAGCCTGTCCCGACAATGAGTCCTGGTTCAGTTCTGGTTTAGTCCTGGTTTAGTGCTGTTTTAGTCCTGTTTTACTCCTAGTTCAGTCCTGGTTTAGTTCTCCTGGTTCAATCCTGTAATCAGTCCTAGGTTAGTCCTGGGTTAGTCCTGGTTTAGTTTTGGTTCAGTCCATGACGTATGCAGCGCAAAAGTTTGATATAATCTCGGGTTAACGGACGGGTGCAGTGCTGGAATGTGCTGGTGCGGATCTCTAAAATGGACCCGTGCAGGACTCTGCGCTGTAGGCTCCATTACGGAATAAATTAATCTTCAGTTCGTTACATAAAGAAGGAGGAAATTAACAAAAGGACGACAGCAGCAATAAGTTTTAAGAAGGAAGCAAAAAGGGTTGTAAGTGTCCTGTGTGAGAAAAGTGTATAAAGTGTGTGGTGAGCGGTTTTACAGCCTTAAAACAGATATAATAATTGTAAAATATAAAGTTGACTACTTCACGGATTTCACCTATCGCGGGTTATTTTTGGAACGTAACCACCGCGATAAACGAGGGACCACTGTAAACCCTTGAACGTTTAGTACCTGCCAGTTTCATAAGTACTCTTTCTATATTGTGCCTTATAGGGACCAGTCCCCACGCCGCCACTGGCCTCTCCGTTTCCCCCGGACACAAGGAAGCCAACGTTTCCTGGGAGGCTGGCTTTGATGGAGGAGCTCCGCAGACATTTTCAGTTTGGTGAGTGTAAAAAAAAAAAGAAGAATCTCCCGGTTGCCATGGCAGCAATCGACAGCAGACAGTATTGCTCTTATTGATCTCGGGGATGCGGACTTCATTCATTTGTTATCTCTCGCGGGCAGCTACAATAGAAGGCAGAGGTAATGGGCAGGGCACGCTTCGCACAATAGGTGGGCGAGCAGAAAGTGGCCGATTTGAAGACGAGTGTAAATAAATATATAAATGAATGCACAAAAGAGACAAGGGAGATCCAGGATGGGGAGATTTACAGTGGCGGTCTGGGTTAAACCTTTTTCTGATCCGCGTGAAAGGGGCTGTTAAGATATTGCGCAGTTCTGTATATTAAAACATTGCTTTCGAAATCTGATGTGAATATATAAGTGGAAAACAGAAAATACAAAAGAGATCTGATACAGGACAAGATTTTGAGGCAATTTGGTAAGAGTTTATAATAACTAAATCTATTAATGCGCTTTAAAAGACCAGTATTACACTATTTTTTGATCAATCCTCATCAAAAACAGACCTGGAGTTGTGTTTTTTTTTTTCATTCACACACATTCTTCTCTTAAACACTCCACCTTGTTCCACCTTGTGATATCATGTGGTACAGGAAGTGCTCCACTGTGTTTTTGAACTCCACACTCAATCCACTAGAGCAGTGTTTATCTTTTTATCTGCAGACCCATATTTTAAAAGTCACAAATCTTCACAACCCATGTCATTATTCGTAAATCACAAAAGAAATTTGTGGCCATTACTGAACATTAATGAGGATATTTTATTGTTGACTGAGTGATCGTGTCTCTCTGAACAATTAGTCTTACTCAAGTTTTAAACAATGAAAAACAGTGATCAGTGTTTCCCACAGAAAACTGCTTAGGCAAGACGGTAGTGTCGAAAAAGTGAGGAGCGGGGCGTGCACAGAGATGTATGTATATGTATGCAGATCGTGACAACGCAACCCAAAAAAAAAAAAAAAAAAGTCTTGTGACCCAGTCTTTGGGAAACAGTGCACTAGAGAGGTGGGCCCCATCTTTTTTTAAGCACAAACTGGTTTTATGTCCAGTAATATTTTGCAGACTGGGGTGGAGGGAAGGATGGGGTCGGTGGAACTCTTAGGGACAATATTTTCATAGACTGGCGATGTTGGAGGTGATGAAGATGCACCATACAGGAGGATATTAGTCCTGGTTTAGTCCTGATTTTAGTTCTGGTTTAGTCCTGATTTTAGTTCTGGTTTAGTCCTAATTTTAGTTCTGGTTTAGTCCTGATTTTAGTTCTGGTTTAAAGGTGTACAGGAGGAGGCACGGTCCACGCTCCGTATGGGGTGGGGGGGTTCACGCTTTCGTCGCCCGGTACCTAACGACCCACAGGAAGCACTAGAATAATTTATTTGGATGATTTCAGCCCTGAAATTTCTGATCTCTACTGAGTTAAAGGTAAAAGGAAAGTGAGGAGCGGGGCGTGCACAGAGATGTATGTATATGTGTGCAGATCGTGACAAGGTGACCCAAAAAAAAAAATAAAATCTTGTGACCCAATCTTTGGGAAACAGTGCATTAGAGCAGAGGGCCCCATCCTTTTTTGCACCAAGGACCGGTTTTATGTCCAACAATAGGGGGAGGGGTGGGGGAGACAGAACTCTTAGGGACAGTATTTTCATAGACCGGGGATGCCGGAGGTGATGAAGATGCACCACACAGGAGGATATTAGTCCTGGTTTAGTCTTGATTTTAGTTCTGGTTTAGAGGCGTACAGGAGGAGGCACGGTCCACTCGGCGTACGTGAGAAGACAAGGTCCACGCTGCTTATGGGATGGGGGGGGTTCGCGCTTTCGTCACCCGGTACCTAACGACCCACAGGGGCACTAGAATTATTTGGATGATTTCTGCCCTGGAATTTCCGATCTCTAATCTCTACTGAGTTAAAGGTAAAAGGAGCTGTTCATTTGAAAACTACTGCTTCATGATATCACAAGGTGGAACAGAGCATTTCAAGTTTTGGAGATGTAGACAGACTAATAATAAAAGGTGACTCAAACATGTGTCACCAACCTTTTTGAAACTGAGAGCTACTTCATGGGTAGTGAGTCATATGAAAAGCTACAGTTTGGGCATCTCAAATAACAAATGTGCTCAGTTTGCTTTTAGTTATACATTTTTTGGTAATCATCGATGTGGTGACACTGATCACATTAATGATTTCTCTCTATAATTATCAACAATAACAGCAAGGTGGGAAACAGAGATCAATATTCAGCACTTTCACTTTATTTATCTCAGTAACTGTTAAATTTTTAAATACAGTGTTACAATTATCATCATTGCGTTTGTGAGTGCGTTTACGTGCACATCAGTAACCCGCTTATAAATGCACTATCCCGGTTTCTTGACACTATCTTACAAATGCGCAAGTGCAAAAATGATATCTTTAATAAACCAGGAAAAATACAAACAACCATGAGCTCCTTTAGCAGAGGAAGCTCAGGAGGTTTAACCATCGGTAAAGAGCTATGAGGTATCCCACAATCCACTGCACAGATCAAACCCAACGATTCCAAACACTATTGTTCAAGTTCTACACTGCAGCAGATTCTTCATTAAAATCTTCTGCATAAATAAACTCAACTTTACGACATATGAACCATAACCACTGTAGAGACACATCACGTGTTACAGAAAGAAAACTTAAAACGGCATGGAACAGCTTGCAACATCTAAATCGCTCATCTAAACTTCATGTATAATGAACATATTTTTAAGATATTGTCATTTTTAAATCATGGTCATGAGCTTTGGGTAATGACCGAAAGGATGAGATCGCAGATACAAGCGGTCGAAATGAGTTTCCTTCGCAGGGTGGCTGGGTGCTCCCTTAGAGATAGAGTGAGGAGCTCAGTCACACGGGAGGATCTCAGAGTAGACCTGCTGCTCCTCCACGTCGAGAGGAGCCAGCTGAGGTGGCTCGGGCATCTGTTCTTGATGGCTCCTGGACGCCTCCCTCAGGAGGTGTTCCGGGCATGTCCCACCGGGAGGAGGCCCCGAGGCAGACCTAGGACACTGTAGGGACTATGTCTCTGGTCTGGCCTGGGAATGTCTTGGGATCCCCCTGGAAGAGCTGGAGGAAGTGTGTGTGGAGAGGGAAGTCTGGGAGGCCCTTCTCAGACCGCTGCCCCCGCAACCTGACACCAGATAAGTGGAAGAAAATGGAATGGAATGGAATAAAATCAAGGGTGATTAAAATAGCAACAGAATCAAATAAAATTTTGATGGAGCTAACTAATGAGCTGTACTACTTTTAGAACCGGCCTGCAGCAATTCATAGTCCTTGGGGGCGACCTGGTGCCCGCGGACATCGTGTTGGTGACCCTTGGACTAAATGATGTCAAAGTGTTGTGCTTTTAGGGGGATTGACTGCCATGGGCTCCCTTACATCAGCTGACAGTTTCTCAGTGCAATCAAAACAAGTGAAAAAATACAAAATACAATACTTCTTAGTTTGTTTCCAGTATTTCCATTTTCATTTTAGTTAAACTTTTACATTTTAAAATGGTATTATCGTGAGCCAGTCGAGGTTTCCATGGTGAACTAGATGCAAAGTGATTAAGCACGCTTTTTTCATTAAGCCAGTCCTCCTCCCTCTTTCATAATCACCCACACATACTCAGACTGTAGTGACTCATACAGGTGAAGTACTAGTAATAGATCAAATCCTCCAGCTAAGGTAGTCCTGACCAAGACTAGCTCGAGATCTGGAGATGGGTCCCTCTGCTCCTGACAGGTTTAACCCAGAGAGATTGAAGGATTGGTCAGATGGAACCATAAAGTACACATTACCTTATTTACTATGTATTTGAATGCTTAGGTGAAGTCGGTTTTACATATATACATTGCAAAAAGTCCTGAAAACACCTGTAGTCAGACCATTCTAAGCTCTGCACACCATAGTTGGCCCATTGTAGACTGTATTTTTATTCTTTAGCTTAGCAATCACAGACTATAAGAGCAGGGCTATTCAAAGTTACCTGCTATGAAATGTGTTTTGGTGCCATATCTCACATCAGGAAACGTTTGAGTTCAAATACAATGAGACCTTTTGATTTCTTTTCCAACTTTAAAGAGGGGATCTTATGCAACATCCACTTTTTGGAGCTTTCTAGCATCCCTCATCAAAAACATACCCGAAGACCTGAATATCTTTTAGATCCATGCGTCTTTGAGTGACACACGACTTGTCAAACCTGATGCGATGTGCGGTAGTTTCATTAGTTTGATGCACGCTGATTGTGTTATGATAGCTCTCTGAAGGGGGAGTGACTCAGCGCGGAGAGCAAAGGGAGGTTAAAGTTAAGATAAGGTACACTTTATTGTATCCATAGGGAAATTTGTCGTCTGTATTTGACTAGGGACAGGAAAAACAAGATCGAATCTTCCAGTTCTTGAGTTTTGATTCAACTTCATGTTGAGTATGATTTTCTCGTGTCCCTCCACACTTGGCACGGGCAGAAAAAGGTGAAGCCTAGGGTCACTTTTTAATAGATACAGAAATTAAATAGCTCTATAGAGGCTCCCTGCTGCTATTTCTAACAGAAGTAAGTTTTCTTTTTAGTCTTTCTTTAAATTTTACATTAATAGACGCAGTATTGACAAAAATATGAACTTTTAAATACTTCAAGACCACTTTTTGGCTTTATGCATGTAATGATAATAAGAATAAATCTTTATTTATAAGGCACATTTAAAAAAAGGTTTACAAAATGCTGTACAAGCAGCAAAGAACAATACAAAAAGCATAAAAACAGCACACAGAAAACATACAAAAACAGACAATGATGCAAACAAATCAATTAATTAATAGAATTGTTTGCATTATAATAAATAAATAAATAAAACAAAAGGAATAAAATCAAGCTAAAACCAGTTAAAGGAAGGCCAGTTGATAAAAACTGGTTTTAAGAAATGATTTCAAGGATGATACGGATTAGATTCAATACAATTCAATACGATTCATTATGATATATTTCAAAATGATTCAATACGGTTCAATAAAAAATAAAGACAAAATCTTGGCTGTGATACTAAAAGTCTTTGTTAAACCACTTCTTGTGCAAAGTTCATATGAAACACAAACATTTTAATCGTCAAAACAGCAAAAACGTCAAATGTGTCACAAAAGCAAGTTTCCTTCCACGAAACAAGCAAAAAAACTGTAGCGCTGCAACAAAATAATTTAGAAAAATATACAAAAAAATACTCTTGACGATATATCGATACAGCAGCTCATGATATCAATACTGTATCATCACTTTAAATGATATGATCTCCTCAGGCAGGTCATTCCAAAGCTGAGGCGCCCGGACTGAAAAGGTTCCATCAGCCTTTGTTGGGAGCCTGGACTTTGGAACATCCACATGGACCTGCCTGAGGATCTGCGGCTGCGGGAGGCTCGTGCGGGGTCAATCAAATGCGCTCGTATGGGGTTAGGATGTTATTCAAATGTGCTCATAAATCACACGCAATTTTAGTTTTTTATATGTAGTGCAAAAGTCCTATTAACACCTGTAGTCAGACCATTTTCAGCTCTGCACACCATAGTTGACCCATTGTAGACTGTATTTTTATTCTTTAGCTTAGCAATCAGAGCCTATAAGAGCAGGGCTATTCAAAGTTACCTGCTATGAAATGTGTTTTTGTGCCATATCTCACATCAGGAAACCTTCGAGTTCAAATGCAACGAGACCTTTTGATTTCTTTTTCCATTTTTAAAGAGGGGATCTTATGCAACATCCACTTTTTGGAGCTTTCGACCATCCCTCATCAAAAACATACCCAAAGAGGCTTTAGATCCATGCGTCTTTGAGTGACACAAGACTTGACAAACCTGAAGAAAAGGTGAAGCCCAGGGTCACTTTTGAAAAGATAGAGAAAGTAAACAGCTCTGTAGAGGCTCTCTGCTGCAATATTCTAACAGAGGTGAGTTTCAGCTTTCAGTCTTTTTTGTCCCGTCTCTACATTTGACCCATCCTTCACCAGAGTGCCTGAAAGCAACCCAAACACAGTGAGAACATGCAAACTCTGAACAACTGGAACCTGGAACCTTATTACTGTGAAGCGTGAATTCTATAGCCGACATGGGAGACTTGAAACGAAAGTGAAACTTATCATGTTAATACATTGTTTTGAGTGAATATAGCATTTTCAAAACATTAAAAGGTGAACATGGTGATATAAATATTTACGTGTTACAGTTGATGCCCCATAGAAGGTACCACACAAAGATCCACTTTCGTCTTCTTCTTTGTTCTATGGATGTGTCATTGCTCTGCTTTGAATGTTCCACAATAGCCACATTTACATGTTTTTTTACTTCCGAATTAATTATTCTGAATTAAATAGTTTGGAATTAAAATATTCTCCTTCGAGTTTACATGGAAATCATAATTCTGTATTGAAGTTTACATGGAAAACACGTTAAATCTGCTTTACTTAATTCCGCTCAACGTCTGGAGGTCGGGAAGGGTTCTCTCCAGCGACTAGGTCAGGAATCGAAATAGACGGTTCGCAAAAATTCCAGAAGTGCGAGTTCGGGCACCAGCAGATCAGCAAAGAGCCATACATTCTGTGTTGGCAACAATTCCCAAGATCTGGGACTTAAAGCCGGAATAAAGAGAATGTTTGGTGAACGTACAAACATATTTACGTCTACCAGAAAAGAACACACACTTCAGCTGCTACCGGCCTTTTTTGTCATCTCCGTTTGTCGTTACGCCAGAGACACAAACATGATCCAAACATTTTTCGCAGTCATTCTGATGATAATTTCACAGCAGCTGGAGAATTCTCTCATCACGGTTTACGTTTGTCAGCTGAGGAGGAGAAGGGAAGAGTGTCGGAGAAGGGAGGAAGAAGATAAACTGAGTCAACGGCTGCTCTACCTCAGCCCACTCCCGCATCCCGCTCACAAATCCAAAGAGACGTGGATGAAAGTCCCAAGACAGGACTGGTGGAGCCGGATCATCCGGATCGCATCAGAACGGTGACCCAATGAGCATGAGCTGAATGACCGACATTATTTTTAAGAAGAATAAACGTTAACATGATCGAGGAATAAATGAATTTGGCTTTAAAATCTGAATAAACCACCCACTTACTTTGGAATTAAGTTGAATTACAAATAATCATTTTCATTTGGAATTATGTCTTTACATGGTCTTTTTAAAGCAGAAACATTTTTTATTCAGAATTTAATTATTTTTATTCAGAATTAAAGCTCTCGTGTAAACGTGGCAAATATAACATTAAGTAGATTGACCTTACATTTATTCAATTACTCATTTTACAGCTCAAAATACCTAGAAAACAGACATTCTGACTGTGAGCGGTGTCGCCTCTCCGCAGATCAGACTCGTAACTTGGTCTGGTTTGGTCTTCTTGAATATAGAAAGTTTTAAAACCGTACTGTGAAACATTCCAGACAAAGCAATAACATCGAGAAAACCATTTGACGGACCCTCTACCAGAAAAGTTACACAATGCATCTTTAACCAAACAAGCCATGCTTTCCGGACCACTCCCACCCCAAAGTTACAGATGAAAATGAAAGTTACTAGACTTGTTTAGATAATAAAAGCAAAAGTTTCCTGGCAGCTATAAGGCGTGTACAATTTAGAGTCAAATCAAATCGGATTAGATGAAAACTCATAAGCTGTGAGCGTATAAAGTTGTGCGTCTGTCTATTGTAATCTCATTGACACCCAAACAGCACCCAGGCAGATATGAGGTGAGAGATCTTAATCCTCTGAGCGGTACTTACGTTTATTTATATTAAAATCCAAATAAAACTAGATCTGCCATTAAGTGTAAACACTGCCTCTTGCATACATTTGTTAAGAGTCCTGATTCAAAGTTGTTGAGTGCAAAAATATTTCACCATATTTGCATTATTTCATATTATAAAAGCTTTTTACAAGATTCTCAAGGTGATAGTGTGCATATTAGACGCTTTATTAACACTCTGGATGGGTTGATGCTAACTGTAGGCATGCTCCGTCTGAGGCTTTGTTGGACTTTGTTTCGAGTTTTACTTAAAATCAGTCTGACCAGAAGGAATCGGCTTAGTTTGAAGTACAACAGGTGGGATGATTTGCATTAGCCAGCAGTTTTTCAGTTAGTCACTCTCACCTTTTTGTTGAAAATCAAACTCCTCAACAGGATCATGAATGCTCGTATTGATCGCAGGCTCCTGAAAATGTGCTGTTTAACTCCATTTTGTATTTTTTAGGTGATCTTAATACCGCTTTTGGCAGCATTCCGCCCTTACACATACATGTAGAACACCCTGCAACGTATCGACAAAAACTACACTATACAGCACGAGTCGGCAGTTATTTTTTCCATCTGATTTGATGTGGTACACGGCGCTCAAAAATCTGTCAGAATGTTTTAGTACGAACTTCGGTAAACTACAAAGTCGCGCCGCTTGATGGATTGTCGGAGCATTGCGGCTACTGTAGTCAGGAGCCTCGCGGAGGTCTGACAGAAAATGGCCACATCAGTGCACAAGGAGCGAGCCGTTTTTTGTTTTTTTTTAGCATTTACTGTTTATGCAAATGAGCCATGTGGTTTTAAGTTTCGTTTCTGTAAAATGTAAACAAATGTGTGCAAAGCTGCTTTAAGCACATTATGGCTACATTCAGACTGCAGCCTGAAATGACCCAAATCTGATTTTTTGGCCCCTGTGTGACCTGTATCTGATCTTTTAATGACAGTTTGAACGACACATATCTGATTTTTTCAAATGCGACCCAGGCCACTTGGATATGTGCTCCTGAAACCGATACATATCTGATCTTTTGACATGCGACTTCAGTCTGAAAGGCCAAAGCACATTCATCCACCTACACGCTATCAACAAGCCACAAACGTCACTATTCTGCGCTGAAGTAGGTGAAAATTGTTAATGAACTCCATGTCACTGAAGTGAAGCACATCATCACTCACCACTCTCGGCTACGTCTCCACATCCACATGTTCCTTTCAATGGACGTCGCTGCCGCTGCCCCACAAACACCACGGCCAAAAACCTCGTCCTTCTCCTTCTCAATCTCCTCCTTAAAACAAGTAAGTTGTTCATGTTCTGGCTCTGGTACGAGAGGAACTTTAAAATCTCCAGGTGCTCAATGCTCGCGTGTTTGGACAACTTCTGTAAACACAGAGCACGCTCACTGCGGTTGACGTCGTCGTGTCTCCAGTGCACATGCGGGACACTTTTGGGCTGTTTAATGTTCACACTGGAGATCACATATAAGTCGCATTTAATTGGAAATGTGAACGACCTCACAAAAACATCGGATTTCACAAAAAAATTGGAATTGAGCATTAAGCCCTGCAGTCTGAACGTAGCCTATTACTAAATGCATATTTGAGTCATCCTTGTAGGAAATACAAATCCAAACTTAAATGATCCACCCACATTCACATTCATAATCCACATTCACCAAGACAGGGAGGCAACGCCGGGCGAATTACGCCACGATCTGCCGATGGATCATGGACGCCTGGGCTCAGTCTCAAGTGTTGTCTGTTTGTTTCACTTAATGCACCTTATAATAAAGATGGAAAGCTTTAAAACTGTGAAACATTCCAGACAAAGCAATAACAGAACACATAACACATCACACAAAATATTGTGGAGGGCCGGGCCAAAATGTTTAACTCAATTCTGCATAATATTAATTGTATTTCTTTATTTTTTAAAAAAGCAGTAAATAGCATTGTTTTGGCGAGCTGTAGGACTGGTTAGAGTTTATATTATGACTAAGAAATGGAAAAAGGTTAGTTTAAAAAAAAAACTTACTTTCATGCATGAGGTAAAAGTGTAAAGTATGTTTATTTTGTAATTCCAAATGAGCATAAATGAGCCTATCAGGGTTAACCAAAGGGCCGTAAGTGGAGCTGGACAATGCCCCGGTCTGATCTACAGCCTCGAATAAACTGAATAAACATATTACAGTCACGACTGGACCTGTGTTGCCAGTGCCTTTACACATCCAATTTTTCTCACTCTCAGTTTATGTTCAGGCCTCATGTAAAAGCTCAGAACCTCCAGAATTCCCTCCCTGAGCTGCAGAGGCTTCACTACAACTGACTCATAACTGGCTGCAGGTGCTGAGGTTTAGTGTCCATTCAGATCAGAGAGAGGCATTTTATGTTTAAACCAGCTGGATTTTAACATCGAAACTGGCAACCCAAACGAGAGACTGATTGGATAATCGTCTGAAGAAGACCAAAAGATCAAATTATATCATCCATCAGTGGGACATTGTGTCAGATTTTTTGGTAATTAAAAATAAATCAGCCAAATTGTTATCAGTATTTGATTTAAACAAATGTCCTTGTTTCTGTGAACACGGGTCATGTTTAATATTAAATCTTACAGACAGTTTCTTTAAAGGGCCTGTGTTATGCTATTTTATGATCTATTTTTGTGTTTTGCTTCATTCACACATGTTTAACACACAAAGTTCTTCACACAGAGTTCTTCTCTCAAACAGAAAACACTCTGTTCCAACTTGTGACGTCATGTGGTAATACAAGAAGTGCTCCACTGTGTTTTTACACTCCATACACCTTCACTGGAATCATTTAGATCAGGGGTGCCCAATACGTTGATCCCGATCTACCAGTCGATCGCCAAGGTCATGTTGGTAGATCGTCGTGTCTTAGTACTTGTCTCGGACTCGATCGCGTTTGGACTCGGTCTTGTCTCTCACTCAAGGTCTGACACTCAACAAGTGTGATCATATTTCATTACGGCCGCTGCTGTTGGTAATAAACTTGTAGCGGGTGCAGGAGCGTGTGGGGCGTCTCAGTGCAGCCTGTGCGCTCATTTGAAACCCGCGGAGACTCTACGGCACATCACAAACACACACGCTCCCTATGCACGGCTCGTCTGCAACAGCGTGTGCCCTCGTGTACCAGCGTGCATCACAGGGCAGGTTCAACTTCCTAAACATCCTACCTGTCCATCTGCCTCACGTCAGCACGCCGCCCCTCGCCTTTTCACGCTCTCGCTCCTTCCTGCGTACAGCGAACACAAGCCCCTCCCACAGTGCGGCTGATTAGAAGAGCAAGACCAAACGTGAAGCAAAAACCAGTCTAAATTTGTGTTCCAGTGTTGGCACAAAGCAGGTCTACAGCATAGAGCGGATCTACAGAACAGACCTACTGCCACATTTGGCTGAAGTTTGCCTAACAAAAGTGCACAAATGCATCTGTGTTTGTCACGATGTGCGTTTGGTTTGGTAAACGTGCAGGAGCTGGTAAATATCACTGCAAAACCAGAAAAGAATGCAACTCCAGTTTGGAACTTTAAAAAAACAGGTTTAAAAATCTTCCTACTCACTTTTTTTTCACAGTTTTGTGTAAAGTGCCAGAGGAAGTTCTCTTAAAGAAGAGGTTCTCAAACTGTGGGTGAGGGTCCAAAAAAGGGGCACAGAGTTTTTCAGTGCAGTTTGCTTGGTTTTGTATTAGGTAGATCATTTGGACTTGGTCATTTTGTAAGTAGCTCACATGCTGAAAAAGTGTGAGCACCCTTGATTTAGATTATTTCAGCCTTGGATCAAAAGGCAAAAGGAGCTGTTAACTTGAAAACTACTACTACATGACATCACAAGGTGGAACTGAGCATTTTGAGCTTTGGAGATGTAGACAGACAAAAAAAAAAGTAACTCTAACATGTGTGAATGAAACAAAACATAACTCAGGTCTGTTTTTGATGACGTAACAAGAATATAACATGGCTTAAAGCTCACAAGAGTCCATTTTGCGTAATATAGGACCTTTAAAAGTGCAGTTACAAACCAGGTTTATGAAGAGGCGAGCCCAGTTACAGTAAGGAGGCATGCTTTTAAACCCTACCAGATAAACTTAAAACGATATGAAACCTGAAGTAGAGTATAAAAAATATATAGACACCGCTGTATCACTTGCTCCCTACGAAAGAAAAGCTTCACTCTTGTCACCGCGCGCTTAACTTAACGAAATATGTTCTACTTTTAAAAGAACAGGGCGTCTTGGTTAAGTCCAAACTGTCATCTTCAAAGTTTTCAAAGAGACCCCTTTTCTTTCTCCTCCATTAATAATTCTCATCACCTTTTCAATAGGTGAGGAGCTCCGTGCAGCCCGAGGTCAGAGCCGCTCTCAGAAGAACATGAAAACCTGGTATAATTGGAGTTTGAGTGGCCGGCACTGTCTCTCACCAAATCTCGAGCCCATGATGAGTCTGAATGTTTAATGTGTCCTACTTTTACTGATGCGGCGAAAAGGAGCGGTGTGGGGTTCTTTTGATTTAAAGGTCCTATATTGCAGTATTTTTTGGACTATAAGTTGCACCGGCCAAAAAATGCATAATGAAGAAGGAAAAAAAAAACATATAAGTCGCACTTTTTGGAGTAAATTTATTTTATAAAATCAGAGACCAGGACCCGACATTTCATTTTGAAAGTCAAGTTGTAGTAAAAACAATAGAACAGAGAACAACAGACTGTTAACGTCACATATGAACAGTTCTTCAGATAAATATAACATAAACAACAGAACAGAACAAGTTTACCAAACTCTCCATCTCACTCCAAATCACTAAATCCATTCAATTCTTCATCCTCGGTGTCACTTCTGAGCAGAAATGGGCATTCGATTAAATTTTCTTAATCAGTCAACGGGAGAATTAACAGTCGATTATTGATTAATCATTAACATTTTTATATTAAAATTATCATCATTATTATTACTATTTGCACTACTAATCTGCATAAATAAATTCAACTTTACGACATATAAACCGTAACCACTCTAGAGCCACATCAATCCATTTGACTTTATAGTGTGTTTAATGCAGTTTGAGCAAGTCTCACAGAAACGAAACTTAAAACCACATGGCTAATTTGCATAAACTAAGTGAAGAAAAAAACAGCTCTTGTGCGCTGATGCGACACGACTCACTGGAATACAGGTTAGTGTGACCATATTTGCGTTTGTCAAAACCAGGACACCGTACGGGGGGAGGGAGGTGGGGACTCGTCATCGACATTGTGCTACTCTCACCTGGCAAAACTTTTCCCCACTGGACACCGAAACACTGTGCACATGGCCTCCCACTTGTCCCGACCGGAACGGAAAGTGTGGAATTTTTTGTACAAGTCATCATTAAATACACATTTGCACTTCTGCACGTTGCAGGCTGACTGACTGTCTGCGTGCTCCTTCTGAGTGCAGAGAGCTACATATACAGACCCCTGTTTGGTCACCCTACACTATGCAGAGCAGCCTACATTCGGTTTGTCGATTAAAATGAACATAACTGATGAAATTCTTAATGATCAATTATCGATTAATCGACTAATTATACCCATTCCTACTTCTGAGTAACATCGTGACCTCCAGAGGTAACCGGAGCTTCAGTTCCTCTTCTGTGTAGCTGTCGTCAGACTCAGCATCAGTTCCAGTGAGAATTATTTGGGCCTTTCTGAATCCCGACAGGATGGTTTCAGTGTCACTGAAGTCCAGGCTTTGTCCATCCATCCAGTGACTTCCAGGAAAGTTGCACGGTGGATCCTCCCGTGAAGCTGTGTTCTCCTTCACCGTTTCCTGCCAGTCCTTCACAAGTTTCTCGTTCACTCCAAACTTTCTTTCTGCTGCTCGATTACCGTTTTCGGCTGAATATTTCACTACTTCCAGCAGGACAACGGCTCTTTCTGCAGGAGACATGCGCACACAAGCTTAGAGCACCTTCTCGTGGCTGTCAGTCTGAATTTTAATATGTATAAGTCGCACCGGAGTATTAGGACCTTACAAACTTTACAAATAAATTAAACTTACAGACAGCGTTAATACAAGTATTTGTCATGAATGCAGTTTTTTCATAGCCAAATGATGCACTTACAGCAGCAGAAATATTACTGTGTTGAAAATACTGAAGAAAGGAGGTTGTACAATATAAGGGGACACAAGTTAAAAACAGGCGGTGTTCTAGTTTAGGGAAGAAACGCCCATTTATGTTCCGCAGGCCAACTATACTGAATTAAAGAGACTTTGTTCCCTCATCAAAAACATGCCTTAAGTGTTCTTATATGTCATCAATGCATGTTTGAGTAATCTAGCGATCTCTCCTGAACCCTCCTTACCGTTATCTGTACGATTCTGTCCATTGCTTCGCCCACAAGCCGATGTCACCCAATTCTTCATAAATATACTCAAGCAGGATAGAAAACAATACTCTACAACAGGGGTGAGCAAACTACGGCCCAGGGGCCATATGTGGCCCCTCTATCTTTTTAATCCAGCCCGCTGAACTTGAGTAATACTAATCATAATCAAAATCATTTTCAGTGTTTTAAAAGTCATTTCAATAAAAAGCAAATACCGTGGCACTTGAAAGACAAATATTTTGTTGTAATGCTTTGTAATTATTTTCAGTTATGGGATATTTCAATAAAATGTTTTCTACTTATCCCATGTTATTTTTTTTTTTGCTTATGAGGTGAATTACCAAAAAACTCTACCCTTCCGTCAAATTTTAGAACCCTTTGTGGCCCACAAAAAAGTTTGCCCACCCCTGCTCTACAACAATGAAAGTGAAACTGATTAAAACTGTTAATACATTGTTTTCTGCAAATATAGCATTTTCAACACAATAAAAGGTAACATGATGATCTAGATATGTTATGTGTTAGCAGTTAATACTCAGATATGTGTTAATTTACTTGACAGAATGCCTAAAAAACTAATGACTACTCTTTTAGTAGTCTTAACAAAACATGGACAGAGAGTTCATTCATAACCAAAAAACAGTATTAAGATTCAGGCTTTGTAACGACTTCATTAAACTCAAACTCCTACAGCAGTGAGTTGGGCCAGTTATGATGCTCCGTCTTTGTTCAGGTCATGTAGCGTGGAAAGATGCTACTGATTAACTTTGATGATCCATGTTTAAAATCTTCTTCAGTAAAAAATAATGTGCATTTATTTGAGACAGAAATAATGAATACAATATATTTAGTCTCTTGCCATATATGTTGTTCTAATGAATATTTTCTTGATATTCCGTGCAGCCGTTCTAACCGCGGAGCTCTGTGTGTCTGTATGTGTGTTCAGGGTGAAGAATGTGACAGCAGGGGGCAGCGATGAGAAGCAGCAGTGGTTCTCTGTGGACGTGCCCCTCTCCTCTGGCACCAGTCTGCAGGTGGAGGGTCTGATTCCGGGCACCGTGTACCAGTTCAGCGTGCTCTCCAAGAACAAGATAGGCACGGGGCCGTACAGCGAGATCGTCACAGCACGGACGCTGGGTGAGTGCAGTTCAGGTGGACCGCCGCTCTGCTCTCTGTGAATAAACCAGGTCCGGGGTTTAAGATGGGGTACGTGTAAGAGGTGATGGAAAATGATATTATTTCTTCTTAACACCGCGCTCAGACTGCACACGGTCCAGGTGCGACTCCAATGTGGTTTTGTTATGGTGTTGCACTCACACCATGAGTTCACGCCAGAACTAACTCCCAAAGGAAAGAATCTACAGAACCATATCCTCACCTCCCCCGGCACCACCAGACTGCCACGCATGCAGTCTGAGCCCGGGTTAAGAGAACACATTATATTTGTATTTGCTGATATTCAACTCTTAACACTTACAGACAGTGTTGGGAAGGTGACTTTTAAAATGTATTCCCCTACAGATTACCGATTACACACACCAAAATGTAGTTTGTATCATAATCCATTACATTACTTAAAGTGAGTAATGTAATCTGAATACTTTTGGACTTACTTACTTGATTTTCTGTAGAGAAGCAAAGACTCGGATATCTTCACATAAGATGTTTTATCTGCTAAGAGACAATAAAAAGCCCAGACTTTCCTGAATATTAAAAATATTATTGATAGAAGAAGAGGAGACACGTCCACGCAGCATGATTTAGTCCTGTTAAATCCTGTTTTAGTCTGGTTTTAGTCCTGGTGTAGATCTAGTTTAGACCTGGTTTAGACCTGGCTTAGACCTGGTTTAGACCTGGTTTAGATCTAGTTTAGACCTGGTTTTAGCCCTGGTTTAGACCTGGTTTTAGTCCTGGTTTACACCTGGTTTAGACCTGGTTTTAGTTCTGGATTAGACCTGGTTTAGACCTGGTTTTAGTCCTGGTTTAGTCCTGGTTTAGTCCTGGTTTAGATCTAGTTTAGACCTGGTTTTTGTCCTGGTTCAATCCTGATTTAGTCCTGGTTTAGTGTCCAGCAATGAGTGGAATTACTAAAAAAAAAAAAAAAAAAAGGGGGATATAGCCCAAAATGTGAAAATAGGAAAATACTGCCATGTAATCCATTTATTTCAACAAAGTAACTGTAATCCAATTACCACTCACTGAAACAGTAACTGTAACTGAATACAGTTAATTTTAATTTTTTAATTAACTCTGATACATGTAATCTGTTACTCTCCAACACTGCTTACAGAATACATACTCCTGCCACATTCACACTGACAGTTTATCTTGTCACACATTAGTTTACTTAAAGAGAACATATTATGCACAGTTGGCTTTGAAAATTTGCAATATCCTGAAATTGAGGTTGAGTGCTCCAAAACGTTCTGTCTTCACGTCCCTCTCTGTCCTCCTCTGTCCTCCTCTGTCTCCGCCCACGTCTCTGTGCTTAGCGAGAATTGAAAAATTGCAACTCAGGGTCATAAATGTAGTGTTCAAAAATGTTGTCTGGTCATTTTTCATAAAATAAAGACATGAAGGAAAATGAACTGTTTACTACAGTCAAATGTCACCATGAAGAGGTGGGACCCTTCAGCTGTGAAATCAATTGTCCCATTTAGTACAACGTCCAACTCATGCCCCTGGTCTTCATACAGCTGACCTGAGGAGCTTGTGTTTGCACTCACCAAACCAAATCTCTTGACTTCACAGTTGGTGGACAGGCTGACATCAGCACAAATACATTTAGCTTTAGCTCTGTACTACACATTTACACACACAAGGCAATTACAGCATAAGAGAGAGTTTAAAGGAGCCACAGAAGCAGCTGCTCCCATGAGACTACATGTCTTCTTCTGCATTATTTTAATACTAATAATCATAATAATGCATCAGTTTTATATGTCGCTTTTCTGGACACTCAGAGATGTTTTACAGAGCATTATTAATTCACTCCACAATCAGTGGTGGTAAAGTGCTACTGTAGCCACAGCTGCCCTGGGACAGACTGATGGAAGCGAGGCTGCCTCCGATCACCACCATCACTCACACACACACCACCTTCATACTAGGCAATGTGGGTGAAGTGACAAATGGCAAATATACAACCTCTCAAGGAGGTTTGGAGTCAGAATGGACATGACTTCACAGGATTGGGTCAAAGCAACATTCTGATTCTATATTGTTGCTTTAATCATGGTCACCTGAACAGAGCCCAGGAAAATTCTGTTCTTCCGTATAACTTTAAAATGAAATAAATAAATATTGAAATAATAATGAAATGAATAAATATTGAAAAAGCATATTAAATGAATATATCAGAAGAGTTTGAATTTAGAGCAGCTGGTTACATTAAATTAAATAAACATACATTATTCAGCTTCATTAATATTGCAAATTTAGAAACTGTAGTAAACAAGGTAAATATGTCCTTCTGGGATTGGTTCTAATTAAGTGAAAATCAATGTTTGCAATAATATGCATTTTAAATATTTTCTTTATACAAATGTTGTATTTGTTCAAGGCCTTCTCCAAACATTTTACCATTTATATTCTAAATGATATATTTTGTTTATATCAGCCAGATCAGTGTTGTGTTTGTGTTTGCTTGTTGATATAATTCTATTCAGCACTGAGAAGAAGGAGAAAAGTCCTGAGTTCAGTAAACGTCTGTGTGGGGGGCAGAACTCTGAAATCTACTGAGAGAGTTTGTCTTTCAATAACCCAACACCATAGACTGTATAAAAGAAGTGGACTAAGTGAGTGGGACGTCACCCACAGCGTTCAGAGCCGCTCAAATGAGGCTCGCGATGTTAACTGTTAGATGAGCGAATCTGGAGCCAGACTCTATGTTATGAATAGGATTTTTTTGACTGACAAAAATTGGGATCATGTGTCGTGGGTTAATACGAACATTTTAAGACCAAAATGACAAGACTCACTGCAGCCGGTACAGAGAGAGGGACGACAAGATCATAATGTACAGTGTTTTCCAGGCTATTAGTTGCTCTGGATTATAAGACACACTGTCATTAAATGGTCTATTTTTGAACTTTTTTCACAAATAAACCGCACCAGACTTTAAAGGAAACACAACAGTTGGATGGGTCAGTGGGACTTTGTTTGTTGCGTTCACGGTGACTCTGGGCTTTGTTCAGTTGTGGCGTGTAGGGAGGGTGCTGTCTGGGACCAACGGATTGTCGGCGTGTTCGCAGTGACTCAGTTGTTCAGTTGTGTCTAGAAGTGGCACATTGCACTCGCTTTTTCGGTTCGTTCCTCCGTTCCGTTCCTCGTCGGCGTGGAGTGATGAGTGTGTCTGTGGGTGTGTTTTCGCTGTGCGGTCACTGTCTGCTCCGTGTGTGTTTTTTTTTTTTTTGGTAATTCCACTCATTGCCGGACACTAAACCAGGACCAAAACCAAGTCTAAACCAGGACTAAAACCAGGTCTAAACCAGATCTAAACCAGGACTAAACCAGGACTAAAACCAGGTCTAAACTAGATCTAAACCAGGTCTAAACCAGGACTAAACCAGGACTAAAACCAGGTCTAAATCAGGTCTAAACCAGGGCTAAAACCAGGTCTAAACCAGGAGTAAACCAGGTCTAAACCAGGACTAAAACCAGGTCTAAACCAGGACTAAAACCAGATCTAAAACCAGGTCTAAATCAGGACTAAACCAAGTCTAAACCAGGATTAAATCCAGGTCTAAACGAGGACTAAAACCGGTCTAAACCAGGACTAAAACCAGGTCTAAACCAGGGCTAAAACCAGGTCTAAACCAGATCTAAATCAGGACTAAAACAGGATTTACCAGGACTAAATCATGCCGCGCGGACCGTGTCTCCTCCTCTTCTATCAATAATATTTTTAATACAGTGAAGGAAAGACTCACCTTTTTATTGTCTTTAAGCAGATAAAACAAAACATCTTATGTGAAAATATCCTCATCTTTGCTACTCTACAAAATATCAAGTAATCCAAAGTGTTCAGATTACGTTACTCACTTTAAGTAATTTAATGGATTCCATTACAAACTACACTGTGGGGTATGTAATCTGTAATATGTAGGGGAATACATTTTAAAAGTCACCTTCCCAACACTGATTATATCTACTGTAGTTTGCTTTAAAACATTTGGAAAACCCGGCACCAACAAGACGCCAATGAAATACAACTAAATATTGTAAATGGCCACACCCCCGACTGAAGTCATATCAGGCCGAGAGAATCAGCGTTAAATGATTTCCCATTGTGTTTAGAACCAGCTTAAACTCACAGCTCCGCGCGGGTTGGTATCTGCGTACGACACCTGCTGGGATTCTGATTGGACGCCGCGTTTTCATTTCCAAAGCTAACTTTTTATTAGCAAGAGTCATTTATCTGGATGTGGCTCTCAGTCCGCAAATGATTTCTCTCATAGTATTTATTAATCATGTATCTGCTTGTGTGAGTCATATCTGTGTCCATGCTTCATATCAAAGACAACTCATTAGTTTACTTTGTAGTTTGAATCTGAGCTCTGAGGGAGAATACACGTGGGAGGGAGTTAATCTGTCCATGAAAAACACTCAGACTAGTCATTAATATGTCTGCATGTTTTATCCATCCGTAATGAACTGTCAGCTGTCTAATTCTCCAACTGGAACTTATTCTGTGCTTTGTTTTAACACAATCTGACCACAAAAAAAAACTGTCTTAGCTGGAACTACAACACATGAATGCTTATATTCCAACTATTTTAATGTTTCATCAGCACAAACAGACCTGGAGTTCGTAGGTTTGGTCTCAGTGTTTATGATGCACACTGCAAAAACCAAACAGCACATCTTCATCAGAAAGGGTCAAATGAGATAAGAAGTTGTGTAGATGTTTTATGAATTCTTTCCAAAAACACTCAGAGTCTGGGCAGGTCCAAAATAAGTGAGAGGTGGTTTCATTTTTCAGTTCAAAGTGTACAGTTCGTGTCCATTGTCCTTCTAAGATGATGCTTTAGATCAGGGTCCCCAGCCCCTGAGCCGGGGACTGGTACCGGGCCGTGGGTTGTTTGGTACCAGGCCGCGAAATTGCGAACCCCCCCTGATTGGACTGTCTGACTGTCCCCCCCTCCCCTACACCACGCGGACCATCCCTCCTCCCGTACGCCGTGAGGACCGTCCCCCCCTCCCATACATCGTGAGGGCCATCCCCCCTCCCGTACGCTGTGAAGCCCGTCCCCCCTCCCGTACGCCGCGAGAACCATCCCCTCTCCCGTCTGCCGCGAGGACCGCCCCACCTCCTGTACTCCGTGAAGACTGTCCCTCCTCCCATACGCCACGAGGACCATCCCTGCTCCCGTACGGCGCAAGGACCCCCCCCCCCCCTCCTGTACGCTGCGAGGACCATCCCCCTCTAGTACATCACAAGGACCATCCCTCCTCCTGTACATCATGTGTGCTGCACCCACTAAACCAGAACTAAAACAAGTCTAAAACAGGTCTAAAACCAAGACTAAAACAGGACTCCAGTCCACGAAATATTGTCTGATATAAAACCAGTCTGTGGTGCACAAAAGGTTGGGGACCACTGCTTTACCGGATAACAGTGATGTCGAAGTTTGTAGCAGATTTCTCTTTGCTTGTTGGTGATGAGATATTTGTGAGGTCATGTTCGTACATTTTTCCATTGAATATTGTCAGTAGAGTCGGGGTCTCACAGCGCATGAGTCGGGCTCTGTTTGGGAGGTGCACTTGTCTTTTTCCGTGGCGACTCATTATAAGACAAGTTTAATTGAAGATGAAGCCAAGTAAGTTCATTTTGAAATGTTTTTCAAAGTTTGGTGCAGCGTCTTCACTCACACCTGCTCAAGTCGACATCTTCAGGTGCGGCCCTGTCCTGCCGCTTCCCCAGTTTAGGCTCCTGGCTCCACTAATGACATCACTCTGTTGCAGCCAGTGAAATAGCGGCAGGGGTTACCCTGTCGTCATATCACTGAATACATCTCAGAACGTCTAATAACAAACCTACACCCTTACTGGAGTTGTGTTTTGTTTCATTCATACGTTTAACACACAAACCCTGCATATTAGTCGTGGAATTGCCAATTTAATCTGAACTAAAGATAAAAGGTAACTGTCAACTTGAAAACTATCACTGCATGACATCACAAGGTGGAACAGAGCATTTTGAGCTTTTAAGATGTAGATGGACTGAAGGCTGTGCAATTATTTGAAGTCTGATCGCGATTTTGATTTGTGTGTCAAACGTTCTCCAAACTCATATAATCGAGTTGAAACGAGTAAACCTCAACAAAGTTTATTTTGGGATATTTTTATATAAATAAGTACATTTATTTTATTTTTAAAATATAGAGATTGTAGAACAGCAGGATATATAGTCTATTTTGGATACATTTATGTTTTTCTATGCCTTATTTCATGTTCAAAGTATATTTCATTCATTTTATGTTTCATACAATCCAAAACGTGTCTAAGATTTATATTTATAGCCTATATTTATTTTCAATTTAAAAGTTTTGTGTAAATGATCAATAACAGTGTTTTTTTGAGAGAGGGAAATGCTGAATAAATACATCATGTAACAAAAAAAAACAAAAAATCGTCTGAATAATCGTGATTTCAACATTGACCAAAATAATTGTGACAATGATTTTTTCCATAATGGAGCAGCTCTAGACAGACTAATAATGCCCAGTTACTCAAACATACGTGAATGAAACAAAACACAACTCTGGGTATGTTTTCAATGAGTCAGTTTCATGTATAATAGGACCTTTAATAACTTTCACCAAGATGAAGCTAAAGAGACTACATCTTCACTGAATATATTTACAACAGAACAGTATTTTTCATTAAAAACACAAATTTGACATCTTTTCTGTGTCACCTTTGCTCCGTCTGCGTCATAACTCCTCTTCTCTCAGTTCATTTGGAGTGTGTGGATTCATCTTATTACAGAAGTGGCCATGGGCGCTGCTATCGTCATTCAGGTTAGACAGCAAATAAGTTCTATACAGTTTCTATTCAATTTAGTTCATCGTTCTGATGAATCATTCTGCAGAAATACAAAATGTTTTTCAGTTCACTTTAATACCGTATTTTCCGGGCTATTGGGCGCGCTCTTAAGCCTCCAACCCCATCAAAAAATGACTGCGTGCCCCACAATCCAGAGCGCCCTGTACACGAATCCACTGTGTCCCAGCACGACTTCAGTAAACTACAAAGCCACACCACCCGCAGCGCACGCAAACACACACAGAGCAGACAGCGACCACACAGTGAAAAACACCCGCAGTCACACTCATCACTCCACGCAGATGAGGAATGGGCGAGGAACGGACGGAAAAAGCGAGTGCAATGTGCCACTTCTAGACACAACTGAACAACTGAGTCACTGTGAACACACCAACAATCCAGCGGTCCCAGACAGCACCCTCCCTACACACCACAACTGAACAAAGCCCAGAGTCACCGTGAACGAACAAACAAAGTCCCACTGACCCATCCAACTGCTGTGTTTCGTTTTAAAGTCCGGTGTGTTTTATTTGTGAAAAAGGTTTGAAAATAGACCATTTAATGACAGTGCGCCTTATAATCCAGAGCTCCTAATAGCCCGGAAAATGAATGAAAAATATATTTCTTTTCTTTTTTTCCTTGTAAGAAGTCATACAGCTCTACCTTACATTTGTTCAATTACAGGTTTTATAGCTCAAAAACACCTCCGAAAACTGGCATTTTGACTGTGAGCGGGGTCGCCTCTCCACAGATGTGACCTACAACTTGGTCTGGTTTGGCCTCCATGAAGATAGAAAGATAGATGGATTTAATAATATACTGTGAAACATTCCAGACAAAGCAATAACATCTCCATGGAGAAAAGAATGAAAACAAAGCCCCAAATATATATTCAAATTTGAACAGGTCTAACGGTCTAATTTCAACATTGCCAAACTTTTTTAAACTCCTGAGCTAATGTCCCAAGATAAGGTCACTTTTGTGCATTTTCCAGACTAATACAGTAGCTGTACACCGTGATGGCGCCCTAGGGTGACGTTAATTGCTTCGCGCAGGCCCGTGCATCAGATATGTTTGTCACCTTAGCGTCTTCATTTAAATGGAGCCAAATGCATAAACAGAATTATGGGCCGGCTCTACTGTTTGTCATTTTAGTTATCGGTGGCTGGTTCTTCCTTCATCGTCTCGTATCAGAAAACACTTTAATAATCTCCCTCAGGTGGGATTTCTTCTCAAGGTGACTCCTCAGAGTGCTCCTTTCTGTAAAACAATAACTTTTACCTGCGTTTTGTGTTTCATTTGTTCTCATATTTGTCCTTCCACCAAGTCAGAAATGTGACGGTTGGAATTGACTCTTGAGTGACATAATGCATAGGGGTGTTCTACATACATGTGCCTTTATGGTGGAATGTTCAGCAGTTACCATGGAGACACCCATCCATCCATCCATTTTCTTCCACTTATCCGGGGCCGGGTCGCGGGGGCAGCAGCCTAAGCAGGGACTCCCAGACTTCCTTCACCCCAGACACGTCCTCCAGCTCCTCCGGGGGGACCCCGAGGCGTTCCCAGGCCAGCTGAGAGACATAGTCCCTCCAGCGTGTCCTGGGTCTTCCCCGGGGCCTCCTCCCGATGGGACATGCCCGGAACACCTCCCGAGGGAGGCGTCCAGGAGGCATCCAGAACAGATGCCCGAGCCACCTCAACTGGCTCCTCTCGATGTGGAGGAGCAGCGGCTCTACTCCGAGTTCCTCCCGTGTGACTGAGCTCCTCACCCTATCTCTAAGGGAGCGCCCAGCCACCCTGCGGAGGAAACTCATTTCGAGCGCTTGTATCGGCGATCTCGTCCTTTCGGTCACTACCCAGAGCTCATGACCATAGGTGAGAGTAGGAACGAAGACTGACCGGTAAATCGAGAGCTTCGCCTTTCGGCTCAGCTCCCGCTTCACCACAACGGTCCGATACAGCGACCGCATCACTGCAGACGCTGCACCGATCCGCCTGTCAATCTTACGTTCCGTCCTCCCCTCACTCGTGAACAAGACCCTGAGATACTTGAACTCCTCCACTTGAGGTAGGGACTCTCCACCCACCTGGAGAGGACAAGCCACCTTTTTCCGGTCAAGAACCATGGCCTCAGACTTAGAAGAGCTGATCTTCATCCCAGCTGCTTCGTGTCTCCATGGAAACACGATGCACACATTAGAAAGCACTGCCAAAAAAGATTTTAGATTGTCTGAAAATACTAAGTGGATTTAAACAGCACAATTCATGTATCATTCGACCATCCGTTTTTCAAAAATAAAACCAAAAATAAGAAATCAAAAAAACTATTTTCTTCATTTTTTGCCTCCAAAACTAAAATGAAAAAAAATTGATAACAATTAATTTTTTCAGTTTTCGATTTTGTGTTTAAATGAGTAATGGAAAAAATATATATATAATTTCCTGTTTCTGTGATTTAAACTGTGATGCTGGACTTTTGCACTGCATATGGACTGAACCAGGACTAAACCAGGACTACACCAGGACTCAACCAGCTCTAAACCAAGACTAAACCAGGACAAAACCAGTCAGTCGTGGTCTCAGTTCCAGTCTCAGTCCTGGTCTGTTTCTGATCTCAGTGCTGGTCCTGGTCCCGGTCTGGTCCTGGTCTCAGTCCTGGTCACCCGACAGTCTATGCGGGCACACCTCCGGGCCCATCCCGACACTCAGTACTGTTGTAGTCCTGTTTTAGTCCTGAACCAGGTCTAAACCAGGTCTAAACCAGGTCTAAAACCAGACTAAACCAGGAATAATCTTGGACTAGAACTTGGAATCTAGGACCGCAGGAGCAGGGTGTACACAAAGAGTGATCGGGCGACAGCTGCGATTTGCCCCGTGGAGCATGGAGTTCTGCACCGGTCCTTTCGCCCGATCACCCAACGGTCTACGTGGGTGCACCTCCGGGTACGTCGTGACATTTGGAACTATAACGATGGCGTTTGACTGCTGCTGATATTGCGGTGATTTTAGCGAATTTGTATGAAGAAAAACCCACCACTTCAGTTCAGGTTAAAAAAGCATTTTAACGAACGTTACTGACATTTGTACTGAGCAAAATATTACAGTTTTCCCTGTAATGCCTTACATTACTCTGTTACAGCAAAAAGCAACGCATTACAGTAATTTGTTACTTTTATAACACATTACTCCCAACACTGGTTCCAATTAAGTCAATTCCTTCAGGTTAGATTGGGTTAAAATAAAAATCAGATTAAACTCTAACCTGACAAAGCCTCAGACAGAGCGTGCTTAATGTTAACATATACGGTATATCTTTATTGTGGGTCCAGACACTAGTGATGGTGAAGATGAGGAGGTGGAGACAATGAGGAGGTTTATAGTTCTACTGCTGTACTAACAAAGACAAAGTTGTGGTCGGTATAGAAACAGGAAGAAGGCTTGAATGGACTAAAAGGTGACTGGACGAGAGGTACATCAAACATCATTTTGAGCTTAATGACGTTTTATTTAGTTCTTATTTTAGTTTTTGTCTGCATATGTATTATCGTGATGAAAAATGTGAAACCACATTTCGTCAATAACAATTAAGATCACTTGAATGATGCAGTCTGGCTCAGCCTCTCCAATGTGAACATCTGTGTCTGAATAGGATGGCGAATTTTAGAGAAAAAAATGTAATTGCTGTTCGTCTGACAAATACTGCCACTTATAAAATAATTAATGAGTCACTACATGATCCATTTTAAACACATTGGAGCATTCATGTTTGACAAAAACTGAAAAATGAAATGCTAAATAAAATTCCCTGCATTTCAGAGAATGCTTGTCGAGGTCTAAACCAGGGATCTTCAACGTTTTTCAGGCCAGGGACCAAAACTGATGGAGAGCTGGAACACGGACCCCGTAATATATATATGGCGTACAATTGTGTTTTATATTAAATTGGGCCTAGCGTCATGTATAAACAGCTACTCTGTTGTTGTACATTCAATACTAGGGGGATAGTTCATCGAAGTCGCTTAACATCTCCAGTTTAAGCTTCAACCTGTTCCATGACAGAAATGAGTCTGACCAAAGCTAATTCAGACCTGAAGTTTAAGCTGCACTTCGTACTTGTGGTGACTCTGAGAAAACCAGAGCAATGGAGCAACAACATCACGGAAAATGGGCTTGAAGTGTGACTTTTTTAATGATCTGAACGAGAGAGAAGCCACAGCACACAGGGGCAAGAGTGATTTGGAACAGACAACTTTTGAGGCCTTTCTGATCTGAGGACCGAGAGGAAAGATATGTCACCCCTTCCTCGCTCCACAGACAGAGAGGATGCGGATGCGGACTCCAGAGCCTGGTTAATACGCCTGGGAAATGAAGTTGCCTCACCTCTTCCCGATGCGCAGCAGTACGTTTGGAGCTTAAGTTCCGCTGTGCGTAAAAGTGAAACTATAACAGATCTCTTCACATGTACCAAACAAGAAATGATAATATCCGAGCCGACGTGTTTGCAGTTTGACAGGGAGCGAGAGATGAGGGAATGAAGAGAGAGACAGACGTGAACTGAGCACTGAAAACCAGTTCATTCTCATCCTTCAAAAATTAAGAAAAAAAAAGTCTAATCAACCAAAGATTTTGCGACCCACCTGTTGAAGACCTTTGATCTAAACCAACAAGACAAATCTCACCTGCTCTTAAAGATGTGAAAAACAGAACGATTTCAGTGGTTAAAACACAAACTGCTAACAAGAATTACCATGCTTACCCACATTTCCTGATTCTTGGATAATAAAATGTAGATAGTACATAGTGGACTTATTTTGACCTGAAGAGTTGCTTATATATCTGTACTGGAGCACGGGAACTTTCGCTCAGATACATGGGAGAAATTGGATACAGACTCTTTAATAATTCATTTTAAACAGGCTTTGACCGATGGCTTGGTACCAGCCGCATATATAATCCTCCCCAGCTTCTGCCCACAGCGGTGAGGCTGTTAAATCACACACTCTGATTGGACTCTATATTACTTTTACTACAGCCACTGTTGCACTGAATTACGGTGGCAGTGGGAAACACAATTTGGTTTTGTTTTTCTCAACATGAAAATGACAAATAAATGAATCTCATGTAATGTAATGAATGTAATATTTCTTCTGATTATTCAAAATGTGTTATTTTTGAGGGATAATACTTAGACTTTTAGTAGAAAATACAGAGGACTGGCTGCAGAATCCTCCAAAGTTTTCGCACTAGCTCTGGTGGTGAGTAATTAGAAGTAGCATCATTATCTGTGTCTACTAATTTTCGATGTTTAGACCTTACCTCTTGCAATAATTCAAACTGTAATTTCAATCTTCAACAGTTTTAAACAAAAATTTGTTTATGTAACAGGCTTCAATGAGTGCGTTTACATGCACATCAGTATCCCGGTTATTAGCCATATCCCGGTTATGTCAGTATTCGGGATACTGCATATACATGCGCACTGAGAAACCAGGATACTCATGTCCCTGTATTCATGATCAAATGGAGTATCCCGGATTCTTGACATAATCTTACAAATGCACAAGCACAAAAATTAACTTAAATCAATTTCTTAAACCAGGAAAAATACAAACCATGAGCTCCTTTATTATAGGAAGGTTGGGAGGTTTAACCAGCGGTGAGGAGCTGTGAGATCTCCCACAATCCACTGCACAAATCAAACCCAACAGATTCTTCATTAAAATCTGCATAAATAAACTTAACTTTACAACATATAAACCATAACCGTTATAGAGCCACATCAGCCCGTTTGATCATATAATTCAGCTTTGATCACATTTGTTTACGTTTTACAGGAACAAAACTTAAGACCGCATGGCTAATTAGCATAAACTGTTAGCGGCGATAAAAACAGCTGCTCCTTGTGCCGCTGATGTGGTTCAGCTTCTTTTGGACTAAAGGACACGACTCTGTGAATTATGTGTGTTCTTTTTGTGACAGAAGAGGTGCTAATGATGGTGAGTCTGTTCTGTGCGTGTACTGTAGGAGATAGTTCATGTTTTAGCTTTTCAGCGATCACACGTGTGCAGGTCACACGAGTCATTTTACTCATGTATGGTCACTTTATTTATGTTGCTACTGTTGCAGTGAAAAGACTGGAAAGTGTTTGTCTTTTGGACGCATGTGCACTCAACTTTATGTCGCCGTAACCAGGATACTGCGTATACATGCCACAGTATCCCGGTTACTATCGGAATAAACCAGCTACAGTAACCTGGTTTCTAATAACCGGGATGCTGCCATAACCAGGATACTGAAACTGGGATACTGTGTCTAAATGCACCATGAAGAAACCGGGATACTTAAAAAACCTGATCATAACCAGGATACTCATGTGCATGTAAACACACTCAATCACTAAATTCTATTCTTCTATTTTCTCCTTTCTCCATCAGATGCCGTTCCGCGGTCGAACACCCTGCTCCCCCCGTCCGCTCTGTCGGCCGGTCGTGACAGCGAGGGGGTCCTCTTACGCTGGACCCCTCCCCTGGACCAGTCCCCCCCGCTCTGGTCTTACGTCCTCCAGGCCCGAGCCGAGGATGAGGAGGAGTGGCTGACCGTAGACGAGCAGATCAGCCCTAACCGCAGTGAGACGGTGGTTCCGGGCCTGCACAAGGTAAGGCTGCCCTCCCTCAGAGACCAATCAAGTCCCAGTCCACAGCCGGGCCCCCGAGAATTGGATCTGGGCTACGGCTCCCGGCTCCTCGCTGCTGTAAAAATGCAATTATGAACAAAACATGGCAGGCGTCTCTTCTCAAACAACTATTTTATAAAGAGTCGCTGTACTATTTGAGGTGGAACCGTGTAACTTGTCTGCTTGTCTCCATGGAGATGTTATTCTTTACTTGGAATTTTCCTCAGTATGACACTTATTTATCTTTTTTTGAAGTTTTATTGGAAACAAAGGAAAATAATACACTGTAAAATGACACGGCAACATGATATCTACAGTCTACTTTCTCCTTTTCCGAAGATAAACAAAGTCACAGGACATGTATTACAGAAATGATCAAGGTTGGCACTTATTTATCTTGACCAGGCCAAGTTACAGGTCAGATCTGTGGAGGAGGAATGTATGTTTTTCAAGGTATTTGGCACACTCCTGGCAATGCAATAACATCTCATTGGAGACAAGTTACACAGTTCATCTACAAAGGGCTTAGATTACGCAAATACTCTTTTTAACCATTTGGTATTCAGTGTTCATGATTACTAGAGCAAACATAGACCACACTAAGGCTAAGATACAAAGTAGTCTTAATAAAAGCATACTGTTGTGTAGTGTCGTAGTACTCGAGATTGGTCTTGGTCTCGAGACTGTCTTAAAAAGGTATTTTCATGCTTCTAAATTAAGGTCTTAAAAAGTCTTAAATTATGTTGTCCAAGTCTCATTTTTTTTCACAAAGGTCTTAAATTTCAGTAGCCTATTTTTTTGTAGACTAAACCGGGCTGCAGTGCGACGTTAAGTGGAGGGAAGAAACAAAAAGGCAACAACGTGAAATCATGTAATGTGAATGAACGTCTTATTTGGAGTATGCGCAAACAATACTTTGGTTTGTGGCGCCGGTGGCAATGAGTAAACAATCAGTAGAGTGGAGGAAGACATTGGATGGACATGTGGAAGTGTAGATTTAATCCAAAGTGGCTCTTAGATTCTAGGTAAAGCACTGGTAGTTGGTTGGTCATTATTAGAATTGGATCTGGTGTTTTTTGCCGTCATAATGGGTGCAATGTTGGTCTTAATTTTCATTTAAGTGGTCTTAAAAGGTTCTTTAAAAAAAGTCTTAAATTTGGGATACTCAAACCTGGGGATACCCTGCTTGGTTTCTTCTTGGACTTGAGCGCATTTGGACTCGGACTTGTCTCGGTCTTGAAGGCGCTTGGACTTCGTCTTGTCTTGGACTCGAGGTCTGACACTGGTCGAGTGCGATCACATTCATTACGGCCGCTACTGTCTGCAACTTGTACTGGTGTGTAGGATGACGCGGGGCTTCTCACAGCAGCTTTTGCGCTCGTCTGGAGCCTGCAGACATTGCGCGGCACAAATTAGTACAGATGGCCCCAGCGCATGGCTTGACCGCAACAGCGTGGGAGGCAGGTTAAACTTTTTAAAACACGATCCTACCTGTTGGTCTGCCTCACGTCAACGCTCCCTTCTCGCCTATTCCGAGCTCTCTCCTCCCTCGAAGAGCAAGACGAAACAAGCCAAAAACGAATCCACATATGCTACAGTGTCTTTGTGTAGAGTAACCCCACTGTGATATGTGGGTTGAAGTTTACCTAATAAAAGTGCACAAATCCATTTGTATTTGTCACGATGGGTAAATAGGCTAAATAAGCTACCACCTCAAAACAAAAGAAAGTGACTCCAGTTAAGAACTTTGAAGCAGTTAAAAAGAAGGGGAACAGAGGGTTTAAGTGCAGTACAGTTTGCTTACCTAATTTTAAGCCTAAATGAACATTAATCAGATCAAATGGAAATAGATTTATAAAAACATTGATACAAATGTGCCAAAATAACTGTAAAATACAAATAAATGTAGAAAATGACAAAGATAGTCTCAATTTGGTCTCGGTGGGCTGTGGTCTCGGTCTTGTCTCGGTCTCGACCGTTAAAAGTCTTGGTCTTGTCTCGGTTTCAACCCTCAGAGATCTTGGTCTTCTCTCGGTCCCGGTACCCTGTGGTCTCAGACAGGTCTCGGCCTCGACTAGTGCGTTCTTGACTACAACACTACTGTTGTGTCCCTGAGCAAGACACCTAAAAGACGTTTTGAGTGTCTGCAAAAGCAATTTATTGTAATAGCAAACGCATTATGTTGAGCCTTAAGTCTGTTGAGTAAGTCTCTTCCTCTAAGTCTGATAAAAACACAACATTTTGAATTTACCAGATTTGTGGCATCACAGGTAAAAGTGCTCCTGTCCGTAAATCAAAATCTGAACATTTCTGTCGCCAAATCACAATCATTATAACTACACGCTTCTTTTAGCATGTTGCAAATTTGCTAACCCGAGTTGTTCTTTGATATTTTCTTTGCTGCCAGTAGATGGCGACCTAACCTCTGTTCCCAGTTTTGGAGCGCACCTCTAGAACAAGGTGTCTAATGTCTGAAGATAACCATTATTTTAAAAAGGGACAATTTTATTTCTGTGGCGTATTATCCAAGAATATGTTGAAAGACCTTTTGACGATACAAATAATGCATAATATTTGCTCTTAACCATTTTTGTGTCTTATTTTTTTCCAAACATTTCTATACGTATGTCTTTCCTGCGTCCTAAAACAGTCCTTGAAAGTATCTCCCGCCCTACACCTCTCCTTATCTCCCTTCACAATTATGCATACACATGTCAGCCATCGCTTCCATCCAATTTGGGAGCCGTGTACGCGCTCGGGCCTACACAAATTCAAATCGGGCCTATTAGCATGGCAGGCACAGCGCGTGTTGACAAAGTGCGGTTTCATATGGGACCCTCCCTGTGTGCTCTTCATTATGTGTGTGTGTGTGTGTTTGTATAGGACCGTGTGTACCGGCTGCGTCTGCTGTCCCGACGTGGAGAGATGCTGAGCGAGCCAAGTCCATCAGTCAATGTCAGCACTGAGGGTAGGTACACAGAACAACCTCACCCCACCTCCACTTCCTCTACCTGTCTGCTGCTCCCTCTTCTCTGTTTGGTATTCATTTTTAGGTCTTTTTTTTTTTTTATTTAGTTTGGTTTACGCTTAAATAAAGTACTTCCAATCAAAAGTTCGGACACACTTTTTATTTACAGTGTACACAGCAAAAAGTGGAGTGTTAAAATTGACTTTCACAGAATCAATTTTAACATTTTCTCAGAGTTTATATGAGTACAATCTGTTCTAGAGTTAATTTAACATTTTTGGAAATGTTAATTAAGTAACACTGGACCAAAGTTCTTGTTTAACCCCGAAATCTAGAGTTATATTCACATTTGAGAGTAAACAGATAACACTTTGTAGAGTTATCCTGATTTAGCAAAACAACACACAGAGGTATTTTATTTCTTTTTATTTTTACTTTATTTTAGTTCATTTAAGATAAAATTATGTACAAAACTGGTTCAAACTGGTCTTCTCTCAAAAGAGTTTGAAGTGACGAATGGGACGAGCCAAATTAAATCTAAGAGAAGTTGAATTAACACTAGAGGAAGTTGAATTAACCTCAACTACATCAACTCTGGCAAATAACCCCATAAATAAAATAAAATAAAATAAAATAACACTTTTGGTGTTAAAAACAACTCTGAAATATTTTACCCTAAAATTTTAACCCTCTAGTTTTTGCTGCGTAGAGTCTCACTGAAAGCATCAAAACTACCAATGAATGTTGTGTTTCCGCTTTCCACTCGCCGTTCATGCCGTTCTTCGCTGTATTTATGTCCGTTCACCACCGCCGTAGTCTTGGGTGCACAAAAATCTGCTGTGAAATCATCCATGTCCTTCTTTTTGTTCTTTAATAAATTTCAAAACCAGTATCCATCTCCCGTTCAAAAGCCTCACTGTCAAACCGAGCGCATCACTCACTTCATTTTTCCGTCGTCATGCGTCTGACCGCAAAACGCCATTTCCCCCACTAAATGATCCATATTATTTTCCCTCGTCATGCTACAGGCGCAAAGATACGGCAATATTGTAAAATGTATTTTCTTTTATTTTTCTATATTTTTGTTTATTTGGGTTTAGTGTTTAGTACAAGTATTTTTTGTGTTGATTGGGTGTTGGGAGGAACCTTGGTCTCCATCTTACAGTCAGTCTGGGGCAGGACATGTACAGAGAAGTTAACAATCTAGAGCTTGTGGTTTATGAAGCACATTTCTGCTGTTGTGTGTAAATATTGTAAATACCTTTTTGTTTCCATGTAATATCCCTGTATCATTCGTTCATTGGTTTTTACAAAATAAAAACAAAAATAAGAAAATGAAAAAAAAAAACTAACTATTTTCATCATTATTTGTCTCCAAAACTAAAATGAAAAAACGGATTACAATTACTTTTTTTTCAGTTTCGATTTTGTGTTTAAATGAATAATGGAAAAAAAGGGATAATGAAAGTTTTCCGTTTCTGACTTAAACTGAGATGCCAGACTTTTGCACCGCATACACACTGAAACAGGACTAAAACAGGACTACAACAGGACTAAATCAGGTCCCAGTCTCAGTCCTCGTCAGGTCCTGGTCTGGGCCCAGTCTGGGCCTGGTCGCAGTCCTAGTCTGGGCCCAGTTTCAGTCCTGATCTCAGTTCTGGTCTGGTCCTTATCTCAGTCTTGGTCTGGTCCTTGTCTGGGCACTGTCTGGTCCCGATCTCAGTCCTCGTCTCAGTCCCGGTCTCAGTCCTGGTCTGGTCCTGGTTTCAGTCCTGGTCTGGTCTGCGGTTTCAGTCCTGGTCTCAGTCCCGGTCTCAGTCCCGGACTCAGTCCTGGTTTCAGTCATGGTCACAGTCCTGGTCTGGGCCTGGTCTGGTCCAGGTCTCAGTTCCGGTCTGGTCCCGATCTCAGTCCTGGTCTCATTCCCGGTCTCAGTCCTGGTCCTGGTCCCGGCCTGGTCCTGGTCTCAGTCCCAGTCTCGGTCCCAGTCTGGTCCCAGTCTGGTCCCAGTCTGGTCCCAGTCTGGTCCCAATCTGGTCCCAGTCTGGTCCCAGTCTGGTCCTGGTCTCAGTAATGATCATTCAACAGTCTACACACCTTCGGGCCCATCTCAGTAATAGGATCTGTTATCCCTTTTTTTACATTATTTATTTACACACAAAATTGAAAACTATCTATATATTATCTGTTTTTTCATTTTGGTTTTGAAGACAAATAACGAAGAAAATAGTTGTTTTCTCATTTTCTTATTTTTGGTTTTATTTTGAAAAACAAATGAACGAATGTCACACGGATTCATCAGAAAGCTCATTGAGAGACGGCCAAGAGTTTGCAGCTCTGTCAACAAAACAAAGGGTGGATACTGTGAGGATTTGAACACAAAATCTAAAGTTATTTCACTTCTTTTGTAAAAGTAGAATGTAGTAAACAAAAAAAAATTATAAAAGTAAAGTTAGTGTATCATTTAAGTACGTCAAACTTTCACTACATCATTACTTCATTACATTTTAGAGCAGATATCTGAACTTTCAATTCCACTACATTTTTGAATCAAAATTGAAAAATAAATTCCAGTATTTTTTATTATCTTTCGACCTGCTAAAAAGAAGCTTTGAAAGGTTTGTTTTTAAGAAGTTCATAGTTTGAGTGAAAATGATTGGTTCAATTGTTTCGACTGAACAAAATCCAGCATCTTTACGAAACTCCAAACATTTGAAGCCTCTGAAGATCTCAAAATCCATCTGCAATACTTTTACTTTTTGCTCTTGAAGTACATTTTTAAACAGGTACTTTATTTTTGAAGCAGAATTTTTCTTGTGATAGTTTTACTTGAGTATGTACACTTTTATTTAATTTTGAAAAATAGATCTTTTTTATGATTATTATTTTGTACTTTATTTATGTTAGGGACTTTCCACATTATATAAACTATAGACAGTGTTGGGAAGGTGACTTTTAAAATGTATTCCCCTACAGATTACAGATTACATACCCCAAAATGTAGTTTGAAACGTAATCCATTAAATTACTTAAAGTGAGTAACGTAATCTGAATACTTTGGATTACTTGATTTGCTGTAGAGAAGCAAAGACTCGGATATCTTCACAAAAGATGTTTTGTCTGCTAAAAGAAAATAAAAAGGCGAGTCTTTACTTCACCGTATTAAATATATTATTGATAAAAGAGGAGGAGACACGGTCCGCGCGGCATGATTTACTCCTGTTAAATCCTGTTTTAGTTCTGGTTTAGTCCTGGTTTAGATCTAGTTTAGACCTGGTTTAGACCCGGTTTTAGAAATGGTTTAGACCTGGTTTTAGGCCTGGTTTAGATCTAGTTTAGACCTGGTTTAGATCTAGTTTAGACCTGGTTTTAGTCCTGTTTTAGACCTGGTTTTAGTCCTGGTTTAGATCTAGTTTAGGCCTGGTTTAGATCTATTTTAGACCTGGTTTTAGTCCTGGTTTAGACCTGGCTTTAGTCCTGGTTTAGTCCTGGTTTAGACCTGGTTTAGATCTAGTTTAGACCTGGTTTTAGTCCTGTTTTAGACCTGGTTTTAGTCCTGGTTTAGTCCTGGTTTAGACCTGGTTGAGATCTAGTTTAGACCTGGTTTTAGTCCTGGTTCAATCCTGATTTAGTCCTGGTTTAGACTTGGTTTTAGTCCTGGTTTAGTGTCCAGCAATGAGTAGAATTACCAAGAAAAAAAAAGAAAAAAAAAGGATATAGCCCAAAATGTGAAAACAGGAAAACACCGCTGTATAATCCATTTATTTCAACAATGTAACTGTAATCCAATTACCACTCACTGAAACAGTAACTGTAACTGAATACAGTTACTCATAATTTGTACTCTGATTACGTAACTCTGGTACATGTTACTGTTACTCCCCAACACTGGATATAGAACATGTCACCATTTTGTAGCTCTACAGTCCAGCCTTTTCCCCACCTCCTGTCTCCACCTATCTCCTCCTCCATCTCTCTTCTTCTCGCATGTTTTTTTTTTCTTTTTTTTTCCCCAACTTTTTTCTCCCTTCGTTTTCCTCGTGTCCTTTTGTTTCTCAGAGCAGAATTAGAGCAGGTCCCCCGGGGAGCGCTGTCCGTTACAAGGCTGACAGATAGAAACAGCTCCACTAATAACACGGGGCGAGAGTTAGAAAAAGAGAGCAGATTGGAGACGGTGTTTTCTATGTAAATGCTGCATGAATGTTTCATCAGATACGCTATCAGCCCGCAGAGGAGCGCGCCCCTATCTCCAAATCAGTTTTATTTTTTCCAAGAATGTGCAATATATGTCTGGTTTTATGGAAAATTGGATCATTCTATAAGATAAGTAACTACGGCTCATGCAAGTTTGGTTTGTTATTTGCGAAAGTAAAGGGGAAAAAACTGAAGGTAGGAGATGTCAGGATTGTAGCATCTTTAAGACTGTAAAACCTTAAAATGTTTATAATTTTATGTTTTTCTTATTCTGTTCAATATTTATAATAGTTTTACTTCATTTAAGCAGGGGTTTGTGGAAAAAAGTTGCAAAAAAAGTAGAAAAATATAGGAAGTATGCATAAGGAAGGCATTTTTCAGACATTTGAAACATTCGTTTAACACAGTGGTCTCCAACTTTTTTCCTCTGGTGAGCTGCCTTTACAAAAACAAAAATTGCAATCCAGTTTTAGAGGTCACAAGAGGCAATGCAGCTAAATGATATACCGTATTTTTCGGGCTATAAGTCACTCCGGAGTATAAGTTGCTCCAGCCAAAAATCATGTATGAAGAAGAAAAAAATATATATAAGTTGCACCGGACTATAAGTCACTCCTTTTGGGGGAAATTTATTTTAGAAAATCGAAGACCAGGAACCGACATTTCATCTTGAAATGCAACAGAATTTGCATTTTAATATAAGTAATAAAACAATAGAACAGAGAACAACAGGCTGTTAACGTCACATATGAACAATTGTTCAGATCACTATAGCATAAGCAACAGAACAAGTTTACCAAAGTCTCCATCTCACTCCAAATCACTCAATTCTTCGGAGGTAAACAGAGCGCCGCTTCTTCTTCTGTGTAGCTGTTGTCAGACTCAGCATCAGCTCCAGTTAGAATTACTCGGGACTTTCTGAATCCCGACAGGATGGTTTCGATTGTCATTGAAGTCCAGGCTTTGTCGATCCATCCAGTGACTTTCAGGAAAGTTACATGGTGCATCCTCCCAGTTCCCAGTTATAATGTAGCTGTGTTTTCCATCCTCACTTTCCAGTCCCTCACAAGTTTCTCGCTCACTCCAAACTTTCTTTCTGCTGCTCGATTACTGTTTCCGGTTGAATATTTCACTACTTGCAGCAGGACAGTGGCTCTTTCTGCAGGAGACATGCACAGTAGAGTGAAGTGACAGTGGTACAGGAGTAACAGGAGCAGCAGATACTGACACACAAGCCTAGAACCTAATATATAAGTTGCACCGGAGTATAAGTCGCAGAAAACACCCAAACCATGAAAAAAGTGTGACTTATTTATTCGCATTTTGACTCACTAGGGAATGAGGTCCTTTGTCCAAAATTCCAAACTGTCTCTTTACATATACCCACATTAACTATATTTTAGTGAAATGCGTAGTCTAACTTATCATCTGCACAAAATCGTAGTATTTGAAAGACTGCAACCTGAAGTGGAGATAGGGCTTAGTTATAAAAGACTAAAATGCATTTCTCTGATCTGAATAGTCACTACCTATACCCCAGCTCCTACAGCCAACATGAACCAGTGCTAGTGCAGCATCTGCATAGAAAAACATGTTTGTGTCCTCTATCTGCAGGTTACAGCTCTGGCGACACAGGTTCAGTTGTGATTGTTACACCTTTTTTTTCAAATTTGGAGAGTGCAGGTTACATACAGTTTCTTTTTAGAGATTTTTAAAGGTCTTATATTACACAAAATTGACTCTTGTGAGCTTTTAGCCGTGTTATAATGCTATTACCTCCCCAAAACATACCTGGAGTTGTGTTTTGTTTCATTCGCACATGAAGGACAAAGCTCAAAATGCTCAAACTTTTTACATACGTTGCTTTTTAAAAATAATTTTCAATTAAAACAAAAGACATGAATTCTTTTCTTCTCCTTTGCCATTTCACATCAAATTAAACCCAGTCGATTCCCTCAGAGTCTGGCTGCCGCAGAATTACCTCTTGACTTATCAGTTCAAATGTACCAAGCCAATAATTAAGCTCTGCAATAAATCTGTTCACACTTCAATCCAAATTCCATCTGCACAACAATCTGCACAGCTCTGCCCATCACACGGAATCAGATGGGTTTTTTATTTTAAGCGCAAAGAGTTGTTTTTCTTATCGTAAAGGTGCATGGTGTAACTTTTTGTATGAGGGTCCGTCACCTGCTTGTTTCTATGGATATGTCGCTGCACAACCTGGAATGTTCCACAGTGCGACATTTATTTGATTACAAGTGGTTTTATAGCTCAGAAATACTAAGGGTGTAGGTTTACATAGGGATGGTGGGGACATGTCACGACCAATATTTGGGAAAGACAAAATAGTCCCTACCAATATTTGCCATTTTATCTTAATAAACATACATTTATTTTTGATATTTTCCCAAACTCAATAGTAGTAAATGAACTTGTTTTAATTCACATTTTGTTTATTGGACGTTCTGAGATGTATTCAGTGATATGATGACAGGCAGTAGTAGTAGTAGTAGTAGTAGTAGTAGTAGTAAGTAGTAGTTGTAGTAGTAGTAGTAGGAGTAGGAGTAGCAGTAGCAGTAGCAGTAGTGGGAGTAGTAGTAGGAGGAGCAGTTGTAGTAGGAGGAGGAGTAGTAGTAGGAGTAGTAGTAGTAGTAGGAGTAGGAGTAGTAGTAGTAGTAGTAGTAGTAGTAGTAGTAGTTGTAGTAGTAGTAGTAGTAGGAGGAGCAGTAGTAGGAGTAGTAGTAGGAGTAGTAGTAGTAGTAGTAGGAGCAGTTGTAGTAGTAGTAGTAGTAGTAGTAGTAGTAGTAGTAGTAGTAGTAGTAGTAGGAGTAGTTGTAGTTGTAGTAGTTGTAGTAGGAGCTGTAGTAGTAGTAGGAGTAGTAGTAGGAGGTAGTAGTTGTTGGTAGCAGCAGTTGTAGTAGGAGGAGGAGTAGTAGGAGTAAGTAGTAGTAGTAGTAGTGGTTGTATAGTAGGGATTAGTAGTTAGTAGTAGTTAGGAGTAGTAGTAGGAGTAGTTGTAGTAGTAGTAGGAGTAGTAGTAGTTGTAGTAGTAGTAGTTGTAGTAGTAGGAGTAGGCAGGAGTAGTAGGAGTAGGAGTAATAGGTTAAGTAATAGTAGTAGTAGTAGTAGTAGTAGTAGTAGTAGTAGTAGTAGTAGTAGTAGTAGTAGTAGTAGTAGTAGTAGTAGTAGTAGTAGTAGTAGTAGCAGTAGTAGTAGTAGTAGTCAGTAGTAGTAGTAGTAGCAGTAGTAGTAGTAGTAGTAGTAGTAGTAAACCATAAAATTCCAGGTGACTCACATCCATGTCTGTCTGTGCTGTTCCAGGTATGGACATGTACCCGTCCACGTCCCGCCTCTTGGAGTTCGGTCCCGAGCCCTTATTGGCTGGTGTGCTGGGGGGCGTGGCCTTCATGTGTCTGGCCCTGGTTCTTCTGCTGGGGGTCGCCTGTCTGATCAGCCACAAGAGAGAGCGCCGCCGCCGGGAGAGGACACACGGTACACACAAGAGAATTCTTTGGATAGTTTGATAGTCTTTCTTGTTTTTTTTGTTTGTTTTTATTAATCACAGGTACTTTATTCCTTCTCTAAAAAGATACAGTCATCCACATCAAGCCTTTAACAAATTTTGAAGTATAATTTTTGAGAAAAATACAGGTGATAATACTGTATTGAAACTATTTATGTTGCTACTTCATGAAAAACATACCTGGAGTTGTGTTTTGTTTCATTCACGTTTGAGTAATCCCAGAGGTGTAGTGGGCGTGGTATTCGGGCGTACGTCGTCCATCCACTCTCCCAACCTGAGATATAAAAAAATAACAAATATGAAACAAACTGGAGCTACTGGCAACGGTGAAAACAAACTACATAGACTCCTGATATCTGCAGTACTGTCCTATACTGACCTGAGACATGAGGGATCAGGACTAAACCAGGACTGAACCAGGTCTAAACCAGAACTGAACCAGGACTCGCTGTCAGGACGGGTTTGGAGGTGTGCGTAGACCGCTGGGTGACAGCAGGAAAAAGAACCGGCTCAGAGCTTCGCGCCCCACGGGGCTAAGGGCAGTCGTTGTCCGATCACGATTTGTGGACATCCTGCTCCAAGTCTTGCGTTCTCTCTCTCTCTCTCTCGAGTCCAAGATTAGTCCAAGATTAGTCCTGGTTCAGTGCTGGTTTAGTCCTGTTTTAGTCCTGGTTCAGGCCTGGTTCAGTCCTGTTTTAGTCCTGGTTCAGGCCTGGTTTAGTCCTGGTTCAGTCCTGTTTTAGTCCTGGTTCAGTCCTGGTTCAGTTCTGGTTCAGTCCTGGTTCAGTCCTGTTTTAGTCCTGGTTCAGTGCTGGTTTAGTCCTGTTTTAGTCCTGGTTCAGTCCTGTTTTAGTCCTGGTTTAGTCCTGTTTTAGTCCTGTTTTAGTCCTGTTTTAGTCCTGGTTTAGTCCTGGTTCAGTGCTGGTTTAGTCCTGTTTTTGTCCTGGTTCAGTCCTCCTGGTTCAGTCCTGTTTTAGTCCGGTTTTAGTCCTTGTTCAGTCCTGTTTTAGTCCTGGTTCAGTTCTGGTTTAGTCCTGCTTCAGTCCTGTTTTAGTCCTGTTTTAGTCCTGGTTCAGTCCTGGTTCATGTGTTGTAGTCTATGATTTCTGTTCTGTAGTTGATTATGAAAGGCATTAACATTAATAACATTCCACATTATTTTTCACGAATCACGTACCCCCACTTAAAAAATCCCCACTTCACCACTGCACATGACATCACAAGGTGGATCAGTGTGTTTTCTGTTTGAGAGAAGAACTGAGCCTAAATCTACAAGCGCGTTTGTGTTTTAAACATGTGTGAATGAAACAAAACACAACTCCAGGTCTGTTTGTGACGACGAAACATTAGAACGTACATCAGAAAATAGCGCAATGTGAGCCAGTCCAGCCAAAGCAATGAGATCACCATGGAGACACTGCCAGGAAAGTTACACAGTGCCTCTTTAAATATCACACATTGATAAACTGCATTCTAAACAACACCTTATTGATTAGTCCAAGCGTAATAAACTATGACAAAACCACATCCCTCACTTCAGTCTGCCGAGGTCTTTAACTTGTCCGGTCTGTTTTCAAATTACTGATGTGGTTTACGCTTTGTGCTAATTAACCTAACCCCTCATTAGCGTCTGATTAATGTAAGTGTAATTAAGTGTGTGGGCAGGAGCGCCCCCTCTGCCCGTGTCTGGTATTTTGCTTTAACTTGAACTGCTGTTGTTTTACATGGGATCAGTGTGACTTTTTTTTTTTTTCGTAATGAGTCCAACCCCGTCCTCTTCTCTCCCTTTCAGAAGCCCCTCCCTCCATCTACAAACGCTCCTCCTCCATGTAAGTACCCACGATGCATTTCACTGCCTGTCCATGGATCTGCCTTTCTTCTGTCCTTCTGTTTTCCTTGTATTTGAGCAACATTTGTCTTATCAGGGTTGTCAAAAGTATCAAAAAACGAATGCTGATCGATACTAAAACCAGTAACGAAGTGAGATACTTGTTTGAGCAGGTATCGACACAAAAAAAGCACATTCACAGGACAGAAATGAAGCTTTCCTGAATTGTTTTAGAATGATCTTGAGCTGTATCAGAACAAGTATAAGAGCACATAGACTAGTATACACCCGTGGTCCACTATGGAACCTACCTGGACCACTGAGGGATTACACAGATAGAAAACCACATGGGAATAAAAAAGAAAGTACTGTATTTTTCCTGTAGCAAAAGCAAAATATATGCACATTTTTCCTTTTTAAATGTTTTTACAAGATCTAAGGCTGCGTTCAGACTGCAGCCTGAAGTGACCCAAATCCGATTTTTTGGCCTCTATGTTCCTGTATCTGATCTTTTAATGACAGTCTGAACGACACAGATCTGATTTTTTCAAATGCGACCCAGGCCACTTGGATATGTGCTCCTGAAACTGATACAGCTGATCTTTTGACATGCGACTTCAGTCTGAACGGCCAAAGCGCATTCATTCGAACTACACGTTATCAACAAGCCACAAACGTCACTATTCTGCGCTGAAGTAGGCGAAAATTGTTAATGAACTCTGTGTCACCAAAGCGAAGCACATCACCACTCACCACTCTTGGCAACGTCTCCACATCCACATGTTCCTTTCAACGGACGTCGCTGCCGCTGTCCCACAAAACACCACCGGCAAAAACCTCGTCCTTCTCCTTCTCAATCTCCTCCTTAAAACAAGTAAGTTGTTCATGTTCTGGCTCTGGTACGAGAGAAACTTTAAAATCTCCAGGTGCTCAATGCTGCGTCCATGTTTGGACAACTTCCGTAAACACAGAGCACGCTCGCTGCGGTTGATGTCGTCGTGTCTCCAGTGCACATGCGGGACACTTTCGGGCCGTTTAATGTTCACACTGGAGTCACATACAAGTCACATTTAATAGGAAATGTGAACGACCTCGCAAAAAACATCGGATTTCACAAAAAAAACGGAGGTGAGCATTAAACCCTGCAGTCTGAACGTAGCCTTAGAGTGAATCATTACAGCCAGAACAGAACAAATTCAGATTTTAAAGTGCTTCAAAACTCACAGGCCTCAAGTCCGAGTCAAGTTCCAAGTCATTGACCTTCAAGTCCTAAGTCTTAATCGATTTCATCAAGTCAAGTCTCAAGTCCTAAAAATAAATATAAAAATAAAAATTGTGATTCAAGTCTGACGACGACAATCCGTTGTCCCAGACAGCAGCCTCCCTACACGCCACAACTGAACAAAGCCCAGAGTCACCGTGAACGCACCAAACAAAGTCCCACTGAGCCATCAAATGGTTGTGTTTCATAAAAATCCGATGTGGTTAATTTGTGAAAAAAAGTTTGAAAATAGACCTACTTGACCTACTTGGACCACTGAGGGATTACACAGATATAAAACCACATGGGAATAAAAAGAAAATACTGTATTTTTCATATAGGAGTATATAAGAGTTGTAGAAATGCAAATGTTTCTTTTTTAAATGTCTTGACAAGATCTTAGAGTGAATCATTATGTTCAGAATACAACAAATTCAGATTTCAAAGTGCTTCTCAAATCACAGGTCTCAAGTCCGAGTCAAGTCCCAAGTCACTGACCTTCAAGTCCAAGTCCCAAGTCTTAGTCCATTTTATCAAGTCAAGTCTCAGGCCCTAAAAATAGTGACTCAAGTCTGACTCTACTTAAAGATAATTAAAGTATAATTGAATACAAAGGTATATTTATTTAATGTGTTAAGACCCTGTGCCAAGGCCAAGACAAAAAGAAGGAGACAAGAGGCTGGATTTTAAAATAAACTATACAGTATTTATGAACTAAACATCCACTGTTACTGCCTTTTCCGTTTGCACGACTCCTTATTTTTGGCACATGATTCAAAGCAGTGTACAATAACTGCCAAATAAGGGTCAAAGGTCAGTTTTGAGCTCAATATTTTTCACAATATTTATTCACATGATAAAGGAGGTTACAAATACAAACAAAATGACATTAACTCATTTTTAACCAAACATATGTTACTGCGTTTTGTTTTTGTTGAGCAGAACACTAGCCCCAGTACAGATATATTGTGGTGATGGGCGAATGGAGCCTCGTGAAGCACTGACACCTCAGTCGCAATATTGTCTCAAATGGTTCGATGTGTCTGAGGCCTTGGAGAAACACTGACCTCTAGTGGACAAATTTAACAATAAGACAATACTTGTGTGCAGAGCATACACTGTATCTAACAACAACAGTAATAATGATTATTTTAAATAATATGTAAAGAGCAACATAAATAGTTGCTGTAAATAAGAAAATAGGTGTTTCCTTGTTTGGTGGAATTAGATCAAAGTGATCCCAAACCATGGATCACTTTTTTCCACTTGTAGATGCCATCGAAAATGAAATAAATGCCTAAAGTTGCCAAAAGTCGCCAAAATCACCACTAACGTCACACAATACTCCTCACTACCCAACATTTTTAACAAATATTGGTGCATCTTTTATACTGTAGCAGTTCAGTGCTTGTCAAACCACAGAAGTGCGCTGAACACTCTGAAGCACTCTGAACCAATCACAGAGCGGGACATTTGCTGAGCCAATGAAATGCTTCGATACACTGAAGCGATTGACACGTAGAGTGAAGCAGTAGGGGGAAGGACCGACACTTCCACACTTTGGTCACGTGAGCGGCTGCTGCGAGACGAGCTCCGAGGCAGTGCTTCAGAGCAATTTGTTTCAGAAAGAACGAGACGTGCTCCAGAGCTCCGACTCATTTGCTCGTCACTAATATATTGTACAAACAGCTTTAAATCCACTGTGTACTGGACTGCATCAAATTGTAAAGCATTTTATTATTTCATAATAAGGAAGTGCTTGCTAGCATGCTGGTTGTAGCCATGATGCAAACTCCGCTCTAGTCTTTGAAAGTTTTGAAAAGCCCTTATAAACTCATTGCAGTGAATAATTTGCCAGACTGGTGCCACCTAGTGCCTCCGCTCAATTTCATTTCTCTCCAGTGACTAGGTCAGGAATTGGAATACACTAGACAGTTTGCAAGAACCCCGGAAGGTGAGGACCATGCACTGGCCAATCAGTGAAGAGCTGTGAAGCCATGACGTCAAACTCAAGCTCCTGTCTGGCTCCCTTTTGTGGAACAGCACAACAGTAAACAAAGAGGTTGAGATGGATGTAGACGAAGACAGACATTCTGTGTTGGCAACGATTCCAGAGATCAAGGTTTTACAACAAATCGAACAAAGAGAATGTTTGGTGAATTTTATCAAGGGGAAAGATGTTATTGCCCTTCTTCCTACAGGATTTGGTGCATTACATACCTCATGAGCAAACAGCAGCGATTGGTTAAATAAAAAAGTACCTGCCGATTGTTGAGCGAACGAATCCTAATGCTGCGAGGTCAGACAGTTTCCACGAAGTGAAACCAACTGTCCCAGGGCAGCCTTGACTACAGAAATAGCTTATCACCACCAAGTATGATGAGAATGAATAATGACCACATTGTAGTGCTTTGAGAGGCTATTAAAATGGGTTGATTTTGTGTGACATCATTTTGAACAGCACACAGTTTAACATGGTGCTCAAGCGCAGGTCAGAGGTTTTTGATAGAATTTGTCTTTTAACTTCGATACTGTCCATGTCTTAAAGCAGGGGTGTCAAACTTATTTTGGTCCAGGCACCGTATCCAACCTACTTTGATCCCAAAGGGGCCAGATCAGAAAACTCATGACATATAAACCCCAAAAATAACAAGAAGTTCAAATATTTGTGCAGAGAAATGTAAATCTATTACAGAAATATTTTTTAATTGATGAACTCTTTCTTTTACAAAATATTATAAAATTATGAACAACCTGAAACTTAAAAAAAATATACAATTTCAGCACAATGTTTTAACATTAACTTGTATGTAAATAGGAATAAGTTCATTTTTGTGGTAAAATCCTGTACTCTGCTCCACTTTTCTCATTTGGACATTTTGCTGATGAGGGTGTCACGGTCAACAGTCAAAACGATCGTCCTTTAAGAGAGTTTGGAAAGAGACAAGTCTTCATTTGTGCTGCTCTGGTGGGAGGGGCCACGTACAGAGACGCTGGAGACGCTGCTGTGATAAACACCAGAGAAAATTAACAATATTTTTATAGAAAATATAATTCAAATATTTTAATAGAAAATCTGTGGAGGGCCAGATTAAAGGTCTTGGAGGGCCGGATCCGGCCCCTGGACTGTATGTTTGACACCCCTGGCTTAAAGGGACAGTCCGGAATTTTGGCACATGTCAATGGCCGTAGTTAGTCTGTCTTTAAAACATTCTTACCCACTCCAGGCAAAGCTCTTCTTCTTCTTCTTCTTCTTTTTTTCTGTTTTACTTTTGGTCAGTTTGGTCTCTCGGCAAAGAAGCTTTCATTTGGAAACATCAAAACCACTCTACACTGAAAGATGTTTTAATACTGAATTTAATCAACCTGCCACCATAGAGTTGTATTGGACATTTTAACTTCAAAGGCTGTTTTCTCAAAATGCATTTTCCTCTCATAGGGACAGATCACTTCTTAAAGTAGCACCGAGAAACTTGTCATCTACAGAAGAAGTTTCAAACTGAAGATTTTATTCCAATCCACCTGCAGAGTCTCACCTTGACAAGTTCCAACATGTGCATTATTAAACTATAGATGTTTACTACTAAAGGAGTGACGCGCCCACGTAGACACTTTATTCTTCCATTTAAAAACATATAGACACTTATAAAATTGTATAGCTTCAAACTTAATCAGCTTTAATTAGTCCTGCGTGAATTATGGTTTAGCAAATATATATTTTCCTGCAGTTCCAGAGCCAGAAAAAAAGAGTTCATTTAGACTTTTATAATTTATAGAGTAATGCTGGTACTTATTGTTGTCAGTTCAAGGGAAAAAGCTGGAGCCGCATATTAAAGTCCAATTATCATACATTACAATATCATTTAAAGACACTTCTTAAAACATGAAAAACAAAACTAGATCATTTTAAACAGTTTTCAGTGGTCCAAAGTTATTCGTCACTTACCTTATGCATTCAGAGCGTCCTAATTATTCACTAACCTGATTCATCAGCCGTCTGACCTTGCAGCATTAGGATTCGTTCGCTCGACGGTAGGTGAATCCGTGTGTCATTCGTTCATTAGTTTTTCAATATAAAACCAAAAATAAGAAAACGAAAAAACAACTGTTATTTGTCTCCAAAACCAAAATGAAAAAACGGATAACGATTTGTTTTTTTCAGTTTTCGATTTTATGTTTAAATGAAGAATGGAAAAAAAACGGATAATGGCCATTTCCCGTTTCCATGACTGCGATGCCGGACTTTTGCACCGCATACAGACTGAACCAAGACTGATCCAGGTCTGGGACCAGACCAGGACCAGACCGGGACACCCCTGCACTAGACGGTTTGCAAGAACACTAAAAGTTGTAGACCGCACCGGCCAATTAGTGAAGAGCTGTGAAGCCATGAAGTTAAACTCAAACGCCTGTCTGGGTTCCTTTTGTGGTTTTAAAGGCTGGAACAAAGAGAATGTTTGGTGAATTTTATCAACAGGAAAGACGTTATTGTCCTTCTTCCTACGGGATTTGGTGCATTACATACGTCATGACCAAATAACAGTGATTGGTTAAATATAAAATGTACCTGCCTACAATCCGTGTATCATTCGTTCATTTGTTTTTCAATATAAATTCACAAATAAGAAAATGAAAAATCAAGTTTTCTTCATTATTTGTCTCCAAAACCAAAATGAAAAAACGGATAACGATTAGATTTTTTCAGTTTTCGATTTTGTGTTTAAAAGAAGAATGGAAAAACGGATAACAGCCCGTTTATGTGACTTCCGTGACTGCGATGCCGGATTTTTGAGCTGCATATGGACTGAACCAAGACTGATCCAGGTCCGGGACCAACACCGGGACCAGAGCAGGTCACCGACTTCGAGCTCTGGCCCTGCCATGGGCTCTGAGCCTCCGGTCTAGTCCCGGCTTGGTCTTGGTCTCAGTCTTGGTCTGGTCCCAGCCTGGTCTCAGTCTGGTCTCGGTCTCAGTCACGCTCTGGTCCCGGTCTGGTCCCCATGAGTTTTCTGATCCGGCCCATTTGGGATCAAAGTAGGTTGGATATGACCCCCGAACCAAAATGAGTTTGACACTCCTGGTCTAGTGTATACCGATTCCTGAACTAGTTGCTGGAGAGAAATGAAACTGAGCAGAGGCACTGGGGCTACATTCACACTGCAGCCTGAAGTGACCCAAATCTGATTTTTTGGCCCCTATGTTCCTGTATCTGATCTTTTAATGACAGTCTGAGCGACACAGATGCGTTTTTTTCAAATGCGACCCAGGCCACTTGGATATGTGCTCCTAAAACTGATACATATCTGATCTTTTGACATGCGACTTCAGTGTGAACGGCCAAAGCGCATTCATCCGAACTTACACGTTATCAACAAGCCACAAACGTCACTATTCTGCGCTGAAGTAGGCGAAAATTGTTAATGAACTCCGTGTCACTGAAGTGAAGCACATCGCCACTCACCACTCTTGGCTACGTCTCTACATCTACACGTTCTCACAAAAAAATCCGAATTGAGCGTTAAGCCGTGCAGTCTGAACATAGCCTAGGTGGCTCCAGCCTGACTAGCCCTGGGACAGACTGGTGGAAATAAGGCTGCCAATCTGCCCCTGTCACTCTCTCTTTCTCACATACCACATTCATACTAGGCAATGCGGGGTGAAGTGTCTTACTTAAGGACACAATGATCGAACTTGGTAAGCAATCAGTCCTCTGATGCTGACGTTTATGGACAAGCACTCTAATCACTTAACTCCTATTGTATCACAAATCTCCACATTAAAGAATGAAATGTACTTGGCAAAATATATATCTCATATATATCTCCCGGCCACAATTTGCTTTCTATGGGTTTCAGAGTGACAAAAAATTGGCACAGTTTCCATAGCGATTAACCATTCAAAACGAAATATTATACATCTTTTAAATGGGCATACTTAAAATGGTGCTTATAAGCAGGAAACTGAAAACCATGAATAACTTCTCCTCTGTACTTTCCAAGAACCAAAATATATCTTAGTGACTATTACCATCTGTAGTAATGGATTAAATGTTTTGGAAAACAATCTCATCCATCACAAACGTTTACGCGGTAATCCTCTAAAAAACTCTCTCGCCAGCTACAATTTTAGCTTTCTTCTGTTTATTCCACAACTTTTCTTTCACTGAAGTCTCTCTATTTTTCCTGTTTTAAATCCTATTCTTCTTCCTCCTCCACAGAAAGACTTCGGGCAGCGGCAGTCCAGACAGTATGCTGAAGAAAACCCTCCTCCCCTCCTCCAACCTCTACCCCACCACCTCCTCCACCTCCTCCTGCTCTCCCAACGGCTCCACTTACAGCTCCCGGAACAAGCGCCAATCCTTCTCCGGCCTCAACCGAACCAGCCCCTCCCCGTCCCCGCTCTCCCCCGCCATCGAAATGATCTCCAGAGGTCCCGACGGCCGCTTCGCCACGTCCGAATACGACACGTTGAGCATCGACAGCAAGAAAGACTACGACCTCCAAGAACGCCGATCTATCTCCCTTCACTCGGACTGCGACGATAAAGAACCGGCTTACGTTCTGTCCGTCGATCTTCCGCCTTGCAAGCCACCGCAGTCCACTCCTTACAGCCACATTTACCCGTTGGTTCAAGTTCAAAAACCAAGTTACGAAGGTATGCTGGACTTCAGTAGCCTTTGCTCCAACGCAAGCCTCGCGACGCTACCGCACCCGAGTCCGTCGTTCCCGGTTCTCCCTCATATCCGGTCAGGTTTCGGTCAACCGGCGACCACGGCCAGCACATTGGTTCTTCAAATGGAGCACGAAAGAGAGAAGGGTAACTTAAGCCGGTGTCTGAAACTCGCGCAAGAACGAGAAGAGTTGGAAAGGGAGCTGCGGAGGTACACGCAAACTGACGATTACGAGGAAGAGCCCATGTGGAAGTATCGGAGCAATACGTTACCACACAAAGTCAGCTCGCAGCACCGTCCTGGTTCGTTCTCTTCCGCTTCTCTGCATTGGGAAGCCTACCGTCTCACCTCACCGCCACCCACTCCCACGCCGCACTTGACCCGCTTTGGCTCGGTAAGTCCTTCCTGTTTTCAGAAAGAGCGTCTGGCGCGCACCCCTCCGAGCCATGAGGGGGCAGAGCGCTTTTGTCAAAACGGAAGATTAACTCTCCCACGTACCCCATCAAAGAGACAAGAAAAGAGGGATGCGACGCCAGAGGGTTTGGAGAAATCAGCCAATTCCGCCGTGAAAATGCACGCGGGTGAGTCATGCGGGAGGAGGCAGAACAGCTTTACAATGCTGCCGTTCCAAGGCGAGAAAATACCCTCAGAGATGCCATTCAGTAATCGGAGTCTTGCCAACATCTTCAAAAATCTCAAACGGAGATGTCGAGATGAGCGTGGATGAACCAGATTCAAATAGATTTCCAGATTCAACCCCAAAGCCGATGCTACACCAAAGAATCGCCTCGCATGTGGAAAACGGATGCGCTCTATCCCGCAAAGATCAGTGTCGCACCATAAGGAGGAGTAAAAGCTTAAACAGCCGAAGTCCAGTTCCCAAAGGCGAGGATGTCAAAAGGCCCATGTCTCCGAGCGCAACTAAACGCGAAAGCTGGGAGAGAAATCCAGCAAAACCCAAGGAATCAAAGCGGAGAAGCCACAGTTTAGACTCCCGGAGGCGGAAGGACAACAACAACTTCCTGACACCAGATGCGTGGATAAATTCGCTAAGCCAGGAAAACTGCGCCGATTTAGCTCCGCCGAGACCGACCTCGCTCGTCTGGGATCCGCAGAGCTCGCCAAGAAGAGCTAAATCTCCGGCAAATCCCAATAAAATCCGAACAAATTCTCCGCATCAGAGATTAACGCCAAATCACCTATCGAGCGGGAATTACGAGCCGAGGAGAGATACGACGGCACAAGATTATAATTACCACGAGGCTATGAGGGCGGCCGGGCGGTACCTAGAGGCCATCAAGAAGCCGTTTTTGGAAGAAGACGGGAGATACGCTGAATATGAAGGAGAGGAGGAGGGCTACAGAGGGGTTCAGGAGTCTGGGAGCTATAGCAGTTACGCCAGCAGCGGCAGAGGAAGCATGGAAGCGCCCAATAACAGGCTGTCAATCTGCCAAATGTCCCCCCACCCCACGAGAGTCTCCGGCCAGGATGGAGGACCAGATGAGCGGGCACATGGAGCACAACCACAGGTGAGTGTCGTGAGTCTAAGTTTAGGTTTATTGTAAGACTATTGATTTAAAGGTACAGTATGTAACTTTCTGGAGGTGGCACGTCACTTGCATGATTCCATGGAAATAGAAATGTAAAACCATACTTATGTTTTAGGCCAGGGGTGTCAAACTCAAATTCATAAAGGCCAAAATTAAAAATTACAACAACATCTGCATGTTTTCTCTTCTTTTGAGATATGTAATGTTAAACATTTTCTTAAATAAAATAAAGATTTAATAATAGCTTTGCTTAAACATTGAATCCAGAACAAGCATATTATAAAATAACACAGCTTTAAATAATGTCTATAGCCTATCTGTAGCTTTTGAACTCCTTTTAAATGTTTTTTATAATTTATTTTTTATTTTTTTTCACAAGCCAAGAACCAGTCAAAAATAACAATGTGCTTCAGTGAAAATCCAAGCAGATGTTAATGAGTGTCAACAGGAGTAGTGGAGGCTATGAGTGCACTGACAGGCCGGTGCCAATGCATTTGCAAAGCATTCTGTGATTCGTAGTATTGGCGTGGCAGCCGGCGGGGAGCTCTAATACATATGTGATATGATCTCACAGGCCAAATATAATTATATCGTGGGCCAAATTTGGCCCCCGGGCCTGAGTTTGACATGTCTGTTTTAGGTGATATTGTGGAATATTACAGCCAAAGGCAAGGTAAGTTTATTTGTATAGCACAGTTTGTACACAAAATAATTCAATGTGCTTTACAGAATAAGAAATACTTTAAAATCACAAATCAAAACATAAATAATTATCATAAAATTAAAGAGAGATAGAGACATTAATTTTTTACCTTGTTTTGAGCCTGGATTTAAACAGCATCAAAGTCGAGTCTGTCTCACATGTTCACAAGACTGTTCCAGGTTTTAGCTGCATGAATCTGAAACGCTGACTCCCCGCGTTTAGTCCTGACTCTGGGCACCAGCAGGAGGCAGGTCCCTGAGGTCCTCGACTGCGAGATGGTTCATATGGAAACAACATTTCCATCGAAACAAGCAGGAGGGGCCTCTCCAGGCCAAATAAGAGTGAGGTTTGTGGAGATGCAAGCCCGCTCACAATTAGGACTAGGTTTAGGGATCATTAAGAAGTTGCCGATACGATACATACCTCCGTACATAGGACACGATGCAGTACATATCTCGATACAGTGCACTTTCAATTCGATATGATATATTTCAAATCGATTCGATATGGTTCAATAAAAGATAAAGGCTAAATGATGGCTGAGACACTAAAAGTCTTTGTTAAACAAATTCTTGTGCAAAGTTTATATGAAACACAAACTTTTTAATCATTTAAACAGTGAAAATATCAAATGAGTCACATAAATGAATTTCCTTCCACTAAACAAGCAACAAAACTCTAGCACTGTAAGAAAATAACTCTTGGCGATATATCGATACAGCTGGCCACGATATTGACACTGTATCACATTAAACAATAGGATATATTGGTTTTTCGATACTTTTGCACACCCCTATTAAGGGCACATGTTTTTCATGGCCATAAATACAACCAGTATGAAAAAAAACAAAAAACATGCTATTATTTGAGTCTATTTTTTGGCAAAAAAAGGTTACATACTTTGGTTTCAAAGCTCCTGCGTACCTTTCTGCACAAAGTAGTCTAAAATAAAAACCTTTTGCATTTCATTTTCGTTTTTCGTCTTGCACTGCAAACACTTAGAAAAACATGTGTCCTTCCTCTGAGTGGGCTTGCATCTCCACAAACCAGACCCTTGTTTGTCCTGGATGAGGGCCTCCTCCTGCTTGTCTCCACAGAAATGTTCCTCTTGCATTATGCCATAAACATGTGTCTGACAGAGAATGAATGTATGGTTTTAACTTTATATTTCAATAAAATCCTGCAGGAGAAGGTTACAGTGCTTCTGAAAATATATATGTATGCATTTTGAAGGTTCAATTCTTTTTCAATGTCAGTATGAAGGACACATCACAGCCGTCCAGTAATATTAAAGCTACACTCACATCCTGTATGCATTTGAAAGTGTTTTTCTTTTTCACTGTATTGAATGTAGATTAACATAAGTACACAAATTGTTAGAATTAGTCTGGTGAAAGTGTACAGACTTTAAAATACAGAGGAGCATCATGGACTACAACAAGCTACTTACATCAGTGGGTGGAGATATTTTAAGAGCTCAAACACCTGTGCATAAAGACAAATTCTGCTCTGCTTTTGATAAGGAACAAGTACAACAAAGACATCTTACCACTGCCTCTCGAGAAATGCAATTAAAGATATGCCTACAGTAAATAAAGCATCGCGTTCTTCCCACACGTTTTTAGACTAACTTCACTTGTCTTATTACTGGGATCCAAAGAAACTTAACTTGAATAAAAAACAAATGGAAATGCTATACCTTTTTCAGAATCAAATGTTGTGTTCAGGTACAAATTTCAGGTACAGTGTTGTGTGATCATTTTAGATTAACAAAAAACGTTATTTTAAGACAACATATGTTTCAAAAGTTGGGGGGATTATGGAGATTAATTGCAGCCTTCTGTTAAGAGTAAATAACTTATTATTGTGTAAATGAACAACTGTTGAGAGGAAACAGCTCCACTGGCAAGGACACATCTGAACAGAACGTACTCTTTAAGTCTGAAAAGTACAATTGAAAGTTATTGTAAAAAAAAAAAAGTCTTGTATGCAAATGCTACAAGAAGATGGGATAACTATCCGTGTGGAACAGCGTGTTTTTCCATTTGTTTACTCAAACAAAGACGAGTAATACAGTGTCTTAATGTTTTTCAGCCGCTCCAGGAGGAAAGAGTCTGTGGATGAGAACTACGAGTGGGACACAGCGGAAGTGTGCTCACAGACCGGGGAGCATGACGGTGAGGATTCTGCACGGGCTGAATTGTGTTGACATTATTCTTTGTGTGCTGCACCATCGAAAAAAACATGTATTTGTGACTGAAAAATAAGAGGGGTGTAATAATAATGCTACGAATGCTTATTACAGTGGTACAGTGGTCCCTCTTTTGTCGCAGGGGTTACATTCTAAAAATAACCCATGATAGGTGAAATCTGCAAAGTAGTCAACTTTATATTTTAGAGATATATCAAACTTTTATGCTGCATACGCCACGGACTTCTGAACCACGACTAAACCAGAACTAACCTAGGACTGATTCCAGGACTGAAGAGGAGGAGTAAGCAGGACTGAAATAGGACTAAAACAGGACTAAAAAAGGAGTAAATCAGGATTAAACCAGAACTGAAACAGGACTCACTGTCGGGACGGACCCGGAGGTGACCGCAGGAGAAAGGACCGGCTCAGCGCCACACCTTGGACTGTCACCCCATTGCGTTTTGTAGACAGCTATACTCCACAGAGTCGGGGTTCTCTCTCTTAAATCCAAGACTACTCCTGGTTTAGTTCTGGTGTAGTCCTGGTTTAGTCCTGACCTGCCTGTGTGTAATCACTACCCGCCCGCATACTCACCCTTAAAATACCAAAACATTAAAACCCGCCCGTTTCAGCAACTATTTGCTCGTACCCGACCCTGTGCAAGACTCTGCTACAGCCGCGTAACTTGTACCTTCCTTCAGTGTGTCCAGAAGTCCAACTCTGTCTTTTGGGTGTGACTGCAGGAGTCTTTGTCAGTGCAGAACGTTTTGTCGACATTGCGGATTTTGTCAGGGAGAACATACAGCACTTCAGAATCACAATGCTAGAGATCTAACTTTTAGGTAAATTTGGCAGGTGAACACATTCTGTACTGTAACGGAAACATGGCACAGAGGAGACTGAGTGACAATGGTCCATAGCCAATCAGGCTGCAGGGGGAAGAACACAATGCGCGTGCGAAACAGCGAGACCGTGAAAGGGTGAGGGACGACTGTACTCATCCAAAGCAGTATTGTATGAATCAGAATCAGACTAAGGGACTCTTGTAGGACAATTCACTGGAGCCACCTGGCCCACCTCACACACACACACATCTCAGTACAGTACAGTAGTATATGCCATGGCATGCTATTAGGTTCCTTTTTCAGACCAAGAGTTTGTTTTCATACCTGACAGTTTGGACTCTTCACTAGCGCTCTTCCTCAGAGTGGTCACGTGATGTTGCTGTGACGTGTCCAATCAGCTGATTTAAACGGGTTTTGGCGCTGTCTAGTCGAAACTAGAGCTGTCGCAATAACCTCAAAAACGAATCGCGCGGTACTAACAGGACCATCACGGTGTATGTTGGCCCACTGCGATCATCGCACGTGACCAGTGACCTGACCCAGAGTCCTGCGCGGGTTCATTTTTGAAGACCTGCACCCGCTCGGTCCAGCACTGCACCCACCCGTTAATCAGTGGTTATATCAAAGTTAAACCCGCACCTGCCTGGACCCTTGATAAACCACGCACAAATTAAAAGCATTTTAACTGAAACATCCATCAGAATACGAATTGAAAAGACTTCAAGAATTACGATCACAAAATGAAATGAAACAGTTTCACTTTCTTCATTACGAATATGAATTCACAGACGCCACTCGACTCTCATCACTTCACAGGCTTTATTTATGGAGCAGAAGAAACACGCCACGGACTGAACCAGGACTAACCCAGGACTAATTCAGGACTAACCTAGGGCTGAACTTCGACTAAACCAGGACTAAACCAGAACTGAACCAGGACTCGCTGTCGGAGCGAGCTCAGAGGTGCGCCGAGACTGTCGGGTGACCACAGGCTAAAGGACCGGTGCAGAGTAAGTGCAGCCGTCGCCCGATCTCACTTGGCGGACACCCTGCTCCATGGGCTTGAGGTGCTCTCTCTCTTAAGTCCGCGGGAACCAACCTGGTGCAGGACTCTGATCCGACCTGCCACAGTGAGAGCTGGAGAGATGCTGCAGCACTTGTTCCAAAGTCAAATGTTACTTCTATACCGCACCGCAGGAGAAATGCCCTAACCGTGACAGCCCTAGTCGAAATTGTCAGGTATGAAAACAAACTCTTGGTCTGAAAAAAGAACCTAATAACATGAAATATCAGAAGACCAAATGACTAATATTGGACTACCGTATTTTCCAGGCTATTATAAGACACACTGTCATTAAATGGTCTGTTTTCAAACTTTTTTCACAAATAAACTGCACCGGACTTTAAAGGAAACACAACAGTTGGATGGGTCAGTGGGATTTTGTTTGGCGCGTTCACGGTGACTCTGGGCTTTGTTCAGTTGTGGCGTTGGGGATCGCTGGATTGTCGACGTGTTCGCAGTGACTCAGTTGTTCAGTTGTGTCTAGAAGTGGTACACTGCACTCGCTTTTTCGGTTCGTTCCTCCGTTCTGTTCCTCGTCGGCGTGGAGTGATGAGTGTGTCTGTGGGTGTTTTTCGCTCTGTGGTCAATGTCTGTCTTCGTGTGTGTTTGCGTGTTCTGCGGGTGGTGCGGCTTTGTAGTTTACTGAAGTCGTGATGGGACACCCGAGTGGATTCGTGTATAGGGCGCTCTGGATTGCGGACGCTTTTTGATGCGGTTAGAGGCTTAAGCCCGGGAAATACGGTAATACGCCATGACGGTTCACATGTTTTCAAATGAAGACTAAAAACCTCAGACTCAGACAGAAGAATCGCATGGCACAATATCGATGAGCTCTAATCAGGGGCATCTGATAACAGCGCTCTGAGGATAAGACGTGTCTCTGGTCTAGACCCTGAGGATAAGGTCGAGGGCAATGATTTGACTGGCTTTTGTAGAGACCCGACTCTACCGGAGCGATGTCAGATCTCTACTGGGCCCTGATTATTTGAGAACAGACTTTGACAATGCTGTTTAAGCTGTTCTTTTCTTTCACAGGGAGACACCCAAACCACGAGATAAAAGAGAAAGTGGGCAGATTCAATATAGGAGCAATAGGATCTGAGGATCTGTCACTGAGGTTAAAGGAACAGAGTTTGTGCAGCAGATAAATGATCTGGTGTAGGCTTTGAGTCAGGACAAACCATGTTAGCATGAAATAAAGCTGGATTATGCATGCAGTTTTTATAAGTAAAGTACACTATATGATGATTACACTTTTATTTACCGTGTGGTTTCATAAGAATAATGTACTGCAGTTATATGGAGGCTTTCAAAATGACACCCAAATTAAATAATACATTATGTCATGTTTTTTCCTGGAAATGACATTCACTTCAAATTATAAATTAGATGTTATGTCCTGACAGTTACTCTCTGGGTAGTAGTAGTATTTTTCACAACTGTTACTTGAGTATTTTCTTGCAACCACCACTTTGTACCTCTACTTAAGTAATATTAGAAGTAATGTTACTAATCCGTGTATCATTTGTTCATTTGTTTTTCAAAATAAAACAAAAAAATAATAATAATAATAATAATAATAATAATTTCTTCATCATTTGTATCCAAACTAAAAAAAAACAGATAACGATTTGTTTTTCAGTTTTCGATTTTGTGTTTAAATAAATAATGGAAGAAAATGGATAACGGTCGTTTCCCGTTTCCGTGACTTAAACTGCGATGGCGGACTTTTGCACCACATACGGACTGAACCAGAACTGAGCCAGGCTTAAACCAGGCCTAAACTAGGACTAAACCGGTCTCAGTCCTGGTCTGGTCCTGGTCTCAGCCCAGGTCTCAGTCCCAGTCTCCGTCCTGGTCTGGCCCCGTCTCAGTTCTGGTATCGGTCCCTGTCTGGTTCCGGTTTCAGTCCTGGGCTGGTCGCGGTCTCAGTTCTGGTCTCAGTTCTGGTCTCAGTCCCGGTCTGGTCTTGGTCCCAGTCTCAGTCTCGGTCTTGGTCCCAGTCCTGGTCTAGTCCCAGTCTCAGTCTTGGTCTCATTCCAGGTCTCAGTTCTGGTCTCAGTTCTGGTATCCGTCCCTGTCTGGTTCCGGTTTCAGTCCTGGTCTGGTCCTGGTCTCAGTTCTGGTCTCCAGTCTGGTACTGGTCTGGTCCCATCTCAGTCATGGTCTCAGTCCTGGTCTGGTCCTGGTCTGAGCCCTGATCACCCAATAGTCAATGCGGGCGCACCTCCGGGCCTGTCCCGACACTCAGTACTGGTTTAGACCTGGTTTAGACCTGGTTTAGCCCTAGTTTAGACCTGTTTTAGTCCTGGTTCAAAAAGTCCGGCAAAAAAGTCAAAAACCGGAAACGGCCATTATCAATTTTTTTCCATTATTCATTTAAACACAAAATCGAAAAGTGAAAAAAAAAAAAAAAAAAACAAATCATTATCCGTTTTTTCATTTTGGTTTTGGGGACAAATAATGAAGAAAATAGTTGCTTTTTCATTTTCTTATTTTTGGTTTCATTTTGAAAAACAAATGAACGAACGATACACAGACTGTTACTCTTACTTTTGATTCCTCTACCCGCCTCTGCCTGTGAGCGTACTACACACTGCTCACTTCCTATTTATTAAACTAAAAAAGTCGTAAAAAATCTGCGCAAGACGAACACCCTTAATTAAAGCCGCTACCTGGGGCTTTTCCAGCGTTAAACATCCACTCAACTGTAACTCTATTTAATTATCTGTCTCCCCGCAGGCCTGCTCCCTCCCCTGCCCCTCCAGAAGCCCGCGCTGTGCTGTAGCCCTCCCAGGATGCACCTCACCGGCTCCGTGCTCGGGGGCCACCGCGGCTCCACGACTCCGCCCCAACCGGAGGCGGCCGTCCTGTTCTGACAGCCCACCCCCCCTCCCCGACCTGAGCACCGGCTGGTCCCGCTCATCCTCGCACGGGGACAGGAAGCAGACGGGAAACGGACACTTGTGATCGGACCGGGAAGAGAGAATCGAGGACGTGCTTTGGAGGCTTTTGGGGATATTTTTAGGAACGCCGCAATGACGTTTTAAAGGAGACGTCTTATGTTGAACTGACTTGAGATTTGAACCATATCGTTTCGTTTTGTCCATTTTTTTTTGTTATCTCCAGCTCATTTTCAGATTGCTTCACTCCTCACTCACTATAGATACTTTGCAGCTGATTGTCGACAACATTTCCTGGGGGTGTGGTGCTAAACTAACTTACTAACTAAAGGCACTACTCTGTCTGAAGCTCTGTTACTCAAGTTGGATTTAATCTGATCTTTATTTGAACACAATCTGACCAGAAAGAACTGAGTTAGTTGGAATGACAACTGAGCTGATTTATGCTCTTAAACGTGTATCATTCATTCATTTGTTTTTCAAAATAAAACCAAAAATAAGAAAATGAAACAACTAGTTTCTTCATTATTTGTTTCCAAAACCAAAATGAAAAAACATTTAACGATTTATTTTTTCAGTTTTTGATTTGACGGATAACGGACTGAACCAGGACTGAACCAGGACTAGACCAGGACTGAACCAGGACTGAAGCAGGACTAAACTAGGACTGAACCAGGACTGTGAAGCAGGAGGTGCGCCCGCGTAGACTGTCGGGTGATCAGGAAACTGGGAACAGACTGGGACTGAGACTGGGACCAGGACTGAGACAGGGACTGAGACCGGGACCAGACCAGGACCAGACCAGGACTGAGACAGGGACCAGGACCAGACCAGGACAAGATCAGGACTGAGACTGTGACTGAGACTGGTTTAGTCCTGGTTTAGGTCCTGGTTTAGGTTTAGTCCTGGTTTAGTCCTGGTTTAGACCTGGTTTAGTCTGGGTTCAGTCCTGATTCAGTCCTGGTTCAGTCCGACGTCGTTATGTGTTTTTTCCTTTATTCACTTAAACACAAAATTGAAAACTGAGAAAAAAACGAATCGTTACCTGTTTTTTCTTTTTGGTTTTGGAGACAAATAATGAAGAAAACTGGTTTTATATTGAAAAACAAATGAATGAATGATACACGGATTAGTTTTTCACTTTGTCATTCTCACCATTTTGTTGAAAATCAAACTCCTAAACATGACCATAACCGCTTATATATCACAGGCTCCTGAAAAAGTGCTGTCTAAATCCATTTTGTATCATGTTTCTTGAGCTTTCAGGCCATTTTAAAACTTTTTTGACAGTGTTTACCAATTTGTGCATCGTGTCACCATGGTAACTGCTGAAGGTTCTACCACAGACATACATGTAGAACACCCCCAGTGTGACGTCAGTGCAAAGTATCAATAGGGTTGTTAAGTGTGGTGTCACTTCCAGGTCCATCAGATGATTGAAAATTAATTAATATGTTCGCAGTTTTTTCTCTTTTTTTTGTGACAACACATCTCGGGTTAAAAGAAATCGCAGTCGTTTAAAGATAACAAGGTCATAAGCATGGATCTGTGGTTTGATTGACAGAAAGTGTACGAGGGAGGGGGAGGTAAGAAGCTAGACTAGGATATGATAAATTCACGTTATCGGTGACCGGCAGTTGGTGAGATGAGTGAGATTACACAGATTACACACTGGTAATCCCATTTTATGATAGATTATTACTACATTATTTACATATTTGATACAATTTGTGGTTAAAATTACACTTTTGAAATGTATTCGACTTGTTAGATGAATAAGGAACAAAAGCAAAGATAGAAATCAGATGTGAAGTCTGTGGTTGGACCTGTAAATTAGAGCCCTGCACCCCCACAGCATGGGCCTGCAGCGGGAGGCACGATGCAGGAGTGGGCGGGTGGGATGATAAACTGCAGTCCCGCAAATTAAATATGAGGGTAAAGTAAAATATAGAAATAATTCATGTTTGCCTATCATACATCATTTGTGCTGGATTTTATTTGGCATTAATAAAAACATTTTAAGCAGCCTAAATTTGCGGACGTGGTCTAATCTCACGCACATTTTAGACATTTCCTTTCCGCTTCTCCATGTTTGATAGATTTTAAGAAAGCCAACATCCCAATCTTGCGGGATTTCCATGCGGGAGCGGGGCAAAATATCACAGATGTGGGCGGAAGTGGGACTGAAAATTACAATTCTTTGCGGGCTGGAGCGGGACTGCACAGTGCGGGTGTGGACAGGAGTGGGACTGAAAATTCTGTCCCGCGTAGACCTGTACTGGAAGTGACATCATCATTTAACAACTCAACAAATGGATGGCAAATTGTCTCAAATAACATGTATATCAGATACCAGTATACACTAGACCAGGGGTGGGCAAACTACGGCGTGGGGGCCATATGCGGCCCTTAAATCTTTTTAATCTGGTCCGCAGAACTTGAATAATAATAAGAATGATTTTCAGTGTTTTAAAAGTCATTTCAGTAAATAGTAAATACCGCGGGACTTGAAAGACAGATATTTTGTTGTAATGATTTTCATTTATGGGATATTTCAATGATACGGGATATGTTTTGTAAATATCCCATGTTATTTTTTTTTCTCTTATGAGGTGAATTACCGAAAAACTCCTTCCATCTGCTCCTGGTCTGGCTCTTCCGTCAAATTTTAGAACCCTTTGTGGCCCACGAGTCAAAAAGTTTGCCCACCCGTGCATTAGGCAGTAAAGGGATGTAACTTTTCATGCAGGGGTTTAACCTGCTCGTCTCCATGGAGTATCTGTTTTCCTAGAATGCTCCACAATATGGCATTAAACACATCTATCTTACATTTATTCAATTACAAATGTTTTTATTGCTAAAAATACCATATATTCTTAGTGTGAGCGGGTTCGTCTTTCCACATTTAACTTGGTCTGGTAGTTACAAGTTGATGTCTAATGCTGTATTGTGGAACTTTCCAGGTAAAGCAAGATTCTAAGACTTGAAATGGTTGAAATGGGAGTGCATGATTTCGTCAGATAAGTAAAAATCAAGGACGAGTTAGAAAACAAAGCAATAACATCTCCATGGAAACAAGCAGATGGAACACACTCCGTGAGAAATATTACACGGTGCCCCTTTAAATCAAACCAAATACACTGATTCAAAGAAAATCTAACATAAAATACTACTTTTAATGTCTTTTAATATAGACCAGCACTGATATTTTGCGTTTTATTTCTGTACATAACTGATTATATGAAGAAATACACTGTCTGCTCACTTTCTACGCAATGTGAAGTTTACCCATTTTCTGATCTACTGTACGTTCAAATGTCGTTTCCTCATCACAAACAGACCCGGAGTTGTGTTTTGTGTGTTTTCGATGAGGTAACGAAATTCTAACGGCTTATTTTGTGTAATAAATAAAGAACCTTTAAACCAAGTTGTACTTTTTTGGACCAATTGTAGCAGTTTGTCTAAAATGGGCGGGTCTTATTCCTTGCTTGTAATGCCTTTTTATTTTATTTTACGTTGTATGTTTTTTGTTTTTCTGCTTCAAATGGCATTGCTTTAAAGAGATGAATTTAAAATGTCAAATGAATGCATATGGAAGGTCTATCAAAATACGTAGAGATGTTTTAAAAATTCTTCAAATCGTGTCCATCAGATTCTGATTTTGTTGTAGTAAAAAAAAAATAATAAAGTTTGAAATATTTTTTGTACATGCTGAATGTTTTAAGTCTTAAAAATAAAGTACAGATAATATGTCATTTAATGTTTTGTGTCTCAAGAAATGGTCATATTTTCTTTTTACTGGTACCAATTGTAAGCAACAATCCAGAAAGACTAAGTCCTTTGCTCTCTATGCTAAGTCACTTCCCCTTCAGAGCGATATCACAACACAAACATGCGTGCATCCTGCTAATGAAACTACTGCACATCGCGTCAGGTTTGTGAAGTTGTAGTGTATTGTTTTGTATTATGTTTTTGTATATTTATGGAACATGGGTGACTTACCATAGCCTGATTCATGAGCCTGATTCATGAGCCTGATTCATGAGCCTGACCTCACAGCATTAGGATTTGTTCACTCGACGGGTAAGTTTTTTCATTTAACCAATCACTGCTATTTGGTCGCGACATATGTAATGCACCAAATCCCGTAAGAAGAAGGACAATAATGTTTTTCCCCTTGATAAAATTCACCAAACATTCTCTTTGTTCCGGCTTTAAATCCTCTTTGTGATCGTTGCCAACACAGAATGTCTGTTTTTGTCTACATCCATCTCGACTGCTTTGTTTACTGTTGTGCTGTTTCACAAAAGGGACCCAGTCAGGGCTTCACAGCTCTTTGCTGATTGGCCGGCACGTGATCTACAACTTCCGGAGTTCTTGCAAACCGTCTAGTGTATTCCAATGCCTGACCTAATTGCTGGAGAGAAATTAAATTGAGGGTAAGGAGGGTTCAGATAGGTCCAGAGAGATCACTAGATTACTCAAACTAGCAGGGATAACATCTAAAACCTCTTTAGGTTTTTCATGAGGGGACAATGTTATAAGCTCCAAAAAGACAAAAGGGCCGGTCAATCAAACCCAAAAATTTATTTTCAAATAAATTCTCACCAGGCAAGAAAATTCATTTTTGGGTCTGACTGACCTACCCCAAGACAGTGGGAAGGAAAAAATAATCATTCTTAGGGTCTATGTGACCCCAAGGAGAGCGTAAGGGTTAAAACCACACACTAAATATGAAATATTAGCTTTATCAAGGTAGATAAATTAAAAAAAATATTGCAGTAAAAAATTAAGTTTTAATTGATGCAAGGTAATTTGGGCCAATTCACCTGGAAGCCTGAGGGCCAAGAAAAATGTGTCTGAGGGCCGCATTTGGCCCATGGGCCATAGTTTGGACATGCCTGCCTTAAGTCATTCTTACATAAAGACTAGGCAGGTAAGTGAAGCGACAGAGATGGAATATGATAAAGATACTGTTTTATGAAGTTACTTATTGATGTGTTGTGTATAAAGTTATTTTTATGAAGTTTTCAAATAGCATTGCGCCTGTATTTAATAATCATGGAGTCTCCAAATCAAACTAACCTGGGCGCTTCCTCACTATAATCAGCGTTAGACTAATGACTCGAGATGCAGCAGTATATTGTGATTGAGCGGAGCCGGAGTCTCAGGAGAGTTGAAATGAACCTGCAGCACGAGCGTGAAGGAGGAGCCCCGCCACACTCCAACACCAGGTCCATACGAGCAGAGAAACACAAACTATATGTGACAGGGGTAACAGAGTGTCGCTCCTCTGCTGCTGGTTTTTCTCTTTGTGTCTCTTTGTGCTTATCGTTTAAAAACCCTGTGAACCTTCTTCACTCTCTCACACTCTGCTTGTCTCTTTGTCCGAGTCAGTAGGAAGCAGCTCACACATTGCACTTATAATCCTCATTGTAAATGTTAAGGGGATGTTTTGATTGAATGTTGACTGGATTTCATTTTGTTGTTTTAACTGAATGTCTTTTAGATTTGTCGGCCACACACTCTGCACAAGCTCTAAACAAACTTTTTAGCAAACTTTTTAACCATCTCCCTCACTCCTGGACACGTTGATTCCCCATTTATACTGAAACGGCTTTTGGATTATTTTAATAAAATCATTAAAACTAAACTTTGCTGTCTATAGTTGTCTGGTGATCCACAATACCTGCTGTGTGGGGCAGTCATATACACAAGATTTTTTTTATATTCATCAGTTGATAAAATACTAAACCTTTTCATTTGTATCTAAAACCGAGGTGCATAATGTGTTACCGTATTTTCCGGGCTATTAGGTGCTCTGGATTATAAGACACATTGTCATTAAATGGTCTATTTTTGAACTTTTTTCTCAAATAAACCGCACTGGACTTTAAACGAAACACAACAGTTGGATGGGTCAGTTGGACTTTGTTTGTTTCGTTCACGGTGACTCTGGGCTTTGTTCAGTTGTGGCGTGTAGGGAGGGTGCTGTCTGGGACCAACGGATTGTCGGCGTGTTCGCAGTGACTCAGTTGTTCAGTTGTGTCTCAGAGTAACACGTTGCATTCGTTTTTTCACTTCCTTCCTCCGTTCCGTTCCTCGTTCGTGTGGAGTGATGAGTGTGTCTGTGGGTGTTTTTCGCTGTGCGGTCGCTGTCTGCTCCGTGTGTGTTTGCGTGCGCTGTGGGTGGTGCAGCTTTGTAGTTTACTGAAGTCCTGGGACACCTGAGTGGATTCATGTATAGGGAGCTCTGGATTGCGTCGCGCGTGGTCGTTTTTTGATGGGGTTAATGGCTTAAGAGCACATCCAATAGCGCGGAAAATACAGTAGTTTAGTTAAAGGAACTGTAGGTAAGGATTTGATGTTAAATTTGATAAACTTGACCTGTCTGTGTCCTGTATCATAGTTTATTATAATTTGGTGTTTTGGTTTTTAAGATGATTCTCCAATCAGAAAGCAGAATGAGCCTCACGAGTCTCTCCTTTGTGTTGCCAATTTCAATGCTGAAATCTAGTTGGTTTAACCTTAAAATGTTTCCATTTCTGATCTGGACGGTCACAACCTAAATCCCAGAACGTGCAGCCAATCATGAGTCAGTGCCAGTGCAGCCTCCACAGCTCAGTGAGGGAATTCTGAAGGTTCGGAGCTTTCACACGAGGAATGGTGCGTCCATATCACTGAGATTGAGAAAAAGTTGTACATGTAAAACCCTGTTTCCTCTTCCCTTCTCTCCCTTTGGTCCGTCCCTTGGGCTGCACCTCCTCTTTAAGATCCACCCAGAAGCTACTGGACCAGCTTACCTTTTGGACTGTCCCTAAAAATCTGGATTCCGTTCTCTGTCCTTCTTTGGTCTCTGACCCCACCTCCTCTTTAAGATCCACCCAGAAGCTACTGGACCAGCTTACCTTTTGGACTGTCCCTGCGTTAGATTTTCTTCTGACTCCCACTTGGATCTCGGATTTGATGTCACGTCTGATCTTGAAGTGTATTATTATGTTTCACATGTCGGACTACATGGATTATAATTATTCCCTCATTTTATGAAAATACTGCCACTTTAATGAATTTAATTTTAGGAATTTGCACTTAATTTTACGCTATGATTTCTCTTACTTTACAACCTCAGGGACATCAACGTGGTAACGAGAGACTGAAATTGTCACATAAACCACCAACGTGTCCAAACACAACTCTTTGTATTTACACGTCACCGTCATCTAGGATTCATAGCCATCTTGGATTCTGACTCAGATTCCTTGCTCGGTCTACTTTTTCCACCACCGAGGTCTGAGTCGCGCCGTCCCAGGAAAAGGAGCGTGTCACGTGTAGCTAGGCAACTTCCTCGGAAAACCGATTCGGAAGGATAATCGAACGAGGGGTAAACACCTGAGCTCTGCCCAGAACCACATTTCCACTACAGCTGCTAATCTCTGCAGCAACTGGACTAAAGGGGAGAGTTTCTGATCACTCCGCCCCTGTATTCAGAAGGGCATTCCTGTGTGATGTCACCAACTACTGGAACTTGCAGAGGCCACTGAAGGCAGCACAGTCTTGCCTTGTTTGTACTAAAGTTGCCAAAATGATTATAGCAGTAGATAATGTTATTCAAACACCATACACATAATGATAGTAGTGAAAATAGTGGATTTAGTGTTTAGTTCGGCTTTATCTGCTCGAACATCTAGTTAATCAAGTTGGAGAAGAACCTTCACCAAACTCTACCCACAATCAGACAGAAAGCCCTTACTTCTTCCCTTTGTAAAGCTTTTGTCTCTTGCCTTTACTGCGTGGCCTTTGAAAAACTCACCTTGTTCTAAAGTGGTCGTCTCTAAAGTGCACACAGTGAAACTATTGTGCGCCCTCCTCTGACCCCTCCTCCGACAGTCTCCTGACATTTCACTTCAGACATATCTGCCCTCGTCCAATCCACACATCCTCCAAACTCTGATACTGTCCTTCTGCACACAGGAACAAACAAAATCTAATACATGAACTGTTAGTATTTCAACCACAAGAAAAAACTAGAGAAGAATAACTTTACGGAAGATTTTTTGGTAATTAGCAATGAATTACCACATATTAGGGCTGTGACGATATCCAAGTGTTACAATACGATATCATCATGGTATGAACCTCACAATATGATATTTATTGTGATATGGTTGGGAGGTTCATGATATTATACATAATAAAAAGACTGGCATTATAAAATGCTTTGACCAGTCATTTGGTACAATATTTATTGTCATATTCATATCAATGACATTTTGAACAGCTTGAAAAACCTTTGAAGTTAAAGTGTAAAAATTAAGTAACAACTAAACAATTGTAATAAAACTCTGGGTCACTCTTGAAGTTCACCCATCAGTGGGAAGTGAGATGCTCTCTGACTGCTTAAGACTCTGTAGTACATCAGTCTTTGTCTGGCTGTAGAGAGCAGGGAACTCTGTTTGACTAATGTATTTTTCGGACTATATAAGGGGCACTTAAAATCCTTAAATTTTCTCAAAAATTGACCGTGTGTCTTATAATCCGGTGCACCTTATGTATTAATTGTGGTTCTGTTCACTGACCTCAAACTGATTTCATGTGGTACATGGCGCTCAAAAATCTATTAAAATGTTTTAGTACGACTTTGGGAAAGTACAAAGCATGATGGATTATTTGAGCATTACGGCTACCGTAGTCAGAAGCCTCACAGAGTAAGTCCGACAGAAGCTGACTGCATCAGCTCACAAGAAGTGAGCTGTTTTTTTCAGTACTTATGCAAATGAGCCATGTGGCTTTAAGTTTCATTTCTGTAAAATGTAAACAAATATGCACAAAGCTGCATTAAACACATTATTACTCAATGTATATTTGAGTCCTCCTCATAGGAAATAATAATAATAATAATAATAATAATAAATAATAATAATAATAATAATAATAATTAAAATTAAAAAAAACTTAAATGTGATGGCATTTTATATTTTCATATATCTCCAGTTTAGTCACTAACCTATTTAAACCCAACAGCATCCACCGTGGAAAATGGATGCAAATCACACACTATATATTCTGTGATGTATTTTGTTATTTCTTTTGTGTTTGCATACTGTTTTTGTCCATCACCTTTTCTTCTTTCTCGTTTTGTGTCACGACAAACCCAAAATGCCTCTAGACGTCAGACTAAAAAGTCACTGGTGTGTCCATAACAGGCACATGAGCCAATGCAGCCACAAAGGATTATGGTCCATGTAGTTAACTGTGCTCTGCACCACAGGAGCGGACTGAAAATACTTATTTTTGCCTAAAGATACACAGTTTAATACCTTGACGAGACCACAACAAGATCTTGGCAATTTTACTACAACGATATGATATCACCAGTATCGTTACACCCCCACCACATATATCTACCATTAGTTTAATTTGGATCATTGCACACTGTAGTATTGATCTAAAAGAACATAATAGAAACAGGTATTGAATTGAAGACTCTTTAGCTCATCGCATTGCGATTAATTTAATTTCATTTCCACATGTTTTTTCTCCATCACAGGGTAATTGGGCATTAAACTATGTGAATGAGTTCAATTTAGAAAGTAAACAGCCTCCTGAACCCAACTCTCAAAGCAACAACTTGTAAAATGATCTATTAGAAGTAATCTGATGGAAATAAAGTCAGTGCGGAGTGCTTCACATTGTCTTCTCTGTTTGTGTGTTCTGAACTGTGGAGGTTAATCAGGCCTGACTCCAGCACAGAAGAAAACAGCCCTTCACAGCCCTGTGCAGCACCTATACACACAATGTAGAACTTCTGTCATTCACAGTTCACTACAGGAAATTCACATGCAGGCTCTTCTGAGTCCTTCTGACCCTGGCTCCCATTGACTTACACTGGAATATTGTTGTTTCACTCTTTATAACTGCTGCTGTGAGCATTGTCATTTTGGTCTTAAAGGGACAGTTTGGAATTTTGGACATAGGGCCTCATTTCCTAGTGAGCCATATTGTTGGAGATGTGTGGAGACACTTTTTGAAATATTCCATCCAGTCTTTGTATTTGCAGAGGTCGCTGGTGCTAGGCTAGTGCATGTCAATGCATTCTACAGGCTGTTTCGCTGACGATCAAGCAAAGGTTACATTGAATTCAAAGTCAGGAGAGAATCCTGTGGTAGAGAAGAAAGAAGAGACTGGGACCGGCATCGCCTCCACTCCTTCTGGCAGAAAAGAAGACAACAATGGAGCGCCTGGAGAGGGCAAAACTGCTGTGTGAGATTGAGAAGGCTGAAGAGAGAGGAGGAGAGAGACAGTGTATAATACATCTCTGCAAACTCACACTCACCTCCAAAGTTCAGCTGGATCTCCCCTCACCTCTGTGCTAGTATACTCTTCATCCCTGGACTCACATGTGCACTCACATTTTCAGCCAGTGTTGGGACTAATGCTGTTTAAATATAACGACATTAGTAACGCTGTTATTTTTACCAGTAACGAGTAAAACAAATTCTTTCTGCTGTAATGCTGTTATAATTACTCTTTTTTTTTTTTTTTGTTCTTTATTTCAAGAGGTAAATAAGACTAATGCTGAGCGTACACTGTGCAATATTTTCGGTCGTGTCATTCTGCCCCAGCTTAAACTGTACGACCAAATTTCAGGGTTTAAAAGTTCACAGCTCACGAATCATGTTCTCACGCTGTACGAACCGATGCTTGGATGTGACCTGCCTGTGCATACTGTACGTTCACATAACGACGACGACTTGTTGTTCCGGAAGTAGAAAACCACGAAGAAGAAAACCACGGAATTAGAAAACCACAGACGTGCGGAGACACAACACTGATCCAGGCAAAAAACAGACGCGCTGCCTTGGCAAGTTGTGCCATTCTCTCCACAGACAAGCTCTAAAAGAAAAGGCGACAAATATGGTCAAAGAAATGGCTGCGCAGACGTGGGCAGACGTGGGCAGTACGGGTTGTCAATTCTTCAGTGGGAATTGGAGGTAAGTAGCATCAAGTTTTTCACCAAACTTCTGTTCTGTGTTGCTCGATTAGCTGCGCCTCCATGTCCTGTGTCCAAAACACTCGCCGGCGCCTTTGTCCTCCACAACCTCATATCCTGCTTCCGCTTCTGTGTCCACACATGCTCAGTCTGACAGATTCTGGCAAATCGGCTCGTGGAACGACTTCAGCAGAGCGAAACCCTCACGAGAGGCGACTGGATTTCTAACAAGTTTGATTTTCTTGCGACCTACGAATGCCGATCTGGAGCTGGTCGTGAGGTATAAATCGGTTCTGTTTACCCCATTTTTACTACATGAAGCACGACACACGATGAAGCCAAAACTCGGCCCGATCCCCAAAACAGTCGCACGAGTGAAAAATCAGCTCAAAAAGGGTCAAAAATCGCACAGTGTATGCCCAGCTTAAGACGAGGAATTAAGGATGGCGATTGCTTAAAACTGTAAATATGACCAATCAGAAGCAGCATTAGGCGCCTTAAAGACTTTCCTGACATGTCTTTGGTTATATGCAGCACATTTTTTATTTTATGGATGTACATCATGATCTCTTAAAAGTTTTGAGTGCAGTGATAGAGGACACATGCTTCTTGAAAAGTGCGGCTCATCTACAATCTGTTTGGAGGTTCAGATCTGGTTTTACACATGTATGAGCGCTGTTATGTGGCAGATGTTTGTAATGTTCTGATATCAGGGCATTTGCTAAACACTATTTGGACACAGTCTGTTGCGTAAAGGGGACAGCTGTTTGAGCTGTTTGACCCAAGCTGTTGTCATGGTACAGTTGTGGATCTGATTCTGTGTTCTGATTCTCTGTGAGCTCCATAGAGAATAGTTTATAACAGTGGTTTGGTGCATGTGCTGATTTGCAGGACAAATAAGGCTTGTTTTCACTTCTGGTGCAATTTGAAGGATTTCTTTGTTAATTTAATAGTTACATTATCTGGTAATCAGTTACTTTTATTACATAATAATACAGTTTAACACAATTTCTTTGGAAGGAAAGTAACTAATAACTGTAACTAATAACTTTTTTAAAGGAAGAGTGTTTCTAGCTCAGAGCACCACACTCATGAAGCATCAAAGTCACATCACAGTCTCAGTAGAAAATGTCACCTTCCACCACACCACACATTGATGCACATGATGCATTCTTGTGCCTTTAATTCACTTTTAAACATGCTTTTGATTATCAGGTTAAGTATTTCACATTTTCTATGTTTAAATAATGTCTGCATTTGGGGGAAAAAAAAAAAAAAAAAATTAAATCTTCAACCTCCATTTCCAATAATGTATTTAACACAATTTTTGGCTTAAAGTTCATAAGAATCAATTTTGAGTAACACAAGGACCTTTTAAAGTGCATATTTAAGGGGACAGTATTAGCCTAATAGCATAATTGTCTAAGTCAGTTTTTTGGCCAAATTGTGATATGTGCCTAACTTTACTCTCCTACCACTGCTGTGTCATCCTGTCTTATTGTCTATGTCCTCAGCCAATCAGAACGCTTGTTAGACTCTAAAATCACTGTCTGCCTTAGTCATCTCTATACAATATCAATAAAAAAATACCAATGTGCCAAAAACGTTCAAATATGACTTAGGCAACTGTGCTGTTTGGCGAACGATGTAACATTCTGGAGATGACATGTCACCTGCATGATTCCCTGGAAACCATATTCTCCATGGAGTTTAATTCTCTAGTGTGTCGATTATAGGTCAGGTTTGAGAGAGAGACTTTATCGATCTTGACGGAAATTCAAGTTTTGCTGCAACATTTCCACTGTGCTTCTCAGCGGCCTGTGTCTCAGTCCAAAGTCTGAGTCCAGTTTAACAGGAGGACTCAGTGAGGGTCAGCAGATCAGGTGAACACACACACAAGGCCTCACTCTCACTCTGCTCTGGTGTTTTTGTTTGCTGCCAGATATGGTGTGAAAACCCTGTAGCATCTCAAATGTCCATAGTTAGTTCATTAGCTACCTTCTCGCATGGTCTTCATGGATATGGGAAAAACAAACAATTTCACACATTCCAACAGTCCCTTGAATATTTCCTATGTAGGTCTCTGAGTATTTCCTCTGGAAGGTTTTCTGCCACATTTGCTGCCAGATATGGTGTGAAAACCCTTATATTATATTATATTATATTATATTAGATTATATTATATTATATTAGATTAGATTAGTCCAGTCCAGTCTAGTCTGGGAAAATGGACACAAAAACAAAAGACAATGTATACTGATGCAATCATTCATCCAGTCAATCAATAAGTAAAACTATAGTCCCATTCAGTCTCAATCACCACATCCAAACACTATTTACATATTTACAGTTCTTATTGTTACATTGATACAGGACAGATTCGTGTGTATAGCTTTGTTTGGTTAAAAGCCGTTGTTTGGTCAGACGTGCAAACATTTCATCATTTGTACATGATATCATTTCATGTGGGAGGCTGTTCCAGAGGTTTATGGATCTATAGGAGAATGACGACCGACCAAATGAACTTCTGCACCTTGGAACACCACAGTTTCCTCTGGCTGTGGACTGTGTGGCTCTGCAGGTTTTCTCTGAAGTCAAGCTCGTCCCTGACTTGTGTCCTTTGAACTGCACATGCTGCTGACTTCCACAAGTGATTATAAATGATTTTCACACTCATTAACTTAATTGAAACACAGACATATTTGGTATCTCTGGAAACCTTAGACTCTGAACTCTTCATTTATCGATGTTTAACAGCTCACTGAAAATGAGAGTTTACCTGGTCAGGTGCAAAATAAAAAAAACATTACTACATCACTACATTCAGCATCTGATATATATATATATATATATATATATATATATATATATATATATATATATATATATATATATATATATATATATATATATATATATATATATATGCATGTTTTGAGTACTATATTCATAAAAAAATATATATTATATATATTTGTCAAAGTATTTAAATTTCATATCACCAGATACAGGTGTTGTACACCTGTGTGCACCTAATTCATTTTTTCCATTTAACTCATTTAGCTTATTATAATATAATAATATAATAATAAAACTCTTCCTCGTCAGTGGGTGTCCAGTATTTGTCATCTTGGTCACTTTCTCGTGGCCAGAGCTCCACATAAGTGTTTGTTTCTGTAGCGATTCTGTCACACATCGCATCTTGGAAAAAAAGAGTGAAATATTTTAAAGGACTGGCCTGAGCAACATCCAGATTTCGGGGCAATTTTGGTTCATAATCGAGTATAAAGCCCCTGATAGTTTGTTCGGATATCGCAGGACTCCACACAGACGCATCAGAGGCATTCTCATCTTCGTAAGTTTCACTCTCCGAAAGTCCGTCGCTGTCGCTGTTTTCCACTTTATAATCAACTTCATCATCACTTTGAAATCTATAAAAGTCACTTTCTCTAAACGTATCCATAAAATACATCCACTCCTCATTATTTCTAAAACTGTGCGCCGCAGCACCGCGATCTTTCCATTGCATGTGTTTCATGTTGTGTTTTTTCCGGAAGCTACAATCGTCACAACTCCGATTAACTTCGGAAAAAATCTTCGAAAACATATCCTGGAATCCTATTGGTCAGCCTCGTATGGCCCGCATCTATTGCAGCCTCTGTTTACGCGTGAAAAACCGAGCTGTTTCTAAAGGTCGTCAAATCACGTCTTTAATGATACAGCAGAGGTGTCAAAACACGTCATTAAGGAAACAAGGGGGGTCGTCAAATGTCGTCTTCAATGGGGGAAAGTGTTAAAATCCCATGATATTAAAAACTGAGCGCAAAAAACAAAAAGTTCAGTGTGTGAGCCAGATAGACACGGCAGCAGGTTTGTGAAGATGCAAGCCCACTCACAGTAAAGATGCAAGTATTTAAGTGGAGTAAAAACAACCAAAGAGAGAAAAAATATAACATACAATATACTTCTATATGTCAATTCTTTGGCTAAAAAAGGTACATATTCACTTCAATACTTTTACGTTAAATTTTTTTGCTATCTGGACTGTACAGAATTAAGTACTTCATCCGGCACTTTTTAGAAACTATTTTCCCATCTCATCACTACATGTTTTTGTAGTCGTTGTAATAATTGCACCAGTAACTCGTTAGTCACCTAGCTTGTTAGCAGCTCAATTTCCAAAGACTTGTAAATATGAAAGTGAACTGTAATCCTCCTTGCCTAGACCGAAAACGCCTCTCTGTGCTCTGTCAGCGTGTGCACCGGCGCGAGGGCTCTAATTACGCCAGCTAATTGAAGGGGGTCAAGCTAGCATGTGCGCGGGGCCATTTCTCGCTCACTTCGGCCTAAAATGTGGCGGTGATCTTCCCGTGACTGGTGGTCCCTCCGACAGCTTGAGCCTAATGGTTATGTGGGTAAACGGAGCCGGAGGAAGTTCACAATAACAGGTTTAGAGCTACATTAACAACACGAAAACAAAAGCCAAGCAGCGGGACGCGGGCTGAGCAAAAAAGACTGACGCTGATGCAAGGGGCTGATGGTAAAAACGAGGGCGTTTATTCAAAAGCTGAATTTAAATGCTTTGAAAAGGGAGCAATAGGACGCTTGTGACCGAAGTATTTAAAGTCAGGGTTGTGTAATGTTGGTTCTTCGTCAAAAACAGACCTGGAGTTGTGTTTTGTTTCATTCACGAGTGTTTAACACACAAACTCTGCATGTTTAGGCTGAGTTCTTCTCTCAAAGACCTGTTCTACCTTGTGATGTCAACTGGTAGTACAGGAAGTGCTCCACTGTCTTTTTAAAACTCCATACACCTCAATAGAATCATTTAGATAATTTAAATTTTTGGAATTGCCAATCTCCACTGGCTTGACTCATCAGCCGGTTTCACTTCGTGGATTAGGATTCTTTCGCTTGACGGTAGGCGTGTACTTTTTTTATTTAACCAATCGCTGCTACTTGGTCGTGACGTATGTAATGCTAACGGGGCTAACTGGTATATTAAGCTTTTCCCAAATCCCGTAGGAAGACGGACAATAACATCTTTCCCCTTGATAAAATTCACCAAACATTCTTTTTGTCCCGGCTTTAAATCCTCGATTTTGGGAATCGTTGCCAACACAGAATGTATGTCTTGTTCTACATCCATCTCGACGCTTTGTTTACTGTTGTGCTGTACCACAAAAGGGACCTAGACAAGCGCTTGAGTTTGACATCATGGCTTCACAGCTGTTCTCTGATTGGCCGGTATGCGGTCTAAAACTTCCAGGGTTTTTGCAAACCGTCTAGTGTATTCTGATTCCTGACCTAGTCACTGGAGAGAAATGAATTTGAGCAGAGGCACTAGGTGGCACCAGCCTGGATAAATCTCTACTGAATTAAATGTGAAATGTAGCTGTAACTACCACTACATGACATCACAAAGTGGAGCAGAGCATTTTGAGCTTTGGAGACGTAGACAGACTAATAATAAAGGGTTACTCAAACACGTGTGAATGAAACAAAACAAATCCAGGCATGTTTTTGAGGAGGTAACAACATTATAACATGGCTTAAAACTCAAGAGCCAATTTTGTGTATAATGGGCCTTTAAAATACTTTTTGTGTGTTGAGGACGAGACCTCTCCGACCCTACTGTACCAAGGACACCTCCAGCTGAGTCCTTGTTGGCAATTCCACAAACTGAACAGATGTCAGAGGTTCAGTGGTGGAAAGAGATCAGAAAATTTGTAAGTGTAAAAGTACAGCTGCAGCTCCATTAAGTACAGGAAATGTTGCCAAATTTGTACTTTGTTCTACGCAGTCTACACTAAAAACGATTTTATCAGTCAATATATTCAGATCACTGCAGGTCGTGCAGACTTTTCAAACCAAGGTTTTCAACCAAACCAACACTTAAAGAAATGTTTGAGAATCATCAGATGTATAAAAGTTCTGTAAAATGTCATCAGTGTCAAAAATTCATCTTTAGAGCTAAAGTGTGTCTAAAATATGACTGAACCAGCAGTGTTCAAAATATGCCTTGAAGGCCAAATGCTCAGAATGACAACTGCCAAACTCAAATATGCAGACAAAAAGTATTGATTTAACAAAGATAGTCTTGGGTGAAAGTGAGTTCCAGGGGAGCTGGACGGGTCCAGGTCAAGAGCACACAGAAGGTAGTACTGGTTTGGACTGACCAGTGGCTGACAGAACCGGAAGCAAACAAGATAAAACTGGCTCCACCTGAAGACACTGAAGTGTAAAATTCCCAAACTCTCAAAAACAGAAAAAGCCTGAGCTTAAGTTCACCACTTGAACAATGTCATGACCTGGTATACCAATTCCTGGTATGTTTTTCATCAGGAAACAATATTCTAACATGGCTTAAAGCAGGGGTGCTCAATACGTCGATCGCGATCTACCAGTCGATGTGTCGATGCCAAGGTCGTGTGGGTAGATCGCCGTGTCTCGTCTCGGACTCACGTTTGGACTCAGTCTTGTCTCTCACTCAAGGTCTGACACTCAACAAGTGTGATCATATTTCATTACGGCCGCTGCTGTTGGCAGTAAACTTGTAGCGGGGTGCAGGAGCGTGTGGGGCGTCTCAGTGCAGCCTGTGCGCTCATTTGAAACCCGCGGAGACTCTACGGCACATCACAAACACACACGCTCCCTATGCACGCCTCGTCTGCGACAGCGTGTGCCCTCGTGTACCAGCGTGCATCACAGGGCAGGTTCAACTTCCTAAACATCCTACCTGTCCATCTGCCTCACGTCAGCACGCCGCCCCTCGCCTTTTCACGCTCACAAGCCCCTCCCACAGTGCGCTGATTAGGAGAGCAGGACGAAACATGAAGCAAAAACGAGTCTAAATTTGTGTTCCAGTGTTGGCACAAAGCAGGTCTACAGCATAGAGCAGATCTACAGAACAGACCTACTGCCACATTTGGCTGAAGTTTGTCTAACAAAAGTGCACAAATGCATCTGTGTTTGTCACGATGTGCGTTTGGTTTGGTAAATGTGCCGAGGCTGGTAAATATCACTGCAAAACCAGAAAAGAATGCAACTCCAGTTTGGAACTTTAAAAAACAGGTTTAAAAATCTTCCTTCACTTTTTTCACAGTTTTGTGTAAAGTGCCAGAGGAAGTTCTCTTAAAGAAGGGGTTCTCAAACTGTGGGTGAGGGTCCAAAAAAGGGGCACAGAGTGTTTCAGTGCAGTTTGCTTGGCTTTGTATTAGGGAGATCATTATGACTTGGTCATTTTGTAAGTAGCTCGCATGATGAAAAAGTGTGAGCACCCCTGGGTTAAAGAGTCAATTTTGCTAATATAGGAGCTTTAACGTCTTATTGGAGCAGAGTATGTGACACTGCTAACAATATAATAGCTGTACTTTTGGCAGGCGCTCACCTGTCTTATCTCCCAGTTAAACCCCTTCTCCTGCGCTCACTGCTGCATGAGGGCTGACAGGTGAAGGAGATCCCTCAGACAAACTGCCACAGCACGTTTTACTGTTACATAAAGAACATGAAGCATAATCGTGTATCTCCAACAGCTCCTGTGAGCCCCAGTGTGAGAGGTTGTCATGGTGAAATGTTGAGGAGCTCATTTTCACAGAATTGCTTCTGTTAATCTGAAATCATAATCTCCTTATCGTGTAAAACTAAGTTCGAAAGCAGGTCAGAATTCTACAATGAAATTTGTGCTGGGCTTGTCAAAAGTATTGAAAATCAAATACTAATCGAGACTAAAAGTAGTAAAAAGAAAGAATTTATTTAAAGAAAGTATTAATACTAAAAAAAGTCACATTCACAGGACAGAAATGAACCTGTCCTGCATGTCTTTAGAATGATCTTGTGCTGTATTAGAACAAGTATTAGAGCACATAGACTAGTATACAGTCGTCCCCGCTATAACATGGTTCACTGTTTGCAACCTTTTTTTTTTTTTTTAACAGTGTATGAATGCACATTGTGTTCCTCCCCTGCATCCTGATTGGCTAAGGGATTGTAGACCATTGTCAATCAATCTCCTCCTTGCCGTGTCTCCTGTACAGTAAAGAATGTGTTCAGTTTGGCAAATTTACATAATTGTTGGATCTCTAGCAGTGTGATTCTGAAGTGCTGTATGTTTGCAAGTTTTCTCCCTCGACAAAAGCCACAATGTCAACAAAACGTTCTGCTCCGACAAAGGCTCCTGCGGTCGCACCCAAAAAACAGAGGAAGATGCAAACCATTGCACAAAACGTTGGACTTCTGGACACGCTGAAGGAAGGAAGGGAGAAGTTACGTGGCTGTAGGGTACCATTGCAGAATAAATTAATCTTTGGTTTGTTACATAAAGAAGGAGGAAAATAACATAAGGATGACAGCAGCAATACATTTTAAGAAGGATGCAAAAAGGATTGTAACTCTTCTGTCTGAGAAAAGTGTATAAAGTGTGTGGTGAGGGGTTTTACAATCTTAAAACAGATATAATAATTGTTAAATATAAAGTTTACTACTTCTCAAATTTCCCCTATTGTGGGTTATTTATAGAACGTACTAGCTGCGATACACGAGGGATCACTGTACACCCACAGACCACTATGGAACCTACCTGGACCACTGAGGGATTACACAGATATAAGGCCACAGTTTTTTAGTATCATTGTGGTATCAGAATCAGTATTGAGCATCGAGTTTATTCCTTTGACAGTTTAGTAGTTTGTTCTTTAACTGTGAATTTGCAGAATTGTCTTGGTTAGTATCTCTGTAAAAACTGTCCATCAGCATTAGACTAAAAGACCTAATTGTGGTCATTTGAAAGGACTTGACGAGGGTCAATCATCACCTGCTTATTTCTACAGAGATGACATTTCTCTGCCTGGAATGTTCCACAGTATGACATTACAGTGATGTACCTTACATTTATTCAATTACAGGTGATTTTATAGCTCAAAAGTACCTAGAAAAACAGGTGAATGACTGTTAAGGTACAATATCGTACCATGAAGCATTCCATAACATCTCCACGGTAAAAAGTATTGACAGACCCTGCACAAGAAAAATTGCACAATGCACCTTTAAGCAAGGCCAGGCCTGGGTAGTACTTGGATGGAAGACTACAGCGATGTAAATACCAGGTGCCACAGTGGTACAGCAGTGGTTATATATAGGTACCTACTAGGGGTGTAACGATATTGGCGATATCACAATATCGTCGTTGTTAAATTGCCACGATATTGTCCACTCCTGTGGCACAGAGCACAGTAAACTACATGGACCATAATCCATTTTCCTTGGTGGACGGCGTTGGGTTTAAAAGGTTAGTGACTAAACTGAAGCCGAAACATGCCATCGCATTTAAGTCTTTTTTTTTTTTCCTAAGAGGAGGACTCAAATATACATTGAGTAATAATATGTTTAATGCAACTTTATGCACATCAGCTGCTCCTTGTGCACTGATGCGGTCAGCTTCTGTTGGACTAACTCTGTAAGGCTCCTGACTACAGTAGCTGTAATGCTCCAACAATCCATTTTTGAGGAAAATAAAGGATTTTAAGTGTGCCTTATATAGACCGAAAAACATGGTAGTCAAACAAAGTTCCCTGCTCTCTACATTATTATATCATAATATCATGAGCCTCCCCGCTACATCATGAGATTTCCCACGATATCGCAATAAATATCATACCATGAGGTTCATAACGTGATGATATTGTATCATGAGACTTGGATATCGTTACACCCCTAGTCCCTATCCTCCATGTGAAATTATGACATCACAAATTGGTGATTCTTAAGCTCTAGATCCCCAATTTAGGTCAATTTAGGTACCTTGCTCACCCCAACTATCTCAATGGTATTGGGGGTTGGGTTCTTCAACACTGCGCAGGGAAATTCAGCAGACATTCTCTGTTATATATTCAGTGAAGCCCTTGAGGTCTGCATTTTCTTTGAATGGCAGAGCCCAGTTAATTGGAGAAACTAAAAACCGTCTTTCCTTTGGCGTACATTAGTCATGGAGCGGTGCATTGTCACCGGTTGTTCTTGGAGGGATTTGCGAGCCAACAATCCCCCCTCAAAGAGCACATTCTGGGGCTTAGAGCTCACGCTGGCCCTGCTCACCCACCACGCACAGGAAGAAAAAGCCCAGAGACGCGTGGTAGCTTAAGGCTGTTACATTAGTCAACCAAATAATGGAGTCACAAGCTTGGTGTGGTTGTGTGACGGGGCATGCAGCGGTGAGAACGTTATAATGGGAATTCTTTCAAAAGGGTCATAAGAATTGCAGATCAGGGCTTCATGATGGAAAATTATTTGTGGTTTGAGAATCATAAGCTTGAGATCCAGTATTGTTATGGCTTCTAGTTTAACATGAGCTGTAACACATGTAAATAGCCATCCTTAGGGCGTCCACTTCTTGACTCACACGAAATGTACAAAAACTCACGTAGTCCGTAGTTCGTTTGATTTCTTTTATTTGCAGATTTTCAGCGTATGCAGTTCAGTGCGGCGGTGTGGTGTGGTGTGGTGTAGTGTGGTGCGGTCAAAGACCGTGTCGGTCGCCCTCCACAATGCCATCCTCCCCACACACCTGTCTCCCTATTTGACCTGATTATTTGACCTAATTTACCTACCTAGGACACACCCTCTTACGTGGACCCACCCAATTACGCTATAAACCAAAAGACAAATTGACTGAAGTAACTTAAATTGGGACTGAAAATAAATCATTTTAACATTTCTATAATTTTAAGAATAATATTTTAATAATTGTTTTTAAGGTATAATAAAATATGAATTTATGGAAACATATAAAATAACTATTTAATAAATTAAATTATGGCTCTAACAAGTATGAAGTAAGTAATGTATTAGCACCTGCCCAGGATTGGTGCTTCTCAGATTCTTGAATGTTATAATGTCATACTTTTAGCATGAGCCAGTTTTTTCTAGAAATATCTGTATTTCACACAAAAATATGCATAGTTAATAGTTTCCTGATTTGTAACCCTGTGAACTAGTAACAGTGGCTCAGTGATTGAGTGAGCACTTGTCCACCAATCTGAAGGCCACGGATTGAGAGTGACTCACGCTAAGACAATGTTCTGTTGTTGTGTCCTTAGACAAGACACTTCAATCATCTTGCTTAGTATAAAAGTGGTGTGAGTGTTGCTGGTGGTCAGAGGAGCAGCATTTGAGACGACGCCAGCTAATGGAAGGCTGGAGCTCCTCAGTGGTGAAAGCAAAACATTTATTTTAATGCAGAAGAGCTGCTCCGTCACGCACTATTCAATAACTACAAGAGCAAACGTAAACTTTATGGGATATATTGTACCAAATACAGATTAAGAAGACATGGAGAAGAGTCAACTGGTCAAGTGTAGGGTGACCACATGTCCCTATTTACCCGGGACAGTCCCACTTTTGAGCCCTGTGTCCCCTGTTCCCCGCAGATTTATACAAAACCAGTGATTTGTCCCAGTTTCATACAAAAAATGTCCCAAGTGTTCCTATTTTTGACAAATTTGATCTAAAATGAGACTAAACCAGGACTAAAACAGTAAAGAGGAGCATAAATTGTCATTTGTTTAGCCAAAATACAGAAAAATTACCTTCAAGCAAAAAATAAAATAAAATAAAATAAAAAATGCAGTGACAGAAGTCTTTCAGATTTAGCCAGGCTGGCGTCACCTAGTGTCTTCACTCCATTTTATTTCTCTCAGGAATCATCTCTCTCAGGAATTTATAATACACTAGACGATTTGCAAGAACCTCGGAAGCTGTAGACTGTGCACCGGCCAAACAGCCAAGAGCTGTGAAGACATGACTTCAAACTCAAGTGTCTGTCTGGGTCCCTTTTGTAGTATGTAGATGTAGATGAAGTCATATTTGGCAACGATTCCCGAGATTGAGGATTTAAAGCCAGAACAAAGAGAATGTTTGGTGAATTTTATCAAAGGGGAAAGACGTTATTGCTCTTCTTCCTACAGGATTAGGCACATTACATACGTCACGACCAAATAGCAGTGATTGGTCAAATAAAAAAAGTACCCACCTACCGTCGAGAGAATGAATCCTAATGCTGCGAGGTCAGACGATATCCACAATTTGAAACCAGCTGATGAATCAAGATTAAACTTCAAATTTGACTATAACACAGTTAAAGTCATTATAATTTAAGATTTGGATTTTGTATGTATATATATATATATATATATATATATATATATATATATATATATAGAGAGAGAGAGAGAGAGAGAGAGAGACTCCTGTTTGGAAATTGTAACATCACAGTAGTAAATTCCATAACTGTTCCCTACCAACACACAACATGAGAAGACACCTTTATTTTGTTAAAATCATGTTTTAGTTCCAGGCACATTTTGAAACTTTTGGTCAGAATTCTCCATCTCGTGATGTCATCAATGCTGTATTGCTGCTTCCTGTAATTTTCAACATATTTTTCAATATTTTTTCCTCAAATTGCATCATGATTGCTGTAAAGCTAGTTTATAATTACAGCAGTTATAATCCCATCAAATAAAATCTAAATTAGAGAATCATAAAAATCTGTCATACACGCATTAGCATCAATAGAACTATCTGTTAAGCGTACTCTTCTGGGGTAACACCATGGCAACATAAATTAAGACTATTTTGACTTGTATTTCCCCCACACCCCCCACTATGATGCGGTACTGTCTTTTTCTGTGGAACTTTCTTGTATTTGCAGGCTGCAGGATGGTTTAGGGGTTTGGTTGTGGTATACATGAAACGTGCATTGAAACCACCTGCACCATCAGATCGATTTCAGGCTCTGACAGTTCGCACGATGTTGCTCCTTGCTCACTCCTCCATTTCACACTCACTGCTCTGTTCAATAAAGCCTACAGGTCTGAAACTAATCCAGCTTCTATCTACCTATAGAAACAGCCGGTGCATTTCCAAATTAGATCTGCAATTAACCATGTAATAACTTCACAAGGCACATTTTAGACACACCTGAAAATCCCGTGCACTTCAGACCATGTTTAGAGAGGTCTGAACTACAAATGACAGGATTAACACATTGCAGAGGACAGAAATTTCACAAATCATCTTGCTCTGTGTTACGGCCTGGCTCAAAGAAGCGGGGACACAATAACGATGAAGATTTTAACAGGTGTTCAGGCATTTGTTTTAAAGGGACACTTCGGAATTTTGGACATAAGGCCTAATTTCCTAGTGAGCCAGAGTGTTGGAGATGTGTGGAGACACTTTTTAAAATATTCCATCCAGTCCTTGTATTTGCAGAGGCCGCAGGCACTAGGCTAGTGCATGTCAATGGCCATAGTTAGCCTGTCACTAAAAACAGTCCACAAAACACCCGAAGAAAATCTATTATTACGCCAAATGGTCCATGTAAATGTCTGTGTCGTTAGAATTTATTTTATTTTTTTAATTATTTATTTATTTGAGACAGGGACAGCGCACAATTTTTCCATTTACTTTAACAGGAGAGATGCATTGTACAGCAGGTTGTAGCACCAGTGCTAATTTCCACCTGTAGTCCCTGGGCAGGTTCATTGATTGATTGTATTTAACTGACTAACTTGACTATCAACTGTTCTTGGAGACTTGTGTAGCATGCTTTGGGTTGATGGGGGAAACCAGAGCGCCCAGAGAAAACCCATCCATGTCAGGCAAACAGGCCTAGTGCCGAAACGTTGCACGGTTTGTCCTAATAAATTTCACAATTTGCAAGTAAGCTCCCTCTCCTCCAACGCACCCATCTCTAGTAATTGATGTGTAAAGTTCTCATTCTTTTATATCATTAGAATAATATTTTAAAACTAACCTTGCATCACATAAATCGTCGCATGTTCAGGGACTATTTTCTCATATATCAGTCCGCTGCTGCCAAGTGGATGTACAACTCGCTGCTGCTCAGACATAAATCCTTTAAATGCAAGGTTGATTTTACTTCTAAAATTATTCTATCAACACAGACATTTACATCGACGGTCCGATGTAATAATAGATTTGTTTCGGGTGTTTTGTGGAGTGGGTAAGACTGTTTTCAGTGGGAGGCTAACTATGGCCATTGACATGCACTAGCCTAGCACCAGCAACCTCTGTAAACACAAGGACCTGATGGAAAATTTTAAAAGTGTCTCCACACATCTCCAACACTCTAACTCAACTAGGAAATGAGGTCCTATGTCCAAAATTTTGAACTGTCCCTTTAATGTAAACCAAAAGAAAACACAGTGTCTGTGATGTGACAGGACTGGAGGATGGAGGGGAATAAAAGGAGGAAAAGAAATGTGCACGTAGGCTTTTATAGTCCTGCAGAATCATGTGGGTGGAGTGGCAGGCAGGGCAGCTGAAGCAGGCAAGGACACAACACCTGGAGAGAGAGGAGAGCGGCAGGAAGGCACAGGTCAGGACACGACCTGGGCCATGACACTCTGCATATTCAAGAGTACTATTTCTCAGACTTAAAGACGGTGTAAGTGTTGGCTCGGATAGTGATATCTGCCCTGGAGTGCCGGTCAGGACACAGGAGACAGGATGCAGATGATAAAATTTAGGAGGCTTAAATGAAGCTCAGGCAACATCATAGGTACATTATTACAGTTATGGTCTATAAAGAAAGAAAAAAAACAACAACAATTAAGTGAGCTGGGAAACCTCACATTGTGGTGTCACTGAAATAAAAATTTGGAAGCTTCAAAGAACTGCAGTGCAGATCTCTTAATTTTTTTGCACTATTTTTGTCTTTGACCCAGCACATAGTTGCAATTTTTGTTGCATGTGCATGTCTCTATCTATCAGTAAACATACTATTACAAACATAAATTGTAAACATAGAGTGACTAAATAACAGGCACTGAATAAAGAAATAATATAACTTGAAATATTGTGAACGTACATGGCAGGACACGGCAGAAATAGCATCAGCGTCTAAGCTCACTCCCTTAAAAACTAAATAACTAAACAGATATTACATATGAACGTGAACAACACATCCAGATATACACAAAACAACAGTGAAGGACTTATCAAACCTCCATACAGCCCTGAATGACATAAAGTTATTTTTCATCAACAACGCACAGCTTGGGCTGACGGTAAATGACTGCACGCCTGAGCCTCATGATCTAATGAAGACAGTGGTGCAGTGTGAACTAAAGTGCTCATTAACTCCCAGCACCACTAGTGTATGCTCCTTACTAACCCAATGACTTTCCATGTAATTTAGTACATTTTTAACCATCTGACTCCTGCTGACCCTGGCTCCCATTGACGTACAGTGGAATATTGTGGCCTCTCTCTCTGTAACTGCTGCTGTCAGACTTGTCATTTTGGTCCTAAAATATTCGTTTTAACCCGAACTTTTTGAACTATTTTGTCCTAGCATCACGAGCTTCAGCTGAACACTATGGGTGACGTCACATTCATGTAGTTCATTTCTTTACACAGTCTATGCTGGCGACAAAGGTTCAGGTGTAATAGTTCCTTAAGGGGTATTGAACTTCTATGGGGTTATTAACACATAACATTTAGATCACCATGTCTGAGTCCTGCATGGGTTCATTTTTGGAGACCTGCGCTGTACAGCACCACACCCGCCCATTAACCTGTGATTATATCAAAGTTAAATCCGCACCCGCCTGGACCTGTTAATATTCCACCCATTACCTGCTCGTGCCCATGATAAATCGCACACAAATTAAAAGGTTTCTAAATGAAGCACTCAATGAACAATGGCGCTAAATGAGGATTGAATAGGCAGGTTGAACAGGCAATGGTATGGAGTGAGAAAGCTTTCTGAAATATTCATGTGTATAGGATAGAAATCTGTGCATATTTGGCTGTAGTTGAGCACAAAATAAATATTTGTAAAATCTCAAAGGAGTCCAGTCGCACATAAAATGTACTATGTGTATTTCATCCATCAGAATATGAATTTAATAGATATGATGTCAAGAATTACAATCACAAATGAAAATGTACAATTACTCTTTCTTCAGTACAAATACAAATTCACAGATGCAACTTTACTGTCAAAAATCTGTCATCACTTCACAGGCTTTATTTATTGAGCAGAAGAAACATCGATCGAGATGCCGGACTTTTGCGCCGCATATGCCACAGACTGAACCAGGACTAAACCAGGACTAAACTAGGACTGATCCCAGGACTGAACCAGGACTAACCCAGGAGTAACCTATAGGAGAACAAGGATCCCAAGACTGAACCAGGAGAACTAAACCATGACTGAACTAGGATTAAAAGAGGACTAAACCAGAACTGAACCAGGAGTGACTGTCGGGACGGACCCGGAGGTGCGCCCGCTTAGATCGTCGGGTGACCACATGCGAAAGGACCGGCGCAGAGTTCCACGCCCCACGTAGCTAAGCGCAGTCGTCGCGTTTTGTGGACACTCTGCTCCACGGGCTCAGGGTTCTCTCTCTTTCTCAAGTCCACAATTAGACCTGATTTAGACCTGGTTTAGACCTGGTTTAGTCCTGACCTGCCAGTGTGTAATCACTACTCACCCACATACCCACCCATAAAAATTCCATAATGTTAAGACCGGCCCGTTTCAGCAACTATTCGTGGGTACCCGACCTGGTGCTGGACTGTGCACCATGTTACTTTTTATTGTTTTGAAAATGCCATATTTCCTGAAAAGATTAAAATTATGAATATGTCAGGTTTGTCAAGTTGTAGTGCAGTCTTTTGTGTCATGATTTTGTGTATTTATGAACCGTAAAGAGGGTTCAAATAGGGCCCAAGAGAGATCACTAAATTACTCAAATGTATTTATGACATCTAAACCCTCCTCAGACATGTTTTTGATGAGGGAACACGGTAGAAAGATGCATACACTCACAAGTTGAAAATACATGCACTTCCACCCCAAAACGCTGACAAATTTTGAATTACTTTAAAAAGCTATTGATTTTTTTATAACCCCGTTCCCTCAAATTGTTTTTATGAGATAGCGATTAGCGTAATAGATAGATGAACGGATAGACTGAGGGTAGAGAAGCACAACATAAACACAATGCAATATAATTATCTCTCATTCTCAGCAAAATATGAAAAATACAATATATGAACCCAAATAGCGGAGAGCAGGAGAGTTGGTTTGGCTGACCGCTCGCCTCTGGTCCTTGTTGTGTGTACTTAGGGGGATTAGCTCTGCGCTACACTGTTTTATTATGATCATTAAACAACCAATGAATTATCTGCAAATGTCACCAAGAGCCAGCGGACACAAACCAATCAGGCCGACCCAGAGAAAACACACAGAGAGCTCGGAAATGAACTGTGCCACTGCCTGTTTATGGGCGGTATTACTCAGATGCTAAGTGGGTACATCATGACAAAGTATTTATAAAGGCTGACCCTGAATTCTCTCTTCAGATGTGAGTAACTGGTAGGGTGCATGATTTTGGTAAAGTATCCGATCGGCTATGTTTTATGTTTTGTTAGCAGGATTGTGTGTACCTTAAAGCAGAAGTATGGCGCTCAATACTGAATATGAGATACTGAACAAAACTCAATGAGGACGTACAGTACCTCTATCTGCAATCGTGTTACCAAGGCAACATATAATATTAGCCATTGAAATTTTGGATAAAAATAATCACTACATCATAGACCATAACAGTTTGGCCCACATCTTCCCCACATCATATTGAACAACAAAATCAATGAAGACATGCCTCTATGTTCAGCTGTCAGTAGTCCCATTGGAATGAATGGAGCAGTATAGTAGACATCATTTAGACTTTGGAGAGAAGGATGGAGCCGGGTAGCCTGATTCATCAGCTGCTTTTACTTCCTGGAAACCATCTGACCTCGCAGCATTAGGATTCGTTTGCCCGACAGTAGGTGGGTAATATTTTATTTAACCAATCGCTGCTATTTGGTCAAGACGTATGTAATGCGCTGCTAACGGGGATAACTGCTATGTTAAGCTTTTTCCAGATTCCGTAGGAAGAACGGCAATAACGCCTTTCCCCTTAATAAAATTCACCATACATTCTCGTTGTTCTGGCTTTAAATTCTCGATCTCGGGAATCGTTGCCAACACAGAATGTCTGTCTTCATCTACATCCATCTCGACTCTTTGTTTACTGGTTGTGCTGTACCACAAAAGGGACACAGACAGGTGCTTGAGTTTGACGTCATGGCTTCACAGCTCACAGCTGATTGGCCAATACACAGTCTACAACTTCCAGGGTTCTTGCAAACCGTCTAGTGTATTCTGATTCCTGACCTAGTCGCTAGAGAGAACTGAAATTAAGCGGAGGCACTAGGTGGCACCTGCCTGGCTAGTAGGCGGGGACAAGAGGCAGGATTTTTGCAATGGCATGTTCCTCGCAGACGCAGGGACAGTGAGGGCCTATAATGCCATGTGCAGCTTTCATAACTTTATAAAGTTATTAAAACATTTTGCAAAATTTTGTGTTTTAAACATCCTTTTTGGACCTTAATCAATTGCATTACAGAACTCTTATATCTTATAATACTTGAATTTTTCAAAAAGGGAAAATTAATGGTCATTCAACATAGTTGCAATGGTAGAAAAAAAATAAAAAATTTAAGTGATGTGCAACTGTCCCTATAAAGTGCTGCTATCAGAGACGTCAGCTGACTAGTTTCTTCTATTAAGTCCTTTTAGATGAATAATGTGCAAATGAAACAATAATCCACGGCTGTCATAGATTATAACTACAGCACAAACACAAGCACAATATGTCTTCTTTAAAGATGTCTAGAAGCATTAGCATTTGAGAGAAAACTGAAATGTGAACTGCTATTCTGATACAAGAACCATTATCCACTTCAGAACATGTTTGTGGAATTTCTACTACAGAGTTACTATTTACTATTTGTTTGAGAAACAAAGTTACTCAATGTCATTTTGATCTTTATAAGATAAAACATTGGACAACCGAATTTGCATCCAAAATACTTTCATTGCAATACATTGTTTCATCCAAGGTTCATCATCCCAAGTGTTTTGAAATAGTTTCATTGTTAATTGAGATGACAGACAGGACTGAAGCTCTGGCACTGGGTTTTTTGTTTGTTATAGAAAAGCTTTGAATAACTAGCCTTGTGTCTTTGTTTCACACAGACACATACACGCCCCTGAACCTTTCTATGCAAAGCTAATCAGTAAGAACCATAATCATACACAAGACATTTCCTATCAACACTAATATATTCAGTAAATACAAAATGCTCAGTTTTGACAAATTGCACAAAATTTACTCCTGTGAGCTTTAAACTGTGTTAGAATATTGTTACCTCTTCAACACATTCCTTGGAGTTGTGTTTTTTTTCATTCACACATGTCTGAGTAATCTTAAAATGCTCTGTTCCACCTTGTGATGTCATGAAGCCCAAATATGCAGATTTGTTTGTGCGAATGTAACAAAAAAGAACTCTAGGTATGTTTGTGATGATGAAACATAATAACATTGCCCAGAAAACAGTGTAATATGGGCACTTTAATACTTTATTAAACCCTAAAACCTGATTCAAAATGATCAATAATGCTGCACCACCTCCACAGAAAATATACTAAAATGACAGTCCAGAATTTTGGACATAGGACCTCATTTCCTAGTGAGCCAAAGTGTTGGAGACATGTGGAGACACTTTTTAAAATATTCCATCCAGTCCTTGTATTTGCAGAGGTCGCTGGTGCTAGACTAGTGCATGTCAATGGCCATAGTTATCCTGTCACTAAAAAATTGTACGCCAGACTATCGATGTAAATTAGCCAGACTGGCGCCATCTAGTGCCTCTACTCTCTCCATCCACTAGGTCAGGAATCGGAATACACTAGACGGTTCGTAAAAACCCTGGAAATGCGAGTTTGGGCACCAGCTAATCAGTGAAGAGCCATACATTCGGTGTTGGCAACGATTCTCGAGATTGAAGATTTAAAGCCGGAACAAAGAGAATGCTTGGTGAATTTTATCAATGGGAAAGACGTTATTGTCCTTCTTCCTACAGGATTTGGGAAAAGCTTAATATACCAGTTAGCCCTGTTAGTGGTGCATTACATACGTCATGACCAAATAGCAGTGATTGGTTAAATAAAAAAGGAACCTGCCTACCGTCGAGCGAACGAATCCTAGATTTAAATGTCTGTGTTGATAGAATAATGTTTGAAATAAGACTAGCCTTGCGTCGCGTGAATCGTCGCATGTTGAGGGACTATTTTCTCAGCAGCAGTGGAATTTTACTTTGCCAGTAAGATAGGTGTTTGGTAAGGCAAGGCAAGTTCATCTGTATAGCACAATTCGTACACAAAGTAATTCAAGATCAGGTCCAAAAGAACTTTGTTTTGGACTGCAAGCTTAAGAAGGAGGAGAAGATGGCCAAAGAAAAGGCCTTTGAGGTCACTAATGCTCTTCAGAAGAAGGACAAAGAATTCCAAGAGCTATTTATTGCACATAAGGACATCCGGTACAAGAACATGTGCAATTAAAACAAGAGCTTGTCAACTCAAAAAAAGTAAGGGAAAAGACAAGCGAAAAAGGCTTGGAGTTGCAAAGACTCACTGACACGCTTCAGAAGAAGGAAAAGCAACAAGCCCTAGAGAACACACATAGGGAGATCCGGTGCCTGTATACCGTATTTTCCGGGCTATCAGACATGCTCTTAAGCCTCTAAATCAAAAAATGTCCACGCACCCCACAATCCAGAGCGCCCTATACACGAATCCACTCGGGTGTCCCAGCACGACTTCAGTAAACTACAAAGCCGCACCACCCGCAGAACACGCAAACACACACGGAGCAGACAGCGACCGAGCAGCGAAAACACCCGCAGCCACACTCATCACTCCACGCCGACGAGGAACGAAATGGAGGAACGAACCGAAAATGCGAGTCCAATGTGCCACTTCTAGACACAACTGAACAACTGAGTCACTGCGAACACACCAACAATCCGTTGGTCCCAGACAGCACCCTCCCTACACGCCACAACTGAACAAAGCCCAGAGTCACCGTGAACGCAACAAACAAAGCGGTTTATTTGTGAAAAAAAGTTCGAAAATAGACCATTTAATGACAGTGTGCTTTATAATCCAGAGCCTGTAAAATAAGGTAATTCTAAAGTACAGGAAAATGTGCAACTAAAACTAGAGCTTGCCAACACCAAAAGATTCACTGAAAATACAAATGAAAAAGACTTGGAGTTGAAAGAGCTCAAAGCTAACCTCCTAAAAAAGAAAAGGAGCTGGAAAACCAAATTAGTGCGCACAAGGAGATAAGGTATTTATATAACAAGACGGTGTCAGACCGTGTCCAGCTCAAAGAAGAGCTGACCAACACCAGGAAAGCCTACGAGAAGTTGACAGAAAAACTTGAAGAAACTACAAAGAAGACTCAAACCACTCAAAGCACTCGTAATAACGTTGAGAAACTGTCCAGGAAGACGCAAGAGCTGCCTTCTGAACCCTTCACAGCACGAGGAGCTGCATTTCCCGGAGTTTCACGGTGAATCTCAAAGGTCACAACGCCCAAAAGTGACCGTAAAGCACTTCAAACCATTAACCTTTATAAGCATTAATAAAAAAATAAAAAAAAAAGTAAATGTGTACTTTGACCTTTATTTAGTACTTATTCGTGTTATTGATTTTTTTTCCCTCATTGTTTAATTCACATGCCAACCACATAGCATACTGTGGTGACTTGTTTTTATGCAGAAATATGTAAAGTGAATGTACAAAAATAATATAATACATGATAAAAGAAAGCAAACGATTAAAATGGCAATGTGGAGGTTTGTTTTCCCCCCCTGAACTTTGATTTATTGGAATCAAATATAATGAGAAAGCAAGAGGTTGGGCTGAACAATATATCTTAAACATACTAATATTGCAAATTATAAGTAATGACAAAATAAAAATACAGTAGAAAGTTCTCCATATGAAAAGAAATGAGAGTTTTGAAAGTAGATGCAAAAAATGGTAAAAATTATTTACAATTTCCTTCCTGTGTACTCCTTTAACCCAGTTTGGCCTTGGTATAAGTTTTAATTTTGCTTAATTTATTGCATCAAAAAATGTACTGTATTTTTAGGACTATAAGTCGCACTTTTTTCATGGTTTGGGTGGTCCTGCGACTTATACTCTGGTGCGATTTATATATTACATTTTTCAGACTGACAGCCAGCTCTAGGCTTGTGTATCAGTTTTCTGCAGTGTTGGGAAGGTTACTTTTAAAATGTATTCCCCTACAAATTACAGATTACATACCCCAAAATGTAGTTTGTAACATAATCCATTAAATTACTTAAAGTGAGTAACGTAATTTGAATACTTTGGATTACTCGATATTGTCATGCTTTTTAAAACTACATGAATATAACAACCACATCCTAAAAATGCTACTACTGCTACTACTACTGCTACTACTACTACTACTACTACTACTACTTCTACTACTACTACTACTGCTACTGCTACTCCGGAGGTCGAGGTCGAGTTGTTCAGAAGTGACACGAGGATGAAGAACTGAAGTGATTTAGTGATTTGGAGGGAAACGGAGAGTTTGTTCAACTTGTTCTGTTGTTTATAGTTTATCTGAAGAACTGTCAAATATGTGACGTTAGGGTTAGGGTGTGTTGTGTGTCTGTGTATGTCTGTGTGTGTGTGTGTCTGTGTGTGTGTGTGTGTGTGTCTGTGTATGTCTGTGTGTGTGTGTGTGTGTCTGTGTGTCTGTGTGTGTGTCTGTGTGTGTGTGTGTGTGTGTCTGTGTGTGTGTGTGTGTGTGTGTGTGTGTGTGTCTGTGTATGTCTGTGTGTGTGTGTGTGTGTGTGTCTGTGTATGTCTGTGTGTACTGTGTGTGTCTGTGTGTCTGTGTGTGTGTGTCTGTGTGTGTGTCTGTATGTGTGTCTGTGTGTGTGTGTGTCTGTGTGTGTCTGTGTGTGTGTGTGTGTCAGATGCCCTCCCTCTACATAGAGATGAAGACAGAGGAAGAGAAGAGGGATAAAGAGGAGATGGAGACAAGGAGAGCACAAAAAAGTGACAAGTCCTGATGTGACTGAACCAGGACTAAAACAGGACTGAACCAGGACTGAACCAGGACTAAACCAGGACTAAACCAGGACTAAACCAGGACTGAACCAGGACTAAACCAGGACTAAACCAGGACTAAACCAGGACTGAACCAGGACTAAAGCAGGACTAATGTAAAGCAGGACACGGCAAAGGTTTATGTCCCGAATCCCTCCTGTAATTATGACAAAAATAGAACATAGGCGCCTCAAAAACTTCACATTTCATTTTTATTATTATCACTGTGTTTTACTCACAGTCTGTTTGTCTTTCAATGATGAATCCGGAGTCCTTTTCCTCTTTAGACGTCCACAGACTGTAAAGAAATCGCTCGGCTCCAGTCAAATGAAGCTCATCGACGCCTGAGGTTACAGGGGAGAATTCAGAGCTGCATTTTAGGAATCGATTTACAGACAAAACAGCAAAATGAAAAACCCGGGATCACGTAGAGCGGATTAATACGAACATTTTAAAAACATTTTGTACTTTTTTTTGCCCCCCGGACATGTTCCAAATGTTCCTGGGGTGAAGGAAGTCTAGGAGTCCCTGCTTAGACTGCTGCCCTGGATAAGCGGAAGAAAATGGATAGATTGAATTTTTTCTTGAGTTTTCAGACAATCTTAAAACTTTTTCATCTGTGCTTGCTAATGCGTGCATTGTGTCACCATGGTAACTGCTACATGCCTCTCTAAGGTTAAAAAGTTTAGAACACCCCCAGAATGGTGTTACTGCAAAGTTTCAATAAAAAAGTTACACGTTTGGACTGTACAATGATAAAAACTGTATTGGTGGTCTTCATAACTCTTCATTCTTCACTCTACGCCACCCGGCAGATCTAGCGGGTAACTGTGGGCCAATATAAGTCACTTCTTCAAACCATTACTCTGCTCTATGTCAGCTGCTCCGCTGTTTGTACAGAAAGTTAGCAAAAATCAACAGCCATCTCCATCTGTGTGCTCCTCCTCAGGCCAAACTCTGAGCTCAATTAAACGCAGAAAAATGGAGAACTCTGCCACCGCGACAGGCCATCGTCACGGTAACACAGTTTTATGGCATAATATTAAATTTTAGTGTTACGATCACTCATGATTATCAACGCTATAATTTAACTGCGGTGAAATCCTTAAACGGGGGTGTTATGCAAAGTTGACCTTTTTGGAGCTTTCTACCGTGTTATGACGAGGTCCCTTCGCCAAAAAGATGGTTTTACATGTCATCTGTGCATGTTTGAGTAATATAGTGATCTCTCTCGGGCCCTCCTTACGGTCACCTGTAAGATTTTGTTCAAAGCTCCGCCCACAAACGTATGTCACCAATGCTCCCACGAGACAATTCTCCATAAATATACAAAAACATGCAAAACTGTGCACAACTTCACAAACCTGGGGCTATGTAGTAGTTTCATTAGCAGGTACGCTGATTGGGTTGTGATAGTGCTCTGAAGGGGGAGTGACTTAGTGTGACATGCAAAGGGAGGGGGGACTCAGTGTCAAAAAAATTTAAGTAAAAAAACTGATTCAACTTGTTAATACATTGTCTTCGGAGATAAGGATATTTTTCTGGTGGTAGTGGTAGTAGTAGTAGTAGTAGTAGTAGTAGTAGTAGTAGTTGTAGTAGGGAGTCTAGCACCTGGTTGTTTCCGTGGAGATGTTATGGCTTTGTTTAGTGTGATGTTGCACAGTATGACTTTAAAGGTTTTTTAAAAGTTTTCAAATAGAGTTGCTGAACTGGACAGTGCCTGGAGGACAAAGAATTTCCAGAAGAACCTCCTGCCTCCTTACGCTAGAAATCACACTTGTTTACAGCCAGTGTCCGTTCAGAATCGCTGAACAAATTGCTGTTGAAGTGACCTTTCCAGAAGTCATTTAGCGACCAATGCGTCAGTCTTTAGACCCTTCATCTGCTTCAGTCGCTCCATCGCTGGAAGAAATCTCCAAGAATCACCTGAGTTTGCCTTCGCTTCTTTTTCCCTTCTCTTCTTCTTTCAGCGACCTCAAAAACAGGCTTTCTTTTGCGTCTAACTGGTCGTGGATTCTTGTCTGCCATTGCAGCTGTAACAGGGGTAATATTATTGTTCTTCTGCCGCTTTAAATGGGTGTGGTTTTTCTCTGTGTGATTTTTTTCCTTGTTTGGTGTGGGCCAATGACCATGTAGTTGGCAGCTGGAAAGGGGCAGTGCTTATTGCTAAAAACCCTGTGGACCTTCTCCCTCTCTCACATACCTGGTTGTCTCTTTGTTCAGGTTAGTTAGAAGCAGACACTTACAGGCGAGCTTCATTGTTGACAAAAGCGCGCGTTGCATGGTGGGAATTATTTTGGTTGGCGGCAAGAAACACTAATTCAACATGACGGACGGAGCGAGAAAGCACGTAAAGGGTATTGATCCCGGGTATTTATCCACTCTAACGGCAGAGGACTGAAGACCAGTTGACCAGAAATTGGTCATAAACATCGATGGATGCAAAATCACCCTTTTCAACCCCTACAAAATGTGGACCAAACCAAATTTCTGGTCAGAATCGCCAACTACCTGGACAAATATTCACTTTGGTGATATCCACAATGACTTGGTGGAAACTCCTGGGCCATTCACAGCAGAAAAGATGAAAACCTCCAAGAGTCTCGATGTGTTGTTGAACTTGTTGGAGTCCACGGTTTGTTAGGATCTTCTACGTTTGCTCTGCGAATGTTTGAAAGCCGTTTAATTCACCGTTAGCGGTTCTTTTCACTCAGAATACGAAAAAGACATTTTCCTTCTTCCGTGCTTCTATTTGTGCATCCGATAATGCAGCAGGAATTTACCATTATCGGGGATAAATACACAAGGTTACGCACTGTGTTTGACCGCTATCGTGTTTCTTGCCTCCGACCAAAATATTTCCCAGCATGCAATGCGGGCTTTTAATAACAATGACATCAGCTGAGGTATATCATTGGACAGCTGAAACTCGCCTATAGGACTCACCAGAAATATTAAAGAGGTCATGTTAAATTGGGTCTTTAACTGATTTCATTTTTTTTTTAATGAATGTCCATGACACTCTCTCACACCTGGTTGCCTCTTTGTTCAGGAGGTCCTCGGGAAGTCCTAAGGTCACTCTGTGGGTGAAACTGGGGCACGCTGGGGACAAGGCGCCATACCAGCCGTGCCAGCCATCAGTTGCCTGCCACAGAGTCACGCTAGCAGACTAAATGCCCAGGTCTCTGGACTAGTTCTCTAAGTTTTAACCTTTTGACAAACTCAATGGACTTCTCCCACACTTATGACTTGTTAATTCCTCTTTTAAATTAAAACGGCTGGAGATTATTGAAAGAAAATGCTTGCAACTCGGCTGATCCACCATACCTGCTGTGTGGGGAGGTTGAGCACTTAGGGGGTGTTACACAACAAACTTTGTGCAAACTGCAAGGAACCAGGACTGAACCAGGATGCCACACAATGCTTCTTGGTCTGTGGGGAAACACTGATCTCACCTTGTCCCCGATTAATGTTAATCTATTTAAAGCAGTGTTACCCTGGACCAAGATGGCGGCTTTGTTGACACATTGATTCCAACAGACAACAATCGTCAATGTGAGATCTGCAGTTCTATATGTATGGGGGGGGGGTTTAGTTTGTCCAGTTTGTTTAAGGTTACTTTACTATCACCAGTGTTGGGAAGATTACTTTTAAAATGTATTCCCCTACAGATTACAGATTACATACCCCAAAATGTAGTTTGTAACGTAATCCATTAAATTACTTAAAGTGCGTAACGTAATCTGAATACTTTGGATTACTTAATTTGCTGTAGAGAAGCAAAACTTCTCATGTTACGATATCCTCGTCTTTGTCTGCTAAAAGAAAATAAAAAAGACCAGACTTTATTAAAAATATTATTGATAGAAGAGGACGAGACACGGTCCATGCAGCATTAAATCCTGTTTTAGTCCTGGTTTAGACCAGTTTTAGTCCTGGTTTAGGCCTGGTTTCAACCTAGTTTAGACCTGGTTTTAGTCCTGGTTTAGACCTACTTTAGACCTGGTTTTAGTCCTGGTTTAGACCTGGTTTTAGTCCTGGTTTAGTCCTGGTTTACACATAATTTAGACCTGGTTTTAGTCCTGGTTTAGACCTGGTTTTAGTCCTGGTTTAGTCCTGATTTAGTCCTGGTTTAGTCCTGATTTAGACCTGGTTTAGGCCTGGTTTTGACCTAGTTTCGACCTGGTTTTAGTCCTGGTTTAGTCCTGGTTTAGTCCTGATTTAGTCCTGGTTTAGTCCTGGTTTTAGTCCTGGTTTAGACCTGGTTTAGACCTGGTTTTAGTCCTGGTTTTAGTCCTGATTTAGTCCTGGTTTAGTCCTGATTTAGTCCTGGTTTAGTCCTGGTTTTGGTCCTGGTTTAGACCTGGTTTGGTGTCCGGCAATGAGTGGAACTGCTGAATTTTTTTTTTTTAAAAAGGCCATAGCCCAAAATGTGAAAACAGGAAAATACCACTGTGTAATCCATTTATTTCAACAAAGTAACTGTAATCCAATTACCACTCATTAAAACAATAACTGTAACCGAATACAGTTACTCATAATTTGTACTCTGATTATGTAACTCTGGTACATGTAATCTGTTACTCCCCAACACTGACTATCACTTATTTTCTGTATTTGCCTTCTTGTTACTTTAACTTAGTAGTTTTAGTTAATTATTTAGTGTAATTCTCCCCTCTTGTGTTCAGTTTTAGAGTTGGGCTGCTGGTAAACAGTGTCTTGCGTATGTGGAATTCATGAGAGGTGAACATAAACCATGTAATAAAAGTACGCCGGTTAGTAATTTACTCTAGAAACATAGAGTTTGATTGACAACCTAACAGCCAATAGATAATAAGGTAGAGTCATTGTCTATTGGCTAATGTTTATCCTGCCACATCCACAATTGATGGATTTTCATTTTTATTTTTTATTTTTTTTTGGTCATCATCATTACAAAGCTGCTGCATCTGTCTAATGCTATTTTAAACTTTTCATTGACAATTTGAAATAACAAAAATCCTCCATACAACTTTTAAGCATTTGCAACTTGTGAAGTGTGTTTCTTGCTAAAAACACATTCTAACACATGGAGTGGGTGGTGTTATTGGATGGTGCAGCGCGCAGTGATACGAACGGAAAGAAAATAGTGCCAAGCGTTTATGAGGTCTGACTTTTCTGGCAACAATGGTTTTGTGATGCAAATGTATCACTCTTTTGAACACATCTTGTTTTGAGAAGAAAAAACGCTTTATTATACTGTCCCCAGCCAACTTGCCTGGACTAGTTTCGTCAGCACCAAAAACGGCCAGTATCTCGGTTCACCGGACGCTGTCGGGGGTAAGTCAGTGTGGATGCACGACACTGCTCATGGGGATGCCATACAGATTTATGTCAAAAATCCTGAACTATCCCTTTAAGAGCACAGATCTCACCTCCACGAATATTGATTATCAATTAGTGACCACACCCCTTAACCTAAATATTGCAGCATTTGGGTGTTCAATATGTGTACATTAACCAAAACACAACTCCAAGTGCTTTTTTGGATCATAACATAGATCCAAAAATGGCATAATATGGGCCCTTTTAAAGATTTATCAGTCAGACACAAAACCGCCATCTTTTGAAAGCCCTGCTGTTCAAAGTGCTGTTTCTGCTAAATAAAAGATCCAGTCACCTGAATGTGTCACAAGATGAGCTATAAATTGTTAAATGGACCTTTCTTACTTGAAATGCCAAACAATCGAAAGCTAGAAGGTGGAGAAGGTAATAGGGCTACAAGAGGGCTTTACTTAAATGCCTGAGAAAATAAAAACATGCATTGATCTACTTGCTCTGACAGTGAAAGTGAATCTCGATGAATGCCCATGTGAAAAGTCCCTGTCTGCGGCTACATGCACCTCAAAATCTGATTACTTTCACATTTTTGTAGTTAAAATACTATTAAAGAGCCAATATTATGCTGTTTTTTTAGCTATGTATAATGTTTCCTCATCACAAACAGATAATAATTAATGTGCACGTTTGAGGATTTTTTATTTTTATATTTTTTTTAGTGTAGCGCATGGTGGCTAGTTATTATTTTATTCTGTTATTCTTTTATTCTCATCTATGATCACCTGCCTGTGGTAAAGCCTATGTGGGTATGTCACGTCTTCATTTTTAGTTCCGTGTTTAGACAAGCATTTTTGGGAGGAAATCTGTGTGCATACGGTAAAGCAAAAGTGTGTGGAATTCGATAGGGGATGCTTGTACTTAATGCAACAAGGTCATCTTTGAACATACGGAAGTTTTCACGCCACGCATTTTCATCAGCTACTCCTTCCACAAAGTTGTCCTACCATCGACTGGTTCTCCAGGTCTCGTCCACAGCCGTCCGGCTCACTTGCAACAAACTGGTGCATACAGAATTTGACAGAATTCAAGGTAATTGCAGATCCTTCTCCATTCACAAATAGTATCTGTAAATATTCTGTACATTTCTTGGGAGTCTCCTGGAAGTTTATTAGAGCTGTCAGAGCAACTTGAAGGTCCAACGCATGGGAATGATCAGATCTGACCAGAGTTTGGCGTCTTGGGCAGTGTAGACAGAAAAGCTACAGTGGAGCGTATGCAACTTTTCCACTCTGGAGGGTAGTTTCAGATTTTTGCGTTTTTAAGCCCCAAAAACACTGTCACTGTCTAAACGAAAGACACTTCTGATAAAATATTTTGACGTTTTTACCCACAAGCGTCCTCGTGTAAACAGGCCCTAAATCAGAGGTGCTCACACTTTTTCAGCATGCGAGCTACTTACAAAATGACCAAGTCATAATGATCTACCTAATACAAAGTCAAGCAAACTGCACTGAAAAACTCTGTGCCCCTTTTTTGGACCCTCACCCACAGTTTGAGAACCCCTTCTTTAAGAGAACTTCCTCAGGCACTTTACACAAAACTGTGAAACAAGTGAAGGAAGATTTTTAAACCTGTTTTTTAAAGTTCCAAACTGGAGTTGCATTCTTTTCTGGTTTTGCAGTGATATTTACCAGCCTCTGCACATTTACCAAACCAAACGCACATTGTGACACAGATGCATTTGTGCACTTTTGTTAGACAAACTTCAGCCAAATGTGGCAGTAGGTCTGTTCTGTAGATCCGCTCTATGCTGTAGACCTGCTTTGTGCCAACACTGGAACACAAATTTAGACTGGTTTTTGCTTCACGTTTGGTCTTGCTCTTCTAATCAGCCGCACTGTGGGAGGGGCTTGTGTTCACTGTATGCAGGAAGGAGCGAGAGCGTGAAAAGGCGAGGGGCGGCGTGCTGACGTGAGGCAGATGGACAGGTAGGATGTTTAGGAAGTTGAACCTGCCCTGTGATGCACGCTGGTACACGAGGGCACACGCTGTTGCAGACGAGCCGTGCATAGGGAGCGTGTGTGTTTGTGATGTGCCGTAGAGTCTCCGTGGGTTTCAAATGAGCGCACAGGCTGCACTGAGACGCCCCACACGCTCCTGCACCCGCTACAAGTTTATTACCAACAGCAGCGGCCGTAATGAAATATGATCGCACTTGTTGAGTGTCAGACCTTGAGTGAGAGACAAGACCGAGTCCAAACGCGATCGAGTCTGAGACGAGTACTAAGTCTACCCACACGACCTTGGCGATCGACTGGTAGATCGGGATCGACGTATTGCGCACTCCTGCCCTAAATCTTATACGTCCAGTAAACAGATCATTTAAGATTCTGGTGTGCATGTAACCACAGCCAATGTTGTCCAATCCTAATCTGATTTAAAATCCTAAATTGTGTATTATTCAAGCATTAAAAACTACATCATCTTAGAATTGTGCGTATAGAAACCTGGAAGAAAGTTTGTGAAAATAATATCAAAGTGTACTGTGTATTAGTATTTTACCGGTGTGTGTGTGTGTCAGAGATTGATTTTTTGGCCCACAAGGCATCTCTTCTTAACCTTTTCTTAACCCCGAACTACCACATCACCTGCACGATTCCAGAGCTGTAGAGGCTCTGAACGAGGGGTGGTGGAGCCTGAGGAGATAAGGCTGGCGTCATCAATACTTCTGTCAATCTTTTAAATCACTTCTTCAGACTCACTTTTATTGATTAGTTTTCCTTTACCTGATTTTAACTTGATATTATTCCTTATTCATTATTATTATTATTATTATTATTATTATTATTATTATTATTATTAAAGATGCACTATGTAACATTTTGGTTGGGGGTCGTGCAACTGCTTGTTTCTATGGAGATGTCATTGCTGCATGGAATGTTCCACAGTATGACATTAAACAGTTCTGCCTTACATTTATTCAGTTACAGATGGTTTTATAGCTGAAAATTTTCTACAAAAACAGGCATTCTGATTGCGAACAGGATCACTTCTCCACAGATCTGACCTGGAACTTGGTCCGCTTTGGTCTCCACGAAGATAGAAAGGTTTAATGCCATACTGTGAAACATTCCAGACAGTGTGTGTTATGGTGGTCTGGTTCAGTAGAGTTGTGATCGTGGAGTGTGCATCGGTCAGAATGCAAGGATCAGGCGGAAGATCTTTACTTTCTTTATTGTCTTTGGATGGGATGAGTATGTGGGCGTGTGTGTATGTGTGGTTCTGTGAACAAAACAAATAAACACAATATTACAAATAGACTTAATAAGAACAATAATAACATAACGATTAGGGCTGGGTATCATTATTACCGATACAATACATATCTCAATACATGGGCCACGATACGATACGCTTTCCGATACAGTGAGCTTTTGATTCAATACGATTCAATACAATATATTTCACATCGATTCGATACGGTTCATTGTAAAAAAGGCTAAATGTTGGCTCTGATACTAAAAGTCCACTAAGTTTGTGAAAAGTGAATCTGAAAAACATCCATTTTACTCAAAACAGTGAAAATGTCAACACAACTGTAGCTCTTACACAAAATAATTTAGTAAAAATATACCTAAAATACTCTTGACGATATATCGATACAGCAGCCCACGATATCAATACTGTATCAGCACATTAAACGATACGATATATCGATATTTTTGCACACCCCTTATAACGATATAATATAACAATATTAGGCAAACACAGAAATATAAATCCAAATATATTTTAACCAATAGGTACTCGGCAGCCACGTGAAAAAAGTAGGCCTCAAAACCTCTACTACTAATGAACTATAATATGATGTTGTAATTCAGTGATTCTCAACCACTGTGCCGCGGCACACTAGTGTGCCGTGACAGATCGTCAGGTGTGCCGTGAGAAATTATCCAATATCACTTTTTTTAAAATTAAAATTTATTAATTATTACCTGCAAACATTATGTCATTGTCGAGTGTCCGTGCTGTACTTACTACAGCACGGACACTATACTACAGTGTAGTATATAATGACTGGCAGAGTGATCTAATATTCGTCCGGGTGGCAACAGGCAGCTAATTGCCTCGTTCCTTTAAATCAGTGGTGCTCAATACGTCGATCGCCAAAGGTTCGTGTGGGTAGATCGCCATGTCTCGTCTCAGACTCGCGTTTGGACTCGATCTTGTCTCTCACTCAAGGTCTGACACTCAACAAGTGCGATCATATTTCATTACGGCTGCTGCTGTTGGTAATAAACTTGTACAGGTGTGCCAGAGCGTGTGGGGCGTCTCAGTGCAGCCTGTGCGCTCATTCGAAACCCGCAGAGACTCTACGGCACATCACAAATACACACGCTCCCTACGCACGGCTTGTCTGCAACAGCGTGTGCCCTCGTGTACCAGCGTGCATCACAGGGCAGGTTCAACTTCCTAAACGTTAAACACGTTTTTTACATTTTCAATGTAAAAAACGTGCCGTCGCTCAAAAAAGGTTGAAAAACACTGTTGTAATTAACAGTAAACACAGGCAACACAGTATTGTCTTATGTCAAACATAATCCCCAAACATATACATAAGGCTGCCTGAGGCATATAAACAAAAGACCCGAATAACACAAAATAAATAATATGATAAAGCGCACATAAAACGAGGAGTAGCTTAGCGAAATTTAGCATTGAAGCTAACATGCGTAATAACTGCATAAATAACATAGAACAACTTTGAACACTTAGTTTTCTCATCAAACACCCAAATTTAACATGACAAAACACCCACCTATCACTATGATAAAAAGGAACAGATATAAGAAACAACAACACACCTCCGATGCACAGACTAATAATGAAAATACTTAACTTATCATATGCTCACAAAACGGCCGCTTGGTACTGCACCCTAACTAAATAAATGCTATAATACAGCCTTGTCTTCGTAACAGTGTGCGTGTACAGCACTTCGTAAATCTTGTTCTGAAAAGTGTTCTATAAATAAAGATGGATGATTATGATGGTTCCATTGAAATATGAAGTTAAAAACATACTTCAGAATATTCTTCACGGAGATAGATATGTTTTACGCCATCACAGCCAAAGGAACTACATCTCCATGGAAACCTGCATCATGGCCCTGTAATTGAAGACTTCTTGGACTGATGTTTAAAGTCTTTTCTTCAGAAGAACATTCAAAACGCTAAACATATAAAAAGAAGCACATAATCATGATGTAACCTCTTTAAAAGGTCGAAGTGTTGAGTATGTAAATATCAACAATTAATTCACCTTTGAGTCCATTTGTGAAGTGTTGTGCAAAAAGGTCCACCAACGTCGTTCTTCCACATTATCAAAACCATTTTTCAAGGTCCTGTCTTACCCTAAATTGACTCTTGTGAGCTTTTAGACATGTTAGAATGTTGTTACCTCCTGAAAAACATACCTGAAGTGGTGTTTTGTTTCATTTACACGTGTTTGATGAAATCTCCAAAGCTCAAAATACTCTGTTCCACCTTGTGATGTCATGAAGAGGTTGTTTTCAAGTTAACAGCTACCTCTTACCTTCAGCTCAGTAGAGATTGTTGGAGTTTGAAAATGTGGCGGACAACAGGGGGCGTGCTTAATTTTTAGACTTACCCGACACCAACTTCCTGTGCCAGCAGAGGCCATGTGGCAAAGGCTCAGTCCTGACTTCTGCTGGCTGGTGTCAGGTAAGATTTTAAACGATATCCTTACTTTGACTTATTTTTGTGTGTTTTAATGAGTTTTTATTGTTAAAGAGCTAAAGTATACCGGAGGCAGACCTTTTACCCAGAGTATTGAAACCTTTAAGGTAGGACAGGTAGCTTTTAAATGAGGGTTTCTGACATGGTTTTAATCATTGCCGTCGCTAGGTTTTAGCTTTTTGTTCTAGTTGGTTTAACCCTTATATTGTGTTAAAAAGCTACACGCGTCTTTAGTGTTACTGGGTCAAATTTGACCTGTGATTTAACTCAGCCTGAAAATACTTAAAAACACTAGTTATCTTTCTTTTAATTGCTTCTTTGCACCCTTGCATTCTTGCCTCTTTGCATTCTTATGTCCTTTCATTCTGCAGTCTTGTCTCCTTGTTTCCTCTCTTGCATCCTTTCATCCGTGCGTCCTTGTGTGCTTGTATCCTTTCTGCCTTCCTTCCTTGCATCTGATGTGTAATAATTTATATCTGTTGTATTGATGAATAATAAGCCACTGGTGAGTTATGAAATACAAATAAACTTTATTCAGACAGATGCAACAAGTGCCCAGGCCTGTCCTGGTCAGAGACCAAGCAAGTGTGTCTTATTCTGTCCTCTCCAGAGCATCTGTGTGTATCACGAATGCAAAACTACATACATATCAAAGTAGAGTGACTTTTATTTCACAGTCATGAGATAATTAACTTTTACACTTGAAGACAGGTAAAACATAAGGGTTTCATCATCTCAGAGCATTTTCCATCTCTCCCTGGCAATTTTGTTCATCTTGGTCAAATATTATATTTCTATCTATTATTATATTTTATATTAAATTCATAATAATAATCTCCCTCTGCTCAGCCTTGTGCAGTATGAAGGCGTTAGGAGGTTTCTTGATCTATTTCTTCTTGACTGCATCGGTGTTGTTGCCGCTTGTCCTACAGAAAATAAATAAGTAGGTTCACTAACAGAGACAGTTGTTTGATCAAGTTACATCAGCAATTTGGATATATACAAGCTCTGGGCTGCACACTATATCATAAAAGCATATCTATATGAATCCCATTTCATGGAGGGTGGTGACAGTTGTGTCTGCTGAACTTTACATATGTTAAGCAACATATGCTACCTATGTAGCATAAACATGCTACAGAGGTAGCATATGTTGCTACCTCCAGGAAGAACAGCTGACAGCTCATGGAGGCCAATTCAATTCAATTCAATCAATTAAAATACTGTCCCACTTAAATGTATGCTTTTAACTGTATGTTTGAATAGTATTTAAATTATGTTGTTATAATAAATACATTATTATTATTATTATTATTATTATTATTAATTAATTAATAATAATAATAATAATAATAATAATAATAATAATAATAATAAATTTAATTATTTGTTATTAATGACTGGTCTGGATCTTGGGTAAAAATACATCAATTTACACAATGACTGATTGACAGAAAACTTTTATTTACACGTAACATGTTCATCACATGTCCTTGCCTCCTTTGCTTCTTCGTGTACTTGTTTACATAATGTTTGTTGGCTGGTATGTCGGACCTACCATCATTTCTGGGTTGTAGTACATGGTCCGAAAGGGAGCTGTGGGAACTGTTGTTGGGTTGGTATATCCAGTCATTTGTGGGACTGTTCGGTTATAACCCAGTGGTACCATCATAGCACGGTAGTTCCATAAAGGCTGAGCGGGACCTGCTGGAGCTGCGGGGTGGGTGTAAACTGCAGGTGTTGTTGTGTTGCATTTCCGTTTCTTCTGCCCAAAGTTATCACTGGCGGACCACCCTGGGAACTTGGCCTCATGCTCCCTCTTAGCCGCTCTTGCCTGCTCGAAATATGGAGCTTGTTCATTGTCTGAGAGCGTTGTCCATCTCGTCCCAGCAATTTTGTTCACCTCCGCCGAATTTGTTATATTAAATTCTTGCATAATAAGTTCCCTCTGCTCAGCCTTGTACAGCATGAAGGCGTTAGGAGGTTTTTTGATGTAAAGCTTCTTGTCACGATTGACTGGTGCTTGGGCTGTGTTATTGGCCGTTCCTATTGGTCCGGTTATCTGGAAACATTTTTTCCCATTGATTATAACTGGACAAAGATTTGAGGGTCTGACAATTGCACATGGCATTTGTGGATTTGCCGTCTGTGCAGATGGTCCAGGCACTTGCTGGTACTGGCTCCAGGTTGGTTGACTGTTCCCCGTGTTAGACAGTACGACTCTCTCTGGAGGACTGGACTGGACCATCAGTGTTGGTGGCTCAACGTGACGAGCTGTAGGCAATGCTACTGTTGGTGCAGCTGGTCTGGAGTACGGTGGACTGTTCTGAGGAACATAAAAGTTTCTCCTTGGGGCAGGTCCAACTTGTGAAGATGGGCCTGCTATCACCGAGGAGACTGGGGACGGTGTGGTGTTTTCAAGGGCAGAATTTTTTAATTGAATTCTGAGCCCTGTAGTATTCAGCAATTTGGTGTTGCAATGCTGATGGCATCTGGAAGTCCACAGGAGATGTTGGTGGAACTTCATTACCGGTGTCTATACTAACACGGCCGTCCAACATGGCTTCAATTTGTTCTGCCATGGCGTCCTCGTCGGTGTCTGTCGAATAGTCCGACGACATCGACGTTTCTTGGATCTGTAAAAGAACACAAATACTTTGTTTTCATTTGTATAACTTAAAGGTGCACTATGTCACATTTTGGTTGGGGGTTGGTCACCTGCTTGTTTCTATAGATATGTCATTGCTTTGCCTCAAATGTTCCACAGTGTGACATTAATCAGCTCTACCTTACATTTATTAAACTACAGGTAGTTTTGTAGCTCAAAAATGAAAACAGGCATTGTGACTGTGAGCGGGGTTTGCCTCTCCACAGACCTGACCTGTAACTTGGTCCGGTTTGGTCTCCATGAAGATAGAAAGGTGTAATACCATAACTGTGAAACATTTCACATAAAGCAATAACATCTCCAAAAGCATTTGACAGAACCTCCACCAGAAAAGCTACACAATGCAACTTTAGAGCATCAAAAGGTAACGTCAAGAAAAAAATAGTGGCTGATATAAAGAAAGCCAGTTAAAGTTTGAACAGCACTGTGTCCTGTGTGTGAGTGTGTGTGTGGGATGGGAGTTTACCTGCGATGCAGAGGGCGGAGGGGGACTGGCTTTAGGCGAGGTTCTTGCACCGTTGGCCTGTTTTGCCACCTCCAGAGGGCTCTCCGGTCGGGAGTAAGGATTGTTCCGAGGAGAATAGTAGTTTTTCCTTGGAGAAGGCCCGTGTGATCTGGAGGACCCCGGTGTTGCTGGAGAGACCAGTGCTTGTGAGTTGCTCTCAGTGTCCTCACTTGTAAAGCCGTTCATCATGGCTTCAAGTTCGGCTGCCATCTCCTTCTCTTCCTCTGTAACGGGGTCCAACTCCTACAGAAAAAAAAAAAAAAAAAAAACTTTAAATGATCTACCACCACATTATAACAGCTGTTTTATGGTTGATATAAAGAAATCCCTAGCAAAAGTTTGAATCGCACTGTCTCTATGTGTAACTTGTTTGTGTGGGATGGGAGTTTACCTTCGATGGAGAGGGCCCCTGTTTCGCTGGAGAGCCCGGTGACCACGTGTCCTCAGTTGTCTTACTGATAAAGTCATGCAAAATGGCTTCAATTTCAGCAATAAACGCATCATCATACTCTGACAACTCATCAAGCGGCGTTTTCATTTCTTGGATCTGTAAAAACACACAAATATGTTTTTTTTTGTTTGCATAACTTAAAGGTGCACTATATAATGGGTTATAACTTCTAGAGTTAAAAAACAACACATCATAACTACCGTTTTAAGGTTGATATTAAGTTTTAAGATTGATATAAGAAAGATCTAGCAAAAGTCAGAATAGCACTGTGTCCTGTGTGAAAGTGTCTGTGTGGGATGGGAGTTTACCTTTGATGTAGACGCCGTTGGGCTGCTGGTGTTAGGTGATTTTCTTTCACCACTGGCCTGTTTTGCCACCTGCAGAGGGCTCTCCGGTCTGGTGTAAGGATTGTCCCGAGGAGAGTAATAGTTTTTTTGGAGAGGGCCCTGGTTTGGCAGGAGAGTTCAGTGACCGTGTGGTTCTATCAGTGTCCATATTGATACGGTCTTCCAATATGGCTTCAGTTTGGGCTGACATATGACCCAACACCTTAACTTCTGATGTCATTGTCCTGTTGTGCATGGATATCTGTAAAAACACACTAATACATTTTAACTTTAAGCCAACATCATATTTTGCACTTTAAACTACTACAACACATAGTCATGTTTGATGGTGTTTTATTAACACTGTCTACAATCTGACCTTCGAATACACCATGTGCATTTTGAAATATTTCATCACTCCAAGCTTCACCTTGCAAATTAGATGCTATGTCCAGACAGTTACTCTATAATTACTTTTACTTGAGAACTAGTTTTCCCAAATACCTTTTACTCTTACTTGAGTAACTTGTTGAAACACTATGTACATGTACTTAAGTCATATTATTTTGAAGTAACAAGTAGTACAATCATAAAACTCATGAGTTGTGTGTAGAAACAACATTATGGACCAAAACATGTTGACAGAGCAGTCCAGTGTGAATTTTTTTTCATTTGTGTCTCGTTTTCAGAGTTATAGTGACGACTAACAGTGAGTACTTACCACGTATCTGATGAGAACAGGAGCTGAAGCTTTGTTTGGGCTGGTGACTTGTAAAAGTAGAGGAGAGCTTGAGATATGCTGCTATCTGTGTGTCGTCCTGGACGAAAGTGGACAAACTGAACACAACTCTCCCTTATACACCTGCGATGTTATGTAACATCACATGATGTACCATGACGACGGAACTCTATATGCTAATGAGAGAGTTTTTTCGATATATTTGAAAATAAACAATATTGTGACCTGACTTAACTTGGTTAGCCACATAGAAAAATAATATGATCTTCCAAAATCAAATACATGGAATCTATGTATGTGTTGTAACAGTTTGGTAAATACTTGAGTACTTTTGAAACTTTTTCTAATAGTCATAATAAGTGAAATAGTCTGACAAAACCTGCTCTATTTACCAACATTGTTCATCAGCTGTTTTAATATTTATTGCACTGCTAAAATGACGTGTTTACAGAGGGTTTTTTTTTTTGTGTAGGACTGTGCAAATCAATCCTAAGTATTGGTGAATCAATACCAAAAGGAGTATTAAAATTACATAGAAAATATTCAGATTGCTACTTTGTTGTTTACATTATTTACTTTATTTCCCCAAATGATTTCTTACATTTAGTGATGATTTTAGCTCATGTGATGATAACCCTGCCTCTTTTCTCTTCGCTCAGAGTCGTGTTGTGTCTCTGTCTGATGCTCATACACAAACTAGTAGCAGTTTTACTTTTTAAATCAGTTGTGTTATTGCAATATCCAATACAGTAATCAAATATGACTGCCAAAGCTGAGAAATGAGAGGTCCACACGTTCCTTTCAACAGACATTGCCCCACAAAACGCCACAGCCAAAAACCTCGTCCTTCTCCTTCTCAATCTCCTCCTTAAAACAAGTAAGTTGTTCATGTTCTGGCTTCGGTACAAGAGAAACTTTAAAATCTCCAGGTGCTCAATGCTCGCTTCCATGTTTGGACAACTTCCATAAACACAGAGCACGCTCGCTGCGGTTGACGTCATCATGTCTCCAGTGCGCATGCGGGACACTTTCGGCCGTTTAATGTTCACACTGGAGTCACATACAAGTCGCATTTAATTGGAAATGTGAACGACCTCGCAAAAACATCGGATTTTACAAAAAAATCGGAATTAAGCATTAAGCCCTGCAGTCTGAACATAGCCTTTGATAAATAGGGCACTTCTGTTAAGGTTTCTGATTTCAGTGCACTCCGTGAGCTCATTTTGTTGGAGGACTTTAAGCAGTGTTTGCCTGAACGTGTTGTTTTGTATTTAAGTGAGAAACCCTTTCTGATGCTGTCATGTTAGCAGATGAGTTTGTATTGTTTCACAAAAGCAACTTCCCTGTGAATCCACCCAAGTGTTCCTCATATTTTCCTGTTCCATCAGTATCACTGAAAGTAAAAAGACATAGAGACCAGAAAAAATGTTTCTACTGCCATAATCTGGACACCTCATTGCCAACTGCCCAAAAAGAAAAAAGCAGAACGCTCTGCACCCAAACCAAGTGTCAGTTTAATTCAGTCTGGTTCAACCACCTTAGCCACTGACACTAACCAAAAGCTTGACTCTGATTTTGAGTCTTTGATTTCGGATGGTTTAGTGGGTCCATCTTCTGGCAAAGCATCTGATCAGCACTTTTTTGACCCTGTTTTCTTGTCCAATTTTCAGATAAACCTGTGGTTTCCAAGCCTGCTGGGGCAAGGTCCCAAGCCCGTCCTGAGAGCCGTGAGTATAGCAGAAACTTTTTATGCTGCAGAGATGGACTGTGCATGGGAGTTGACCATCAAAATGTAGCCATACCAGCTTGATCCCGTCAGATCTCAGAAGCTCAGCAGGCTGGGCCTGGGCAGTACTTGGATGGGACGACCGCTAGGAATTCCAGGTGCCACAGTGAGGCGCCAGTGGCAAAAACTGTTGTTCTGTCCTTAGGCAAGACACTTTACCCACATTGCCTAGTATGAAAGTGATGGTGGTGGTCGGAGAGGCCGATGGCGCAGATTGGCAGCCTCGCTTCTGTCAGTCTGCCCCAGGGCAGCTGTAACTACAATAGTAGTTTACCACCACTGAATGTGGAGTGACTGAATAATGAACTGTAAAGTGCTTTGGGTATCTTGAAAGGCGCTATATAAATTCAATCAATCAATCAATCAAAAAATCCAAAATGTATTTGCAACCTTGATTCTTGTTACTTGATTGTGTCCATGCCTCCTAACAAAAGCTGTAGCAGCTCAGAGGAACTCCCTCCTGCTTTAGCCACTGTTCTAAACATGGCTCCAAATTTCATGAGGCTTGTAGACTTGTAGCTCCTGGTTAAATTGTGTTAATCACACTCCAGTCTCTTGACCAGTCTCTTTTGTGAGGTGTGTGTGTGTGTGTGTGCCTGTGCGCGTGGGTGTGTGTGTGTGTGTGTGTGTGTGGTGTGTGTGTGTGTGTGTGTGCGCGTGGGTGTGTTGTGTGTGTGTGTGTGTGTGTGTGTGTGTGCCTGTGCGCGTGGTGTGTGGTGTGTGTGTGTGTGTGTGATGTGTGTGTGTGTGTGTGGTGTGTGTGTGTGTTGTGTGTGTGTATCTAGTTTTTATGAGAAAGTTTGAGTTCATGTTGTGGAGGTGTGGTGAAGGGGGCCTGTGTGTGTGTCTGTGTGTATGTGTCTGTGTGTAGGGGTGTCTGTGTGTGTGTGTGTGTGTGTGTCTGTGTGTAGGGGTGTCTGTGTGTGTGTGTGTGTGTGTGTATTGTGGGACACACTGAGCCATATTTGATCCACAGAGCAGCCCACAGCTTGTAAGTGATGCATAAAACAGCCAGTATTCTCTGTCGGGTCATATTTGACCCGTAACACCACAAATGTCACTTTTTTTTTTTTTTTTGAGATCTTTACAATTTACTAAAATGGTGAAAATGTATTTTGTTTGTTAAAATAGTTGTGTCTGAGGATTAGATGAAGCCTCGTTCCAGGACAAAAAAGCAAATGGTAGTTTTTACATACCTAAACTTGAAAACGGGTCAATTTTGACCCAAACACAATCTAAGGATTAAGTTCCCGGGTCATACTTGGGAGGGGTTTCACCTGTACTTTTGTGTTTGCACTTTGGGCATTTAAGTTATTTTCTTGTGACTGCATGGTAGCACTTTCTGTTTTGTTTTGAGTGGGGCTGCCCCCTCTCATGTCGTCCTTGTTTGGTTCAATTTTAACACTTATTTCTGGTCGCAGGACTTGGTTCCTCCACCCAGGGGCTGCAAGGTTTTATCTTTATTTTTAGTCGATTTTATGAATTTGGACATTTTATCTTTTTACCCTCCGCCTGGCTCTTTTTGCAGAATAAATGATGCTGATGATTTTTTTTACTTGCCCCTTTTTAGTCCTTTTAATACATTTTAATTATGCATTTAAGTCATGTCTCTGTCCTTTTTATTTACATACTTACCTGTGGCCTCCTAAGGTCCCAAAAACATAGTTTAGCACTTCCTGTATTACCACATGACATCACAAAGTGTTTTTTAGTTTGGGAGAAAAACTCAGCCTAAATATGCAGGGTTTGTGTTTTAAATGTGTGCGAATGAAACAAAACACAACTCCAGGTCTGTTTCTGATGAGGAAACATTACAATATAGATCAGAAAATTGCACAATATGAGCCCTTTAACCACGTTTTATCACTGTTTTATTGAATCCGTTTTATCCTTTTGCCTCGTGTTTTGGTTTGGCCATTTGTCTTTTAAAAACAGAAACAGCCTGAATGAGGTGCTAAAATGGGTATTCAGGTTGATTGGAGAGTCTCAGCTTTATCGTGCGCCTCTTTATTCAAGGCAGGTACAGAGACCAGCAGGGACCATTTTAAAAGACCACTCCCATCCTCTTAATAATGAGCGGGTCAAATCAGGACAGAAGTTTAAAGTACCATAAAACAGCACAAAAGCACCACTGTTGCAGCACCTTAGTCTCATTTTACACATGTTCTGTATTTGTACTTTTGTTCTTTTGGCCTGAACTATGCACTTTTTGTTCAGTCAATCAATCAAAATCACTTTATTTGTCCCGAGAAGCAAATGTAAAGTCATTTATTACTCAAGATTGACTCCTGTGAGCTTTAAAGGTGGATTGTGTAACTTTTCTGGGTTGGAGATTTCTAAGGAGATGTCATTGCTTTGCCTGGAATGTTCCACAGTATGACATTAAACACATCTAACTTACATTCATTCAATTATAGGTGGTTTTATAGCCAAAAAATACCTACAAAAAATGGGAATTCTGACTGAGTGGGGTTGCTTCTTCACAGATCTGACCTGTAACTTGGTCTGGTTTGGGCTCCATGAAGATAGAAATGCTTAATGTCAAACTGTGAAACGTTCAAGAAAAGTTACAAGATGCACCTTTAAGCCGAGTTCGAATGTTGTCACCTTGTCAAAAACAGACCTGGAGTTGTGTTTTGTTTCATTCACACACGTGTAACACACAAACCCTGCAGATGTGAGATGAGTTCTTCTATTAAACGGAAAAACACTCTGCTCCAACTATAGAACTATAATAAAATCTGGAAGGTGAATCCAAGATGGCGTCATATTCTTTTGAGCAGAGGAGCGCGGGCTCTTGTTCGTGGTGCTGCCAGCTCGATGGCTTTTGGCTGTAGGTGATAGTGTGTGTTGCACTGGGCGCTGCAGGTATATTTTCTGTGTCCAGGACGCTGCGGTGGTGTTAGCGGCATGGCAACGACACCAAGGGGACAGAACGAAAAGATGAGGGCCGACAGGGTATCCCCAGATTTGACTACCCCAAATTTCAGACTTTTTAAGACCTTTTCAAGACCACTTAAATGAAAATTAAGACCAACATCGCACCCATTATGTGTCACTATTATTCTAATAATGACCAACCAACTACTATATCTAGAATCTAAGAGCCACTGTGGATTAAACCTGCACTTCCCCATGATCCATCCAACGTTTTCCTCCACTCTACTGATTGTTTACTCATTGCCACCGGCGCCTGAAACCAAAGTATTGTTTGCGCATACTCCAAATAAGACCTTCATTCCTGTTACATGATTGACGTTGTTTTTTTCTTTCCTCCATTTAACATTGCACTGCAGCCCGGTTGAGTCTACAAAAAATAGGCTAATGAAATTTAAGACCTTTGTGAAAAAAATAAGACTTGGACAAGATCATTTAAGACTTTTTAAGGCCTTAATTTAGGAACATGAAATCTGAGATCTTTTTAACACCCCACGGCCACCTGCCGACCATAGGCGAGACAAAAGTGTGCATTGCATGCTGGGAATTATTTTGGTCGGCGGCAATAAACACTAATTCAACATGACGGACGGAGCGAGAAAGCACGTAAAGGGTATTGATCCCAGTTATTTATCCACTCTAACGGCAGAGGACCCAAGACCATTTGACCAGAAATTGGTCATAAGCATCGATGGAGCCAAATCACCCTTTTCAACCCCGACAAAAGGTGGACCAAACCAAATTTCTGGTCTGAATCGCCAACTACCTGGACAAATATTCACTTCGGCGATATCCACAATGACTTGGTGGAAACTCCTGGGTCATTCACAGCAGAAAAGATGAAAACCTCCAAGAGTCTCGATGTGTTGTTGAACTTGTTGGAGTCCACGGTTTGTTAGGATCTTCTACGTTTGCTCTGTGAATGTTTGAAAGTCGTTTAATTCACCGTTAGTGGTTCTTTTCACTCAGAATACGAAAAAGACATATTCCTTCTTCCGTGCTTCTATTTGTGCATCCGCTAATGCAGCAGGAATTTACCATTATCAGGGATAAATACGCGAGGTTACGCACTGTGTTTGACCACTACTGTGTTTCTTGCCTCCAACCAAAATATTTCCCAGCATGCAACACGGGCTTTTAATAACAATGACATCAGCTGAAACTATAGGCAACCCAAGAAGGGCACCACGACGCTGACTTCACGCAACGCCGGAGTAAGGAGCTTCGGAGCCATGCATGGGTCTTGCTGCCAGTCTGATTTTGTCTGCAGGGATCGTGGGACACGGATTAATCAACCGACCATCGACCCCCTCCACATCACATTTCAAATTACAAACTGCCCCTCATTTTAACCTGATCCACCTAACGTTTTAGCCCTCTTTTTAACTGTTTTTATTCAAGATACTTCTTTAAAATTTGTAATCCATTTTTTAACCTTTGCAATACATAATATTTTTATTCGGTGTTTCCTTTATTGATGCTGCAGTGGCTCTCGCCCGTTGAATTTAAGTTACAAACATTTTATCCAATTTGGTTTTTAATTAACATTTTTAACAATAATAACAAAAATCAAACCATGGGACATTACAGCGCAAATGTGTTTTGAGGAGGTAACAACATTTTAACACAGCATAAACCTCACACGAGTCAATTTTGTATAATATAGGACCTTGAAACGTGGGAATGAAGCGAAACACAACTCCAGGTTTGTTTTTGACAAGAAAACAACATTATAATAACCCAGAAAATAGCATAATATGAACCCATTCAGTCCATAAACCAACATTTTCAAATCTCCCTCAATCCCATTTGCCTCTGGAGCCTTTTTCACTTAACCTCTGAAACATTCACAAACACGTTTGTAATTACATTTACGGCCCGCTCTCTCTCGTCTCCGTGCGTCTGTGTGCGGACCGGGGCAGGTGCGTTTGTTTGTCTGAAAAAGGAAAGTGATCACGGCAATTAGCGTCCGTTGCCGAGGATTAGACGCTACCTCGCTGCGACTATTATGCCCCACCAAGTGTAAAATTAGCTTGATTATCGGCAATAATATGGGTCCGTGATTGTGTCCGGATGCCTAAATTGTAGTTTTTCAATCAGCCCCTGTGCCGAACCGGGAAGCGCCACATGTCGGAGAAGTTAATTACCTGGGCCCGTGCCTCCCAGCAGAGCGTGAGATACAGCGGGGAAAATCTTGTTGATATTCTTCCGAGTCTTTTATTCCACTTTAATTACGTTGTTTGCGGCGAGATTAACTTTTGGTGAGACATCTGTGTGTTCTTTTTCATCCCTGAGGCAGCAGCTATTTGTTTTTCTATATGACTCGGTGTGTTTATCATTATTATTCTCCGGGAAATTAAAAGAGTAACTGTGGGTAGTGTAGCGTTGTGTTGTGATATGAAATGATGTGAAGTGTGGATCATCTGCGGAGAGCTTCAGACAGCGCAGTGCCTCCAGTTAGCATCACACCCCCTGAGATTGTGGGGGACACCAGCTGTAAAGTACAAATTGTATAGAAAGCGACTGTACAATGTACTTAGATATAATAGTTGAAAAGCAAATCAAGCTTTCAGATATCACACAATATCTACCAATGAAGCTTGTTTTTAAAATGTCTTAAAAATGTAAAATAACTAACAAAAAAAAAAAAAGCCTCAAGCAGCATTCCAAAGTTATTCCTAAAATCTGAAAGGTGCTACACCAGTGTTTCCCAAACTTTTTTTATTTATTTTTCTGGGGACCAATATGTTAAAAAGACAAAACACAAATCTTCGTGACCCAAGTCAATAGACATGAGCAGCTTTGTGCACATTTGTTTACGTTTTACAGATGCAAAACTTAAAACCACATGGCTCATGTGAATAAACTATAAGAGATAAAAAAATAAAAAATAAATAAATAAATAAAACAGCTTGCTCCTTGTGCGCTGATGCGGTTCAACTTCTGTCGGTCTAAAGGACACGACTCAGTGGAATATGTGTGAAAATCGGTTCGAGGTCAGTAAACACAACCAGAATTAATAGATAAGGTGAACCTGATTATATTAAAAAAAAAAAAAAAAAAAAAAAAGATAAGAAAATAAGAAAATATATTTTTAAAAAAAGGAAAAACAGTAGGTTAGGTTTAGGTTAGGTTATTGCTTTATTTGTACCCACAGGTAAATTTGTTTTGCAGATTTGAGAGGCTGGTCCCACATTTCACATCATCATCATCATCATCATCATCATTAAACACATATAAAGAAGAGTTACAGAGCTCCAGTGCAGAATGGTTTGTTCCATCAGCAATTAGTTAAATTCGTTCATCACACTTGACTAAAATCACAATAAATAAATATATATAAAAAAAAAAAAAAAATATATATATATATATATATATATATATATATATATATATATATATATATATATATATATATATACAAATAAACAAACAAACAAAAAAAAACCCACAATTTTTCAGTAATATTTTATAATAACTACACCTTATTTAGCCTTAATAAAGCATGAACAAAGGCTTAATTAATAATGATTCACGCTTAGTAACTACTTAATTACTACCTTTAAGAGCATTAGCACTTGCGCTTAATTTGCCTGTACTGTAAATAGTTACTCATAATTATTTCATACTTAATTCCTCATGGACTAACCATTTGAGCATTTATTAATCATTAGTAAACTATGAGAGAATGATTTACTAATAATGCAATGTAATGATAATTCAGGAAGCTGTTATCTGTTAAGTCTTTTTGAGAGCTTTTCTAAAGTGAAGACGAATTATACTTTATTAAGCATTTACTAAGCATGAATCATTGTTAATTAAGTCTTTATTCATGCTTTATTAAGGCTAAATAAGGTGTAGTTATTATAAAGTGTTAAAAATTTTTCCAAGACAAACATACAAAAATTGATAGATGAATAGATTACAATTTATTCATAAGTCATAAGTACAAAGTTCGCAAACTGTGAATAAAATCCAAAAAGTTACGAGAGCAATGAAACGCATGTCCATTTAACTGCACGTGGGGCATGTATCACAAAAAAGGATTTAGCTTAAAACAAGTTTAAAAGTCTTAAAACAACACAAACAGGACCAAACTTCTCAAACTGCTAGTTGCTGCGTGTGCATGCACCAGGATAAACAGGAGAAACAGTAATCAGTGTTTACCACAGAAAATTGGTTAGGCAAGACGGTGCTGCCGAAAAAAGTGAGGAGCGAGGAGGGGTGTGCAGAGATTCCGTGCATGGAGAAAAAGTGAGGAGCAGGGGGGTACGCAGAGATGTATGTGTAACGGACTAGGGCTAGGATATGACGGCGATCTGTGCAATCAGAAGAAGGTCCAGCAGGAGTGAAGGTGTGTGAATAAAACAGAACACAAAATTAGTTCAAAGGTATATATTAATTATATAAATTCAGAGTATAAATATATAAGGGGTATGAATAATAGAAACATATTTATATTATATTATTATTATTATTATTGATATGTATATATAGGTATGATTTAACAGAAACAAAATAACACACACAAAAAAAAAAATTGACAAAACCAGTAAATGTCTTTCCAAGTCAAGAGTCCAGTTAATAGGCAGGGGTAGAGGGTGATATAGTTCATTAAAGTTATTGTAATCCAAAGAGAAGAGTTACTGTAATCCCAAAGAGCAATGGGGTTCCGTTGTTATGAAAGGGGTGTTTTTATCCTACCGCGATTTCATGCGGCGTTTTGTAGCTCGCCATCCAGTGTAGTGGTGTTGATGTGCAGGAGAGTGATCCAGTGTGAGGAAAAAACCTGACCTGGAACAGGGTCAGTAAAACAAAAATTAGCAATGAATTAAATTAACTTAAATTAGCCTTAGCTGGAGTAATAATCCATTACTAAAGGAAATGAAAATTCAATCACACATAAATTCAATACACACAAAAATAAACATCTGGCTATCATTTGTCTAATAATGAATAATACTAATAAACTAAAATAATACTACAAAAATATGGTGCACCTTTAACAAATAAATCAATATCAACAGGATTCATGGTCAACTCAGTGTCTTGTTGCGCAACCGGTTGCTTTCAAAATAATCATTGCCGCTTGGGCTCGTGTTGAAAAATAGGCTCACATTCTATTAATGTTCGGGGTAATCAATTAAAAATTCGTCCGTTCAATGCGAATGGCGTTGGTGAAGTATTCGGGTTGAATGAAAAGTAAAGTTAAAGCGGGAATTAAACTAAAAAGTCAAATTGTTTGCTGCGCTGACCGCGTTTGTTTGTGAGAGTAGTGGGCGTTAGCTTAGCTGACTACGCGGGTGTTGACAGGTTGGGACAAATTGCTGATAGGTAAGGTAGAGGAGAGAGAGTTTGGTCACTCACCGTTAAGATGTGTTCTGAGGGGAAGGAAAGAAGGGTGTAGCGGTGCTGGTAAATCTTTATCAGACCCGTGGTGAGGCGTCCTTTTCCAAACAGTTTAGCCACAGCGCTGTAGCCCCGGAGGAGAGGAGCAGGAAGGGTGTGTGTGTGTGTGTGTGTGTGTGTGTGTGTGTGTGTGTGTGGCGCCGGAACTTAGAGAGGGTTATCCCGCCACAGTAAGGGTGCCACCGGACGTGGTGTTATGTAACATGGGTTACATATGTATACTGCAGACCTACAAGGCGACCCCAAAAAGATCTCTTGCGACCCACCTGAGGGTCGCGATCCAGTTTTTGGGAAACAATACACTACACACTACAGGAGTTCAGAGAGGCGTGACCCGATTTTGTGTGATATGTGTCATTTTGAAGCCATTGTGCTCCTCATGTGTGTGGTGTCTACTTCCTGTGTACTTTATCACCACCTTCTGTGCATTACAAATCATGTTTCTGAATTATTGCACCACATTTCACAAAGAGTAATAACACAGTTTTGACTTGTATCTATACTAGAAGTGCAGTGCTCTGATCTTTTGGACACTTAAGAGTCTCAGAGCGAGTGGTTTTACTGTAGACAGGAAACAACTGACACGAGGTGCACTCTCTTCTTCATAGCCTGTGGTCTGCAGACAGATCCCACAGGAGTCTTTGTGACCAGAGATTTTAAATCTCATCAGATTCTCCTCGTGTCTGTGGTGTGCGCCTTTTGTTGTATATTTAAAAATCGTTTAAGAGATACTTTTTAAGATATATTGGCACTGAACATGTAAAACTGCCCCCTAGGGGTGAGAATCTGGAAATGCTCCTGTCAAAAAGAGAGCACTTCTGGATTCACCAACTGAGAACTTTTGCTCTTCATGGACTTAATATCAACTTTGATCAAAGATGCTTTTTGTGATATGGCCAAACTATTTTTTATATTTGATGATGTTGAATGAATGTTTTATGTAAATATCTAACTTTTTTTTCTTGTTGCAGAGTGGGCTGATCTCACTGGGTGACCGCACTCTAAGACCTTCCATTTGTTGGTGGGGATATGAGCACCTAGTCAGGCTGGAGCCACCTAGTGCCTTTGCTCAGTTTCATTTCTCTCCAGCGATGAGGTCAGGAATCAGAATACACTAGAGAGTTTGCATGAACCCCGGACGTGCGAGTTTGGGCACCAGCCAATCAGCGAAGAGTATTGTGTGTTGGCAACAATTCCCATGATTGGGGATTTAAAGCCGGAACAAAGAGAATGTTTGGTGAATTTTATCAAGAGGAAAGACGTTATTGTCCTTCTTCCTATGGGATTTGGGAAAAGCTTAATATACCAGTTAGCCCTGTTAGCAGCGCATTATATATGTCATGACCAAATAGCAGCAATTGGTTAATTAAAAAAAGTACCCGCCTACCGTCGAGTGAAACCGGCTGATGAATCAGGCTAATGAGCACCTGAGCTGGCAACCATTTTGTATATTGTGGTTTAAAGCAAGAAAAATGATCTGACAAAGGCTTTTTTGCCAAAACATTATTTAAAAAAAAAAAGCTTTTGGACATCGGCCATTTGAGTGTGCCATGCATTTTTATTTATTTTTTTCACTTTTAAATAGCTGTTCCTTGCATTTGCACCTCAACAAGAACTTTGGTGTGCCTTTCCTGTTTCATTTGATAAAAATCATTAAAGACCAAAAATCCTGTAGTGTGTAGCTGCTTTTAATTATTCACCACAAAGAGTTGGCTGTTTGCAGTGTTTAGAGGAAGATAGTACAGCAGACTTATTTTTATCTCAAGAGCTGCTTATACAATCTAAGTGTCCTGGGACTCTAATACATGGACAAAATGGGTATACATGGTCTTTAATGCTGTATTGATGAACTTATTATCTGAAGTGGTAATTATACATTCCCAGCAAAACAATAACAACAACAACAAAAACAAAACATTTGAACGTCATGTTATTTGATGAAAATAAACAACGAGGTGGATTATTGTGTGGAAAGAGACTGCGAAACAATTTACAACACTGCAATGGAACATCTGATTACATTGCAAAGTTGTAAATTGATTTGCAGTCTCTTCTCATAGGCACAGGCATGGGAATTATAGCTGTGATTTTCTCTGCTATTTTGTAAGGTTTGTGGTTTAAAATCATAGATACTCCCAGTACGATAAAATGTGAAGAGATGGGAAGTGAGGCTCTACAGATCAACAATAATCCGATCTGAGCCTGCTGCACATTGTTACAATCTTTTTTTTGTGTCTTCATGCTGTTTTAGTAGTATTGGATACTGTCAGGCCCAAACTGACTGAGGTGAATTCGAGGTTCAAAGGGGTGCAAATATAATACGCTTCCATTAAGTTACGTTGTTTTAGGTGCCTGGAATGAGGGTGCAGACACTTTAAACTGTTCCAATGCCCTCGGCTCAATTTCATTTTTCTCCAGCGACTGGGTCAGGAATCGGAATACACTAGACGTCAAACTCATGCGCCTGTCTGGGTCCCTTTTGTGGTACAGCACAACAGTAAACAAAGTGGTCGAGATGGATGTAGACCAGGGGTGTCAAACATAAGGCCCTGGGGCCAGATCCGGCACTCCAAGACCTTTAATCTGGCCCTCGGATGATTTTCTACTCAAATATTTTAATTGTATTTTCTATTAAAATATTGGTAATTTTCTGCGGTGCTTAGCACAGCAGCGTCTCCAGCGTCTCTGTGCGTGGCCCCTCCCACCAGAGCAGCACAAATGAAGACTTGTCTCTTTCCAAACGCTCTTAAAGGACGATTGTTTTGACTGTTGACCGTGACACCCTCATTAGCAAAATGTCAAAAATGAGAAAAGTGAACGCCGAGTGCAGGATTTTCCAAGAAAAATTGACTTATTCCTATTTGCATACAGGTTAATGTTAAAACATTGTGTTGAAATTGCATTTTTCTTAAAGTTTCAGGTTCTTCATAATATTATAATATTTTGTAAAAGAAAGATTATTAAAAAAGATTTCTGTAATAGATTTGCGTTTTGTCTCTGCACAAATATTTGAATTTATTGTTATTTTTGAGGTATATATGCCATGAGTTTCCTGATCCGGCCACTTTGGGATCAAAGTAGGTTGGATATGGCCCCCGGACCAAAATGAGTTTGACACCCCTGATGTAGACAAAGCCATACATTCTGTGTTGGCAACGATTCCTGAGATCGAGGATTTAAAGCTGGAACAAAGAGAATGTTCGGTGAATTTTATCAAGGGGAAAGACGTTATTGTCCTTCTTCCTATGGGATTTGGGAAAAGCTTAATATACCAGTTATCCCCGTTAGCGGCGCATTACATACATCATGAACAAATAGCAACGATTGGTTAAATAAAGAAATGTACACACCTACCGACGAGCGAACAAATCTTAATGCTGCGAGGTGATTAATCAGGCTACCCTTTTGGACTCGTGTAGACCTGAGCCTGGCTACTGTTCTAGTGTGTTTCTTAGGCTACGTTTATATGATGACGGTCTGAACAGAAGACTCAAAAGTGGCATCGCGTCTTCACTTTTCATTCCGCGTTGGAATACTCCGCGAGTGGACATAACTAACGCTGTACCCGTCGTGTGCCAAATAGGAAGTTCTCCAGGAGGCTCTTCCGGCTCCTTCTGACTCTGGCTCCAATTGACTTACATTATAATCTTGTGGCTCCTCTCTCTGTAACTGCAGTGAGCCTCATCATTTCGTGAGCCTCGACATTTCATTTTGTTCGTATTAACTAGGGATGGGCATTCGATGAAATTTTCTTAATCGATCGTCGGAAGAATTAACGATCGATTATCGATTAATCATTAACGTGTTTATATTAAAATGATCATCATTATTATTACTATCTGCACTACTAATCTGCATAAATAAATTCAACTTTACGACATATAAACCGTAACGACTCTAGAGCCACATCAATCCGTTTGAGATTATAATGTGTTTAATGCAGTTCTGCGCAACTCTCACAAAAACGAAACTTAAAACCGCATCGCTAATTTGCAGAAACTAAGCGAAGATAAAACTACAGGTCTTGTGTCGCTGATGCGGTCAACTTCTGTTGGATTAAAAGACATGATTCAGTGGAATACAGGTTAGTTTGACCAGATTTGCGTTTGTCAAAACCAGGACAGCGTACGGGGGGAGGGAGGTGGGGACTCGTCATCGACATTGCGCGACTCTCACCTGGTAAAACATTTTCCCCACTGGACACTGAAACATATGTGCTGCTTTATACACTGTGCACATGGACTCACATTTGTCCCGAACGCAACGGAAAGCGTGGAATTTCTTGTACAAATCATCGTTAAATACTCATTTGCGTTGCAGACTGACCGACTGTTTGTGTCTCGCTCCTTCTGAGTGCAGAGAGCTACATGTACGGACCCTGTTTGGTCACACTACACACAGCAACCTACATTCGGTTTGTCGATTAAAATGAACGTAATTGATGAAATTCTTAATGATCAATTATCGATTAATCGATTAATCATGCCCATCCCTAGTATTAACCCACGACACATGATCCTGAATTTTTTCTTTTTTTTTCACATTTCATTGACATTGACATTGTCAATATAACATAACAACATAACATAACATAGAGCAGGGGTGTCCAAACTTTTTTCATCAAGGGCCACTTATCTAAACACAGATGAAGCAGAGGGCTGGTCGAGGGCTGTAGACTGGTGCTCAATACAGTGAATAATAGAAATATGTGCATGTTTAACAAGTTAGAATGAGCCATCAGTCTTTATTCATGCTAAGATCCTTAAAACCACACACTAAATATTAAATTATAGCTTTATCAAGGTAGATTTTCAGAAAACCTGGAGTAAAAAGTAATTTTTTAAATTGATGCAAGGTAATTTGGGCCAACTCACCTGGAAGCCTGAGGGCCTAGAGCAATTTGTCTGAGGGCCGAATTTGGCCCCCAGACCATAGTTTGGACATGCCTGACATAGAGCCTGGCTCCAGATTTACTTCTGTAACCGCATCACGAGCCTCATTTGAGCTGCACCGAATGCTATGAGTGACGTCACGCTCGCTTAGTCCACTTCTTTTATACAGTTTATGGTTTAGGCGAGCATTTACATGAGGAAATGTGCGTGCATACAGTGACGTAAAAGTGTGTGGAATTCGACTGGGTATGCATGCCGTCTGGCTCGCCTGCAAGAAACTAGTGCATCCAGAATTTGACAGAGGTAATTGCAGATCCTTCTCTGTTCACTAATAGTTTGTTGGGAGCCTCCTGTAAGTTTATTAGAGCTGCAGCTTGAATGTCCGACATATGGAAATGATCCGACATGTTTGTTTGTAGCCTTGTGGTTCCTCTGTAGGCTGATGCAGGGAGGAGAATAGGGGTCAGCGGGGTGGAGAGCTGCGGCATCTGGACAACCTGAGCTTAACAGAAATGAACTCGGATTCATGCAAAAGTGGAGCGATATCACCATGGAGACGGCCACTCAGAGGACACCTTTAGACAGACACAATGGAGGCATCGGTCGAGGCACAAAACTCGCACCTAATGACCCCCGTTAGCTCCTACTACCTCCGCTTTCTGATGTAACAAGAGTGAATTGGGCCTAGGGAAGGGTGGCCAAACGTCTGTTTTTCCCCGGATATGTCCGTATTTTACGTCCTCTCCGGGGAGTCCGGGTTTTTTTTTTTTTTTAAATGATGCAAATATCTGGGTTTTCAGTACCGTTCATTGGGGGTATTAAACTGAGCGTCTCTCATAGTTCTCTGTTACTCAGAAGGAGCGAGACACAAACAGTCAGTCAGTCTGCAACATGCCGAAACGCAAATGCACATTTAACAATGACTTGTACAAGAAATTCTCTGTTTTCCATCCCCGTCAGGACAAGTGGCACAGGTTGTGAGGTGAGAGTACAGTGGTCCTTCATTTATCGCTGGGGTTACGTTCTAAAAATAACCCGCGATAGGTGAAATCCGCAACGTATCAACTTTATATTTTACAATGATTATATCTGTTTTAAGTCTGTAAAACCAATCACCACACACTTTATACACTTTTTCTCAGACAGGAGAGGTGCAACCCTTTTTGCATCCTTCTTAAAACGCATTGCTGCTGTCATCATGTTATTTTCCTTCCTCTTTATGTAACAAACTGAAGATTAATTTATTCCGTAATGGAGCCCTACAGCTCAGAGTCCTGCACAGGTCAGTTTTTGGAGACCCCCAGTACAGCACCACACCTGTGCAGTACAGCACAGCACCTCCCCATTAACCAGAGATTATATCAAACCTTTGCCCTGCCTACACCACGGACTGAACCAAGACTAAACCAGGACTAACATAGGACTGATTCCAGGACTGAAGAGGAGGACAAATCCATGACTGAACTAGCATTAAACAAAAGTAAACCAGGACTAAACCAGAAGTAAAACAGGACTCACTGTCAGGGGGGGCTTGGAGGTGACGCAGGAGAAAGGACCAATGCAGAGCTCCACACCTCACGGAGGTAAACGCGGCAATTGCCTGATCGCGCTTTGCGGACAAACTCCTCGGCGTTCTCTCTCATAAATCCAAGATTAGTGTTGGTTTAGACCTGGTTTAGTCCTGACCCACCCGTGTGTAAAAAGAAACAAACAAACAAACAAAAAAAACTGACAGAAAAAAAGGAAATGAAAAAAATTAAATCTGCGAAACGGCGAAAACGCAAAAGGTGAACCGCGATATAGCGAGGGACTGTAGCTCAATGTGGAGGGCCCCATCTCCCACCCCCGGTAAGGTGTCCGGGTTTTCACAAATGGAAATATGGTCACCCTAGCCTATGGAACAATCTTGCTCTTGGTGTGAGCGCGATGCCAAGTCCTCCAGGCACTGCCCGTTTACCAGCTCAACTTGAAACATGACTGTGGGCATTTCCTTTCACTGATAAAAATAGATTACTGTGGTCCGTCTGCACTTAATTTCAAGCATTTTATTAGTATGATGCAACTGATACATAAGAAACATCAATGGCATGAAAACACTTTGAAAGCACTTGTTTTCCTTGTCTGGATGACTCGGGGACTTTACAGATATGTTACATTTTACTTTCAAACATTTCTCCATCATGACATTTCGAGGCATTTGGAAATGAGAAACGATAACATCTCCACTCTCTCCTACAAAGCAGCCGAACAAAGAGGTGCACGGGGTTTAGGAGTTTGCGAGTTGAGAGGAGCAGCCGACGCCTGAGGAAGTGCACATCTATAAAGGCTCGTACAAGGACTGATGAAGGAGAGTGGGGATTCAATAGAAAGCAATAGAAGACAGATCAAGCACGAACAACATTAAACAACAGGCGGAGAGAGCTGCAAAAGTCTCGTAGCTCCTGGAGACAAGATAACGCAGAGCAAATCTAAAACACAACGGATGACAGCACAAGTTTATTCAAACGACTTGGGAGGAAAGCGAAATGTCACAGAGTTTGGTATGAGCTGTCGGAGAGTGAGGCCGGGATCTTTGTCAGGTACAATGCGCAAATCAGCTTCTATTTTTTAGTTTGAGCAACAACTTAAAGTGGAAATAAACATGAAATATACTTTTTTGTTTACTACTTAACTGTACGTGGTGTTTTAAAAGCATGATCTACTCTTTTTTTGGCAACTTTAATGCAAACTATAGGTAAATTCAAGTCGTGCTGTCAGTGGTTTATGCAATGTCAAGTAGTTGGTGACATCACACAAGACTTTCCTGATTAAATCCAAATCCACTTTATTTCTATAGCACATTCTACAAACAAAACAGTTTCCAAAGTGCTGCACAGAGAACATAAAATGATGACACATAAAAGGTAAATTGCTAAAATTTGGTCATGCTGCTCCTAAAACAATAAAAAGAGTCAAATCAAATAAAAGCAAAACCATACAAATCATAAAATAGAGGTAAATAATGAAAATAAAGTAAGTAAATAAGTAAAATAAAGTAAGTAAATAAAATAAATAAAGTAAAATAAGTGAAGTATAAATAATAAGTAAAGTAAAAATAAAAAGTAAAGTAAAATAAAAAAAAGTAACATAAAAAAAAATTAAGTAAAATAAAAAAGTAAATAAAATACACAGATAAGTAAATAAGTAAATAATAGACAAGAAATTAAAGTATAAATAATAAGTAAAGTAAAAAAAATAAATAAAAAGTAAAGTAAAATAAAAAATAAATAAATAAAAAAGTTAAATAAAAAAGTAAAGTAAAAAAAATAATAATAAAATAAGTAAATAAAAGGCACAGAGGATTACACATCTCTCGTGGTGTTTAAAGTCAGAGAGTAAAAATGGGTTTGGTTTAAACCTAAACTGCCTTAGTCTTGTTTCGGTCTCAGGACCCTGTGGTCTCGGACAGGTACTGGTCTCGATTAGTGCGGGCGTGACTACAACACTAGTGCAAATCCAGGCTCTGTAGCTCAGTGATTGAATTCTGGAGTTTCACATGAGGCATGGTAAGCCTATATATCATACTTTTCAGACTGTAAGTTGCACTTTTTTCATGGTTTGGGTGTTTCCTGCAACTTAAACTCCTGTGCAACTTATATATTAAAATTTTCTAACTGACAACCACGAGAGCTTGCTCTAGGCTTGTGTGTCATTTTGTGTGCATGTCTCCTGCCGAAAAGGACATTGTCCTGCTGCAAGTAGTGAAATATGCAGCAGAAAACGATAATCGAGCAGCAGAAAGAAAGTTTGGAGTGAACGAGAAACTTGTGAGGATGGAGAAGACGGCACTGTGCAACTTTGCTGGAAGTCACTGAATGGATCAACAAAGCCTGGACTTCAGTGACACTGAAACCATCCTGTCAGGATTCAGAAAGGTGCTGATGCTGAGTCTGACGACAGCTACACAGAAGCGGTGCTCTGTTTATCTCTGGAGGTCACCAAGTTGATTCACCAAGGTGATTTGGAGTGAGATGGAGAGTTTGGTAAATTTGTTCTGTTGTTTATGCTATAGTTATCTGAAGAACTGATGAAATGTTGATTCCTTGTCTCTGATTTCATAAAATAAATTTCACCCAAAAAGTGTGACTTATGTATGTTTTTTTCTTCTTCATTATGCATTTTTAGCTGATGCGACTTATAGTCGGGAGCAATTTATAGTCCAAAAAATGAGGTACTGAGAATGAGAAAAACTTGTATGGTCAGCTAAGGCTCATCACTGTTCTGACTGCAGTATCTGTGACTAGTAACTAATCAATCAAACCATGACATCATCTTGTCAGCAAAGCAATCAGGTGTCACATACTAAAGCAATTTTACAACTTGCATCACAACAACACAATCACAGGTGCAGGATTTGTGTGTCAAACAAAACAAAACACAACTCCAGGTCTGTTTGTGATGAGGAAACAACATTATGACACAGATCATTTATACACCAGCGTGCTTCAACACTGGAGGCGAGGTAGATGAAATGTCTTGCCATGGGGCACAACAACAGCCATCACTGCCCGACTACAACGCCCGGTTATCCCAGTGGCATGACGGCTGTACGTGATTCAGTAGATTGAATAATGATTTAGTGCTTGAGATGACGGTCCCAGGGCGAGCTGCAGTCTGTGTTTGTGACATACTCCGCTCAATTAATCACTGCCAAATCTCATAGGGAAGAAAAAGAAAGCACATTCGAGACTGCTTCTGTTTGAAGTATGACTCACGAGTGAAAGTTAGCAAATTATTTTTACACAAGTAGAAATAGATAGTGATAGTGTTTTTTTTTTTTAATTGATCCTTTATCTTTGGGTGTAATTAAAAGGCCCATATTACGCTATTTTCTGATCTGTGTTATAATGTTGTTTCCTTAACCAGAGGTGGGACCAAGTCTTTGTTTTGCAAATCTCAAGTAAATCTCAAGTCTCTCGTCTCATATCTGAGTCAAGTCCCAAATCAAAGTCCAAGTCAATTCTCGAGTCACTGGCCCATAAGTCCAAGTCAAGTCCAAGTCATCTGCTTTGAGCTTCAAGTTATTTCAAGTCTTTAAACCAAATATAGCTTAGATTTTTGCAGTTTATATGACTTTTAAACTTAAGTGTACTGATAGTCATGGTATATTTATATATGACTATTTATATAACAGTTGTAGAAATGCCATTTTTTCCTTTTTAAATGTTTGACAAGATCTTAGTGTGAATTAATACAGCCAGAAAAGAAAGAATTCAGATTTAAAAGTGCTTAATAACAGTTATTTTGGAGTGTAGTCTGCACTGAGATGGAAGGATCATGTTTTTTTTTTGTTTTTTTTTGCAGTTCCCTCTGTTTTATTGTATTGTACTACATATTACTGTAGTACATTTGAGGATACCATATCACAGTACTTTAGTTACAAGCAAAGTAACAAACAAAAGTGGGAGGGACATTTTCCAGTTTGTTCCCAGTAAAATTCAGCACGGCATCAAGTCTTCTCAAGTCACAGGGCTCAAGTCCGAGTGAAGTCTCAAGTCACTGACCTTCAAGTCCAAGTTGAGTCCCAAGTCTTAGTCCATTTTATCAAGTCAAGTCTCAAGTCCTAAAAATAGTGACTCAAGTCTGACTCAAATCCAAGAGCCTGTTTACATGAGAATGCTGGCGGGTAAAACGACAACATATTTTATCAGAAGTACCTTTCGTTTAGATGGTGATGGTGTTTTTGGGGCTTAAAAATGTAAAAAACTTAAACCACCCTCCAGAGTGGAAGAGTTGAATATGCTCCGCCATATTGTTTCTGTCTACACTGCCCAAACACAAAACTCTGGTCAGATCTGCTCATGTCACGTACGACTTTATGTCACATACATCACCACCTAGTGTCATCACCGAGCTATGAGCTAACCAGTGTGGGTCCTTGGGCAAGACCCTTCGTGCTACTGCCCACCTCATGAGAGAGAAAGAAACGTATGACATGCCGGCTCAGACGTCGCCCGGCCAAACAAGGTCTGCATCAGGTGCTGGGGAACCAGGGCACCTTGATGAAAAATGGGCTACTGGAACCGGAGGAAATGGGCGAGATGCGAGAACAAGGCTCTGTTGGAATGCTACTACTACAGTAACCCTAGGCAGAGGGGTTACATGAACAGGATGTGGGAGAAATGGTTATTACGATACCCACAGTCCAAGCTAACGGCCAAACAACTAGTAGCTCAGTGTTCCAACATCCACAAACGGCAACTGCTATCACAACTAGAGATTGTTGAGGTACAACACAAATGCCACGGCAAGGGGGAACCAGTGTGCCAGGTCAGAGGGGAGTTGACACCAACTCCCCAACCAGAGATTGGGTACGAAACCCCAATAAGTATCACGCTGAGCGAGGCAGCGACTGACCTGAAAGATAAGATCATGGCCCGAATGAACACAAGGCAACCCCGATGCCGGTTACAGAGGCTAAGTGAAGTACCATCTGAAAGTCTCCTAGACGATGTGAATGCAGCACTGACAGTGATCCCTACCACAACAATCACTGAAACCAATGAGCTGATATACACTTCAGCAGCAGTGATCCTAGATGTGTTGGGCTATAAGAGCAACCATGGGAGCCATGCGATACAATACCCACCATGGCAAAGACGGTTAGAGGCTAAAATCAAGGAGGTGCGGAGAGAAGTGAGCCAACTGTCAGAGGCCCAGAAAGGTGCAATGAAAAAGCAAGTGCCCAAGACGTACAACCAGTTGCCCATACCTGAAGCACTCGAAACTGCCAAACAAAGGCTCCAAGCCTTGGCCAGCCGCCTAAAGAGGTACACACGAGATAACGAGGCCAGACGAATAAACCGGCTGTTCGCAACACAACCGGCGAAAGTGTATGCTCAGTGGCATATATATATATATATATATATATATATATATATATATATATATATATATATATATATATATATATATATATATATACCTCCTTGTGTGTGATGTCATGTGGGAATACAGGAAGTGCTCTATTGTGTTTTTAAACTCCATACACCTTCACAAGAATGGTTTGGATAATTTAAGCCCTGGGATTCTGCCAATCTCTACTGAACAAAATGTAAAAGGGAGCTCTTAACTTGTAAACTTCATGACATCACAAGTTGAAAAAGAGCATGTTGAGCTTTGGAGATGTAAACAGACAAGGGTTACGTTTACACTGAAACGAATCACTGTATCGGAAATGATTTGCGTCCACACATGTTGTTTCTGTGTCCGCAGGCCTTCCCTATCCACACAGCTTTGAGCATATTTGTTTACATTTTACAGAAATGAAACTTAAAACCACATGGCTCATTTGCATAAACTCAGCATTCAAAAAAACAGCTCTCTCCTTGTGCCTTGATGCGGTTCAGCTTCGGACTTAAAAAGGACACGACTCAGTGGATTATATGTGTTCTTTCTGTGACAGAGGGGTGTTCTGCTGATGATGAGTCTGTTCTGTGCAAGTAGTTCTAGCCACACTGTTTCCCGTTTGTCTCTAGTTTGTTTGAACTGTTTTCCGCAATAGCGTCACATGACCGATGTCACGAACCCAGACTAGAGCTCTTACGTCAGCGTATCAACGTTTTCAGGCGTCCACACAGTGCTGGATCAGATCTGTACTCAGATAAATTCGTGGGAGCTGGTGGCACTAGATCGTTCCTTATCTGGATCCGTTTTCAGTCGGATTAGTGTGAACGAACACTGCATCCACAACGAAAATGCCTTGAATATGTACTAGTGTGGACGGGGCCTAAAAATAAAGTGTTACTCAATAGGGGTGTAAGAAAAAATCGATTCAGTGATATATCGTGCTACTTCATTGCACAATTCTCGAATCGATTCAAAATGCATCCGTCTCGATTTTTTAAAATATTTTTCACAAAAATTCATTAGTTACATTCACTGTTCTCATGATAAAAAAAACCAAAACATTATATTTCATACAATTGTGTTCTCTTGAAAGTGTAGTTGACTCTATTATTAGAAGTAATTATTGATAAATCCCAATATATCATCCATTGATTTAGTATCAGGATATATCGGGATATATTGAATCGTGACATGCGAATCATGATATGTATCGTATCGTCAGACTCAAGGCAATGCACACCCCTATTACTCAACCATGTGTGAACGAAACAAAACACAATTCCATGTCTTTTTTTGAGAATGTAACAGCATTATACTGTAACATAAAGCTCACAAGAGTCAGTTTTATGTAAATGGGAGCTTCAGAGGACACGTACGGCCCAAACCATCTGCCTCGTGTCTATTCTTAGATGCCCTAAAACTTGCATATAAAACAACCTCTGACACTGCCCTGGCACAAAGTGTTTGTAGTGGTGTCATGTCAAATCCCTTTACATTTCTCCAACCGCGTGACGTCATGTTACTGAATGTGATTGCTCAAGGGCACGTTGGAAATAGCCCTGAGTGAGTCTGGAGCTCCATTTCATTAGGGCTCCCGGCGGCGGTCTTGTAGCAGTCTGTTTGAATGATCCGGAGACTGTGCCAAATGGCTTCTGCACCGGCCCCCAGCGCTGCCAGCTCCACGCGGAGGACCCAAGGACAATTACTCAGTTACACTTACTTGAGTAACTTTTTAAAGGGCCCAAATTACGCTGTTTTCTGAGCTATGTAACAGTTTAGTTTCTTGTACAGTGTATATAACTGTGAAATACTGTATTTATATTACTATATTTGTTTTACTTACTGTACATACATTTATATCATTTATTTATACCAGTCTCTTGTTCTCTATTCTCTGTTCGATTCTCTACTCTCTATTTTTTATTTATTTATTTTTAATATTATTTTTTTTACTGCTACTTATTTAAAAGTTTATTAAGTTTATATATGTTCTTTACTCTTCTATCCGTTTTCTTCGAGGGCAGCCGATGTCACTTTGTGGAATCCGTCTGACCTCGCAGCATTAGGATTCGTTCGCTCCATTGTAGGTGGGTACTTTTTTAATTTAACCAATCGCTGCTATTTGGTCGTGACGTGTGTAATGCGCCGCTAACGGGGCTAACTGGTATATTAAGCTTTTCCAAATCCCAGGCAATAACGTCTTTCCCCTTGATAAAATTCACCAAACTTTCTCTTGGTTTTAAATCCTCGAACTCAGGAATCATTGCCTATACAGAATGTATGGCTCTTCGCTGTTCTTGCAAACCGTCTAGTGTATTCTGATTTCTGACCTAGTTGCTGGATAGAAATGAAATTGAGCGGAGGCACTAGGTGGAGCGAGCCTAGCTAGTTTCTTGTACTGTTTCCTTACAACCTGTTGTATATAACTGTGATATACTGTATTTATATTACTATATTTGTTTTACTTACTGTACATACATTTATATCATTTATTTATATATTTTCTCTTCCATCCATCTATTTTCTTCCGCTTATCTGGGGCCAGGTCATGGGGCAGCAGTCTAAGCAGGGACTCCCAGACTTCCTGCACCCCGGACACTTCCTCCAGGGGGACCCCAAGGCGTTCCCCAGGCCAGCCGAGAGACATAGTTCCTCCAGCGTGTCCTGGGTCTTTTTTACTCTTTGTTATTGTGATATAATGTGATATGTGAGCTACTGTGGATCAATAAAGTGTAAGTCTAAGTCCACCTGGAGCTGTGTTTTGTTTCATTCACCTGTTGAACACACAAACTCTGCATAATTAGGCTTCTTCTATCAAATAGAAAACACGTTTGCTAATCAGTTGCAAATCTCTACTGAACTAAAACTTCAAGGTAGTTGTTAAATAAAAAATAAAAAAAAACTACTGTTTCATGACATCACAGTGTGGAACAGAGCATTTTAAGCTTTGGAGATGTAAACAGACTAATAAAAAAAGAAACAAAACACAACTCCAGGTCTGTTTTTGAAGAGGTAACTATTCTAGTATGACCTAAAGCTCACAAGAGTCAATTTTGTGAAATATAGGACCTTAAGGATTTTTTTTGTTTTCAGAGTACCTGTCTAGCAGTATACTTTTACTCCTACTTGAGTAATATATTGTACAGTATAACAGTACTGTAGATTTCACTCTTCCCACTGAAAGTAAGCGTACAAGTGGCAAAAGCTTTATGTGACAATATGAAATGATTTGAACAGTTGAGTTTCCTGCATTGCTCTTTCAGATATGATTGCAATTCATTTCAAATTAACTGTTTTTGTTTTGCTGATTTTTAAGACTAAGGTACAGCACCATTAAATATTCATGTAATAAACTAAAATTAGTTTTGCCCCAGTACAAAATATATTTTGTAAAAGCTGTCCTTAGGATCTAACGATGGACTGCTGGAATCATACTTAATCAAGTTTAGTAGTGACTCCCTCTCTACTCCCTCTTAAAATTGCAAAAGGTTGTAATTTAAATGCTTGGAATGTGTTAAGAAAAGTGAGAAATAACTTGCAAACAGTTTAAATAAAAATTGTTTTGTTTTTCAAGTCTTATATTACGCAAAAATGACTCTTGTGAGCTTTAAGGTGTGCTATAATGTTGTTACCTCCTTTATTAGTCTCTGTCAGTGTTGGGAGTAACGCATTATAAAAGTAGTGAATTACTGTAATGCTTTGCTTTTTGCTTTAACACAGTAATGTGGCATTACAGGGAAAAAATGGTAATATTTTACTTGGTACAAATGTCAGTTACACACAATGTCACAATGCATTTTTAACCTGGATTGAAGTGGTGGGTTTTTAATTTTTCTTCATACAAATTTGCTAAAATCTCAGCAATATCAGGAGCAGTGAAACACCATCTTTAGGGTTCCAAATGTTGGGACGGGCCCAAAGGTGCGCCATCGTAGACCGTCAGGTAAAAGGGCCAAGGCAGAACTCCACACTCCACAAGGCTAATTGCAGCTGACGCCCGATCGTGGTTTATGGACGCCCTGCTCCACGGGCTCGGGGTTCTCTCACGGGTGCTCCTATTCTCCAAGTCCTAGTCCAAGATTAGTCCTGGTTTAGTCCTGGTTTAGATCCTGGTTTAGACCTGGTTTGATCTTAGTTTAGACTTGGTTTAATCCTGGTTCAGTCAATATGCAGCGCAAAAGTTCGGCATCTTCACTCGCTGTCGGTTATTTGAGAGTTAGCGACAGTTATTTTGGTCAGAGTAAGTTAAAGTGCTGCAGTAGTCGTGTAATGTTTTACATTTTAAATACAGTAATATTGTAAGGTAACAAATTACTTTGAAATGACATTAACAAGTCATAAATAACACATTACAGTTTGGAAGTAACTTGCTCAACAGTGGTCTCTGTACATCTCCAAAGCTCAGTGTGCTCTTTTTGACCTTGTGATGTCATGAAGGTGTAGTTTTCCAAGTTAACAGCTGCCTTATATCTTTAATTCACTAGAGATTGACAATTCCAGGGTTGAAATGATTCAAATGATCCAAGTGACGGTGTATAGAGTTTCAAAACAGTGGAGCTCTTCCTGTATTACCACATGACAACACAAGATGGAACAGAGTGTTTTCTGTCTAAATGTGCAGGGTTTGTGAGTTAAACATGTGTGAATGAAACAAAACACAACTCCAGGTGTGTTTCTGATGAGGAAACAACATTATAGCATACAGTAGATCAGAAAATAGCCCAGTATAGGTCCTTTAAGACACAATAAGGTCATAACAGAAGTCGGGTTAAAACTTTAACAGCTTGTATCTTAGAAAACAAAACAACAAAAGCATCAATTATAAATGCCCTCCCATGTGACCGTGGAGAAAGTGCCTGTGAGGAGTACGTGAGGTCACATGTCCTGATCTTTGCTCTGGAGCTGTCTGTACAAGTGTCAGTGTACTTCATATGTGTTCTGACAGCACTGGGACCTTGTGATCAGATGACACGGAGCAAATGACGGGCCCTCAAATGGCACACAACAAAAACACAAACTCAGGAGGTGAACTGAAACGATAGAGCTGCACAAGTCAGCAGCCTCAAGAGTTTTGTGCCAGCAGAGCCACTATATCCTGTTAGGGATATCAAGTTGCCTGAGCAGCCAGTTCTTTTACATTCTGTTTGAATCCAGAAGCGACTGGGACTGGACAATAGAGAGTGATAAACCATTGTCCAAACTTTAGACGATCCAACCACAGCCGCTAATTTGTATCAAATGTCTCTCAAATGTGGAAGACATCTTGAAAATTCTTGTGTCATTCAGAACAAAATAAATTACTTCTAGTTAGAACAGTTACAACAGAAATGAACGGACAACGTATATGAATAAACGAAATGCACCAAGATTAAAATGACTCTTGTGAGCTTCAAGCCGTGTTAAAATGTTGTTACCTCCTCAAAACAGACCTGGAGTTGTGTTTTGTTTCATTCACATGTTTGAGTAATCCTCACAAATTACTATAATGCATTGCTTTTTGATGTAGCGCAGTAATGTTACAGTATTACAGGCAATATTTTACTTGGTACAAATGTCAGTAACGCGCCTTACAATGCTTCTTTAACCTGGATGTTGTGGGTTTTTTGTTTTTCTTCATACAAATTTGTTAAAATCACCACGATATCAGCAGCAGTGAAACAGCAAAGTTACGGTTGCGAATGTCGAGATGGGCCAGGAGGTGCGCCCGCCAGGTCGGGTAACCTCAGGGGAAAGGACGGGTGCAGAACTCCACGCTCCACGGGGCTGATCGCAGCTGACGCCCGATTACGCCTTGTGGACTGTGGGCATCCTGTTCCACGGGCTCTCAGGGACGGTGCTAGATTCCATGTCCTAGTCCAAGATTAGTCCTGGTTTAGTCCTGGCTTAGAACTGGTTTAGTCTTAGTGTAGTCTTGGTTTAGACCTGGTTTAGTCCTGGTTTAGACCTGGTTTAGATGTGGTTTAGTCTTGGTTTAGATCTGGTTTAGTTCCTGGTTTAGACCTGGTTAAGTCCTGGTTTAGATCTGGTTTAGTTCTGGTTTAGACCTGGTTTAGACCTGGTTTAGACTTGGTTTAGTCTGGTTTAGACGTGGTTTAGCACTGGTTTGGTCCAGTTTAGACTGGTTTAGTCTTTGTTTAGACCTGGTTTAGACCTGGTTTAGTCTTGGTTTAGACGTGGTTTAGCACTGGTTTGGTCCAGTTTAGACCTGGTTTAGTCTTGGTTTAGTCCTGGTTTAGACCTGGTTTATTCTTGGTTTGGTCCAGTTTAGACATGGATTAGTCTTGGTTTACACCTGGTTTAGTCTTGTTTAGACCGGGTTTAGACCTGGTTTAGTCTTGGTTTACACCTGTTTAGTCTTGGTTTAGACCTGGTTTAGTCTTGGTTTTACACCTGGTTTAGTCTTGGTTTAGACCTGGTTTACTCCTGGTTTAGACCTGGTTTAGTCTTGGTTTAGACCTGGTTTAGTCTTGGTTTACACCTGGTTTAGTCTTGGTTTAGACCGGGTTTAGACCTGGTTTAGTCCTGTAAATTAACAGCTACAACAGAAATGAACTGACAACGTATGAATAAACAAAATGCAACAAGATTACACATATGTCAATTCATTAGCAGAAATTTACATAACAATAAAATAACAAGCAACTATTAAAAGTCCGATATTACTAATTTACTACAAAACTACCACAGATGCAGACTTTCATGAAAATGCATTCACTGAACTGAGTGAAGAACTAAAACTGTTGTCTTGATCAGGACTCCAGCTAAGCTAAAACATCTGGCCTCACTCTGAATTATCTCGACGGCATTCTTGATGAAGCATAGAGCCCTTGGAAGCTGCTAGTGGATGATCATGATGACCCTGTTGTGGTCTTGAAGTGCTGCCTGAAGGAAGTGTTTGGTGCAGGATTGGGGTGCACACAATCGATAACACGGCCCTTGAGGACTGAACCCCGTTCCTTCTTTCTACAACCTTCACAATCTGGACAGGGCCTGAAGCAGAATCCATTTCTAGGGTGAGTGCACTCAGCTTGTGGAGAGACAGACGTGGCCTTGGTGGCTTTGAGAGGTTCAGCTGAGGTTGAGGATGAAACAGCACTGCCCCGTGGAACAGCAGGTGGATCGCTTTGATCTTTCAATCTCCTGAGATTTCTAGTAATGGAGCTGGTGTGTGTGTTTGAACGGGGACAGTCTGCTCTGTGGTGTGGGCAGAAGGCCTGACTACTCCATCCAATATTCCATCCAGTCCTTGTATTTGCAGAGGTCACTCGTACTAGGCTAGCGCATGTCAATGGCCATAGTTATCCTGCCACTCCACAAAACACCCGAAGCAAATCTATTATTACACCAGACTGTCCATGTGAATGTCTGCGTTGATAGAATAGTTACAACCAACTAGTACAACCAACCTTGCATTTGAAGGATTTATGTCTGAGCAGCAGCAGCAAGTTAGCCAGATTTATCAGCTGATTTCACTTCGTGGAAACCGTCTGACCTCACAGCATTAGAATTTGTTGGCTCGACTGTAGGCGAGTATTTTTTTTATTTAACCAGTTGCTGCTATTTGGTTGTGATTTATGTAGGGTGACCATATTTCCGTTTGTGAAAACCCGGACACCTTTGGGGGGGGGGATTTCTCAGATTTTTTTTTTTTGTGTGCAATTTTATACAGCGTATGAACGTGTTTTGTGTATTACAGGCGGGTAGTAATTACACACGTGTGAGTCAGGACTAAACCAGGTCTAAACCAGGACTAATCTTGGACTTAAGAGAGAAAACGCCGAGCAGTTTGTCCGCAAAGCGAGATCGGGCAACTGCCGCGTTTAACTCCGTGAGGTGTGGAGCTGAGCCGGTCCTTTCTCCTGTGGTCACCTCCGAGCCCGTCCTGACGGTGAGTCCTGTTTCAGTTCTGGTTTAGTCCTGGTTTAGTTCTGTTTTAGTCCTAGTTCAGTCGTGGATTTGTCCTCCTCTTCAGTCCTGGAATCAGTCCTGGTTTAGTCTTGGTTCAGTCTGTGGCGTAGGCAGCGCAAAAGTTTGATATAATCTCGGGTTAACGGGCAGGTGCGGTCCTGTCCTGCGCGGTTGCGGTGTTGTACTGGGGGTCTCCAAAAATGGATCCGTGCAGGACTCTGCGCTGTAGGCTCCATTACGGAATAAATGAATCTTCAGTTCGTTACATAAAGAAGGAGGAAAATAACACAAGGACGACAGCAGCAATAAGTTTTAAGAAGGATGCAAAAAGGGTTGCACCTGTCCTGTCTAAGAAAAGTGTATAAAGTGTGTGCTGAGGGGTTTTACAGCCTTAACACAGATAGAATAATTGTAAAATATAAAGTTGATACTTCGTGGATTTCACCTATCGTGGGTTATTTTTAGAACGTAACTCCCGCGATAATCGAGGGACACTGTACTCTCACCTCACAACCTGTGCACATGGACTCACACTTGTCCCGATCGGGACGGAAAACGGAGAATTTCTTGTACAAGTTATTGTTAATGCGCATTTGTGCTTCAGCATGTTGTAGACTGACCGACTGTTTGTGTCTCGCTCCTTCTGAGTCACAGATGCTACGAGAGACACTCAGTTTAATGAGCGGTACTGAAAACCCAGACATTTGCATCACTTTATAAAAAAAAAACCTGGACGCCCTGGACAGGACGCAAAATACGGACATGTCCGGGGAAAAACGGACGTTTGGTCACCCTAGACTTATGTAATGCGCTGTTAACGGGGCTAACTAGTATATTAAGCTTTTCCCAAATCCCGTGGGAAGAACGGCAATAACGTCTTTCTCCTTGATAAAATTCACCAAACATTCTCTTTCTTCCAGCTTTAAATCCTTGATCTCGGGAATCGTTGCCAACACAGAATGTTTGGCTCTTTGCTGATTGGCTGGTGCCGGAAACTCGCACTTCCGGGGCTCTAGTGTAGTGTGTTCCGACTCCTGGCCTAGTCGCTGGGATGGTGTTGAGTGGTGCTATGCTGGCAGAGTGGTGCAAGGAAGTGTCGACCATTAGCAGTTGTCTCATCAGTGTTCATAAGCACCTGGTCCAGATGTTCAACATGCTGGACAAAGTCATTTGGTACTGATGGGTTAGAAGTAAAATGACTCCTGCATCACAATTCATCTTTACTTGCTCAGATACTGGAATAGGATCAGGAGGATAACAGCCAGATGAAGACTGCTGCTACACAGACTGGTGCTGGTGGATCTCATGTCCTTGTAAAGATGGGTTAGGTGTAGAAGTCACCAGCTGCTACTTGTGTTGTAGTGAAGAGGGTGGGGGTGTAACGACATCCACGTCTCACGGTATGAACCTCACGGTATGATATTTATTGCAATATCGAGGGAAAGCTCACGATATGGTGTGGAGGCTCATGATTAGGGGTATAACAATATCCAAATCTCTCTGTACGATATTTTCACGATATAAATCTCACAGTATTAATATTTATTGTGATATTTTGTGGAGCTATGCGACTTTTGCCTTGACTTAATCCAAAGAACTAAGACTGAAAATTGCTTAGAACTGTTATTTCATCTTATAGTCTACATTGAAATGGAGCAAAGGATCATGGTCTATGTAGTTCCCTCTATCTTTTTTTAGCTATTGTTGGACCATAACTCTTCATTTAAGCAAAGGGACTTGTAATTCGATAATGTGATGGTCCACGATATTATTGTGAGAACTTTGACGATACGATATCACCATATTTCGGTTATTTTTACATCCCTAGAACAGGGGGGATCAGGTTCTGGAGCATGTTGTGGAGGCTGAGTGATCTGTTGCTGTGTCGTAGGAGTTTGCAGGTTGGTGGACAGGATGTAAGGATGAAGCAGGGCTGTACTGCAGCTGGTGAACGCTGGCTCTTCTGCTGTCATCCTGATGAGAGGCAGTGTTAAGCCCTATTCACACGGGGTTCGTATAGCCTGTGGTCCTTTGGTAAATTGTAATAATTGCGGAGGATTCCTGAGATCTTAATCCTGTGTGAATGTCTGTAATTTGTAAAGTAAAAATTACACCGCAAATGACCGACTATATTTCGCCAAACACAGATGTCCGATGATAACACTCGTCCCGTACGAATCTGCATCTCAGTGTTTGTTGTGGTAATTGCGCCTTTTCTGTCTCTTTCCGGCTTGAATATGGAGGCTGCGGGAGAAATTTTGATTTGCAGTTTTGAGCTTTTTAGGGGCAAATTCTAATAGGGCCCCGTATCGCACTATATGTAAACCGATCTGCAGCAACAGGAAGAGGTCCAAGAAGAGAGCCGATTCTCGCAGGATGATGGCCTGGATGACGTGTGTAGCAGCAAGCGGTAAGGAACATTTTAAGTGGCAGCAAAATCTTACTTCTTTGCCCTTATCCTCTCACATATCACATATTGTATCATCAGCTGGCCTAATACATCACTCACAACAATAAAACCTATTGAATCACTCTGTAAACACGCTCTAAAAACACTTGACAAAAAACACTACAGATACCACCATTGTCACATTTTGCAGAAATACAAATTAATGACCTGGGACAATCTTATTAAATTTAAAAATATCTGTCTAATATACAAGATTAAGCATGGCTCGGCTCCCCCTTCGCTGAATGACTTTGTTCATTTCAGATCTAGTGAGAGCAGTGTGCTCCGTCCTCCCCTCACTCGTGAACAAGACCCCGAGTTACTTGAACTCCTCCACTTGAGGCAAGGACTCTCCACCCACCCGGACCGTTGTGGTGAAGAGGAGCTGAGTCGAAAGGCAAAGCTCTCGATTTACCGGTCAGTCTTCGTTCCTACTCTCACCTATGGTCATGAGCTCTGGGTAGTGACCGAAAGGACGAGATCGCGGATACAAGCGCTTGAAATGAGTTTCCTTCGCAGAGAGGCTGGACGCTCCCTTAGAGATAGGGTGAGGAGCTCAGTCACACGGGAGGAGCTTGGAGTAGAGCCGCTGCTCCTCCACATCGATAGGAGCCAGTTGAGGTGGTTCGAGCATCTGTTCCAGATGCCTCCTGGGCGCCTCCCTCGGGAGGTGTTCTGGGCATGTCCCATCGGGAGGAGGCCCCGGGGAAGACCCAGGACATGCTAGAGGGACTATGTCTCTCGGTTGGCCTGGGAACACCTCGGGGTCCCCCCGGAGGAGCTGGAGGATGAGTCTGGGGTGAAGGAAGTCTGGGAGTCCCTGCTTAGGCTGCTGCCCCCGCGACCCGGCCCCGGATAAGCAGAAGAAAATGGATGGATGGACGTTAAAAAGTGGCTTTTAGAAACGCAAATGTGTGAACACTAAAACTAAAACTTTTATTGTAATTTTGCAATCTTATTGTACATTTGTGTAATTGGTGATGTGTAACTTTTAAGTGTATTTTCTTTTAGGATGCCTTTTTGACATCTGGCAAATTAGCTCTTATCAGCTAACTCGGGCACATTTACATTGTTTTGATTAATGTGCATTGTCCCTTTTCAAATAAATAAATAAATAATATAACTATTAGTGCCCACTAGATCGCTACTGAGAACCGGGGGGAGGGGAGTGATCCAATCAACTCGGCTCGCTAGATCGACACTGGTTAAGTCCTGGTTTAGTCTTGATTCAGTTCTATACCAGTCCTGGATTAGTCCCGGTCCAGTCCTGTACCAGTCCTGGTTCAGTCCTGGTTTAGTATTGGTCTAGTACTGATCTAGTCCTGGTCCAGTCACCTTTATACTAACTGCCCTTCCTATTTTTATAACTGATGTTATGACATATCCGGTCGTAATATCAGTAAAACAGAGTAATTTACGGACTTTGCTTATCCCGTGCGAATGTGCTGCAAGTAACACAGACGTGGGGCAGTAATTTACAAATTACCACTCGTCCCCAGGTTGTACTTATCCCGTGTGAATAGGGCTTAAGTCATGAAGCAACGAGGAAGCCTGTCCTGGTTGCTCTGGAGGGGCATTTGAACCTGTCATGACCATCCTGTTACTCTTCTGTCTGTTACTATTCTCGAGTCCATTTTGATGTTTGGGTGAAGTCGTCCAGCTCAAAGGTCAAATATGGAAAATAGCTCAGACTGTTTGTGATGAAGAAGATGAGTGAAGAAGCACGATTTATAAAGCTTCAGAAATAGATCTGAAATATGTTGCCTCTCTTTACAGCATTATTTCAAAGTAGCATGTGGAGGATTACTCATCATTCTTGAGATGTTGCAAACCTATATTTCGTTAACACTTGTGTCTGAAAGGCAGCAAGATTTTCCATGAATCACTCAAAATACCATTCCAAGTACGCTCTTGAGTAGTTCTAAGTAAGCTTTCTTCTGTGTTGTTACCTCATCAAAAACATGTTTGAAGGAGTTTTAGCCCTATTCAGACCCTCCTTCTGGTCAGCTGTAAGTTTCTGTGCAATGCTCTGCCTGTAAATCTACATCACCCATGCTCCCAAACCATAAATATACAAAAACATGATACAAACATTCATTAGTAGGGTGCATGCTGATTGTGTCATGATAATGCTCTGAAGGGGGAGTGCGCAGAACAAAGGGAGGGGGGACTCAGAGCATTGAAAACAAAAGAGAAACTTATTACACATGTTAGTACATTTTTTGGCGAATATAGCATTTTCAAAACAAAGGTAAAGTGATCTAAATCTTTATGTGTTAGCAGTTAATACCACGTAGAAGTCCAGTACACCCTCTTTAAAAAGATTTTCAAAAACTTTTCTCATTTTAAGCATTCTACAGTTCAGAAAAAGAAACAGGCAAAAATAAAATCCAAGAAAAGGCTGGTGTGTGCCTGAAAGGACACCCACAACTTTTGTTATTTCAAGCCAAATTATCTTCTGGTGGGGTAAGAGAATTGCATGTAAAAAATATCCCCTGGTAAATAGTTTCTTGTGATAAAATGAATATATAAACTGTCAGAAATATCAAGGTGATTTTTTTTTTTTTTTTTTTTTTGTATTCCTTTTCTGCTTTTTTGTTAATTAACTACAAGACTGCAGGTTAGTGAATTGTCTTGCTTAAAGGGACAGTCCAGAATTTTGGAGATAGGACCTCATTTCCCAGTGAGCCAGAGTGCTGGAGACGTGTGGAGACACTTTTTTTAAATATTCCATCCAGTCCTTGTATTTGCAGAGGTCGCTGGTGCTAGGCGAGTGCATGTAAGTGGCCATAGTTCTCCTGCCACTAAAAACAGTCTTACCCACTCCACAAAACACCCGAAGCAAATGTATTATTACACCAGATAATGTTTGTGTCGATAGAATAATTACAACCAACCTTGCATTTGAAGGATTTATGTCTGAGCAGCAGCAGCGAGTTAGCCTGATTCATCAACCGGTTTCACTTTGTGGAAACCGTCTGACCTCGCAGCATTAGAATTTGTTTGCTCGATGGTAGGCGAGTAGTTTTTAATTTAATGTTTAATGTATGTATTGCGCTGCTGACGGGGATAACTGGTATATTAAGCTTTTCTCAAATCCCGTAGGAAGAAGGGCAATAACGTCTTTCCCCTTAATAAAATTCACCAAACATTCTCTTTGTTCCGGCTTTAAATCCTCGATCTCGGGAATCGTTGCCAACATTGAATGTATGGCTCTTCGCTGATTAACTGATGCCGGAAACTCACAATTCCGGGGTTCTTGTAAACCGTGTAGTGTATTCTGACTCCTGACCTATTCGCTGGAGAGAAATGCAATTGAGCGGAGGCACTAGGTGGCGCAGTTACTTACCGGCAAAGTAAAATTCTGCTGCTACTGCTGAGAAAATAGTCCCTCAACATGCGAAGATTCATGCAATGCAAGGTTAGTTTTACTTCAAACATTATTCTATCAACACAGACGTTTACATGGACAGTCTGGTGTAATAATCCGATTTGCTTCAGGTGTTTTGTGGAGTGGATAAGAATGTTTTTAGTGGCAGGAGAACTATGGCCATTGACATGCACTAGCCTAGCACCAGCGACCTCTGCAAATACAAGGACTGGATGGAATATTTCAAAAAGTGTCTCCACACGTCTCCAGGAAATGAGGTCCTATGTGGGCAGTAGGTCGGCTTAACCCACCTTGCCCACAGTGTCTGCGTACACTGGTGTGTGAATGGGTGAGTGGTTCCTTGTTGTAAACCGCTTTGAGTGCCTTGAAGGTGGAAAAGCGCTATAGAAAAATGTGACCATTTACCATTTATGTCCAAAATTCCAGACTGTCTCTGAGAACAATAGGTGTAGCTTGGTCAGGTCCAGAGGTGTGGAAGCTCCATTATGGCCATGAATTGTTATGCTAATTAGGCCCCACACCCTGCACAGGTCAATAGGCCAAACTAACAAACAGAAACTGTAAACAAGTAGGTTTGTTAGTTTCAGTTAATAAGCTCCTCCCTACAGATATAAGGAAGTGTCCACCAACATTCTGACCAGAACTGAAGAAGCAGCTTAGATGAACTGTGAAACGTCTTCAACCAAACTAACTTTTGTCTAGACAAACTGAATTCTCTCCTCGCCATTGCACTGAATATGTAAATCTGATCAATCACATGTCTGTTAGCGTAGTAAATGTCTAATATTGTGCACTGATATATTGATTTATGGTTTATGTTTGTAGGCGTCTAAAGCTAGTTATATCTGCTCAATTTTGTGCAACATTTAAAAGAAGTAACTCTCTGCCACTTTCTTTTAAAAGTTTTTAGAAGTAGCTCAACAGGTGTAAAAGGTTGGAGTGATTCATGCATGTTTGAGTGGTCTTTATTCTCCTGAGAATTGCCTCTCCACTGATCTGACTTGTACCTTGGCCTTGTGGTGTCATCTGCTTGTCTCCGAGAAGATACAGTCTGTAGTATTCCAAAATCTCCTTGAACATAAACAGATGATGAAGTTTCTAGTAGCTATAACGGTAATGCATTATCTTCATTTGCTCATTAGTTTGTGTTAAAGGGCCCATCTCACACAAAATAACTCTTTCACATTGTATCTTCTGCACATATAAAAGCACAATTTGGGTTTTGGAACATCCATTACACAATCATTTCTTACTAAATCTTACTGATTTCTTGGAGACAGTCACAAACCAGGAAATATGAAAGTCCGGCTATTGCTCATCCTCCCGCCCGTCCTGAGAAAGCACAGGCTCCGCCCTCCAAACGTGACGTAGGCGACGAGTGAGCCGCCCTTCCTCCGCCCATCTCAGGGAGGGAGGGGGAGACAGGCGTGCACCCTAATAGTGGTAGGAATAAACTTTTATTCATCATGGAGATACATGTGTTGGACCCGGAATCGGACGAGGACTTTGAGGTGCACGAAGCGCAAGCACCGCGTCGACATCAGCTGAACATTACTGATTGGTAAAGTATTAATAAACAGTAGTAGATAAAATTATTATATCGTGTTCACTGCAGTGTAGAACAATGAGCTTATGCTGTTGCTTTTGTTTAGGTGTTCATGTGGGAATTGTCAGCTGATGTGAGGTGGAGGCGGGGTGGAGGTTGTGGAGCAGGGGGTGGGTGCGAAGTGTTTTCTGCTACGTCAAACGCATCATAGGTGTAGCTGCCGCATCATCGTTGTAGTATGTATTTAGTTCATTGTCACGTGGGAGGGTGGCAGAAATATGGTGCAATTTTGTTAAAAAAAAGCTGAATCAATCTAAAAACCACTTCAGTGACATACACAAGGCCCACACATCACTCTTAGAAGGTAGAAAGCTCTGAAAAGTTGATTTTACATGAGACTGGCCCTTTAAGGATTGACACATCGAGATTTTGTCATTCTATCAAGCACTACAAACTCTCTCTAAGCACATGGAACTCAGTCTAAATTGCATGAATCATGTGTGAAAGAACTAAAACACAACTCCAGGTATGTTTGTGATGAGGAACCAACATTCTAAAGTAGCTCAGAAACAGCGTAGTACGGGCCCTTTAAATAAAATGAATCGTCAATTTCTGCTCTCCAAACCTCTCAACATTCCCTCTTTGATTTCTGCCCAAAACAGTCGACCCCAGTGACCGGTTTGTAATCACCGTGACTAATGCAATAATGTATTTGTCTGCAACAGTAAACAAGCATTGTGTAAAAGCTCCTATTGACAGCGGTGTCTGGGAGTCGGAGCAGTATAATTACCACTGAGGCCACTTAAGGCCCGACGGCAGCGCGTCAATACAGCCTGGTGTAATTATTAAACATAAAGCTAGCAAAGACGCGGCGCCGCCTTTATGCTCCGGACCCCTCAGCGCTAGCCTCCATGTCAGTGGAATTACAACTGACTGCGGCCATTGTGGGAAGCATAGATAATATATGAGAGAGAGACAGAGAGATACTCTATTGATCTCGAGGGATCCAGTTCAGCTGCAGCTACATTTACACCCTGCTTCTCAGTCTCCTTTGTGTCTCAGTCAAAGGTCTTAGTGCAGTTTGTGAGGAGGACTGGTCAGGGAGGGTCAGCAGATCTGTGTCAGGACATTTAGGCTACGTTCAGACTGCAGCCTGAAGTGACCCAAATCAGATTTTTTGGCTCCTATGTGACCTGTATCTGATCTTTTAATGACAGTCTGAACAACACAGATCCGATTTTTTCAAATGCGACTTGGATATGTGCCAGGCCACTTGGATATGTGCTCCTAAAAATGATACATATCCGATCTTTTGACATGCGACTTCAGTGTGAACGGCCAAAGCGCATTCATCCGACCTACACGTTATCAACAAGCCACAAAAGTCACTATTCTGCGCTGAAGTAGGCGAAAATTGTTGATGAACTCCATGTCACTGAAGCGAAGCACATCACCACTCACCACTCTTGGCTACGTCTCCACATCCACATGTTCCTTTCAACGGATATTGCTGCCACTGCCCCACAAAACACCACGGCCAGAAACCTCATTCTTCTCCTTCTCAATCCTCTCCTTACAAGTTGTATGTGTTCTGGCTCTGGTACGAGAGGAACTTTAAAATCTCCAGGTGCTCAATGCTCGCGTCCATGTTTGGACAACTTCCGTAAACACAGAGCACGCTCGCTGCGGTTGACGTCATCATGTCCTCCAGTGCGCATGCAGGACACTTTTGGGCCATTTTAATTGGAAATGTGAACGACCTCGCAAAAACATCGGATTTCACAAAAAAATCTGAATTGAGCATTAAGTCCTGCAGTCTGAACGTAGCCTTAGTTATGGTGCGTTCATTTACCCTGAAGGCTGTATCAAGTGGTGGTTTGATTATTGTTTAATGAAGTTACACATTGAGTTGAAGCTTAAACACTGGAATCTTATCTGTTGAATAGTACCATTGTGTTTCCTACATAATGGGTGACCTATGTGCTTCTAAGCAAATTCCTTTGCAGAACTGGGACTGTGGAGATAACCAGCTGGCTTATCTAAACAGACTTGGTGTGATTTACAATGGTTTGGAGGGGATTGTCACTTCCCCCAAAGAAGAAATGCTGACACTTCAAGGCGACGATTCAAGGCGGGAACCTGCTCAACATATTACATGCATATTCATATGGATGCTTATAAAAACTGGGTTGAAGTATTCAGAGGCAGTCAGATTGCCTGATGTAAGCCATCTGTAACTTTGTAGGCAGTTAGGGACAACGATTTGACCCAGAGCTCTGTATTAGAATTGTATTGTCAGGGGAATCAATTTTTGTAATTTAAATTGATTGAGTCTAGTAATTTTTGATAGAACACGCCTAACAACCCATTCGACTTGAAGGTTCAAGGACGTTGCCTAGTGATACGCACTGACACATGTCTTTTCCTCGGATGGCGGAACTTGAAAGAACTCAGAGGAGACCAAGCAAAGACTCCAAGATAGATTCCAAGACGGCTGCGCCCAGTGTCACTTGTAGTATGAACTGTTTTCATTGGATTTGGAGCTTTGGTGGTTTAAATTTCAATCACTCGTACTACTGCAGTACCTTACTACATCTGTATCACTGCCTGTGGGTTTGGTGGTCGGTGTTGTTCATGTTTTTAGCCCATTTCCTGCTCGCTAACGTGCCAAAATAATCTACTATCATGCGACCTCAATGCTTTCACTTCACTAATATATTGAATTATACTATTTATACTGAATTCTTTTTTGAGGTTGTATAGTTGAAGCACAGACTTATTTTGGAGTGCCTCATACTTGACCAGTGCTAAAAAAAACAGCTTTCCGGTTGGCGTCCACGTTTTTCTCCAAGTCGGGCACATGAAAAATAATAAAACTCTGACATCATATCCGAGATCCAAGTGGAAGATGGATGGAAAAACGAATGTAGCATTAGTCTCTTGCACAGTCTCCATGGATACTGGAAAAAACAAACAGCTCATTTCACAAAATTCAACCGTCCCTTCGTTGTGTCCTTTGAACTGCACATGCTGCACTTCTTAGTTGGTTAAAATCCCACGGTGTGATGTTAAAAACTGAGCTCAAAAAAAAAAAAAGAAACGTGTCAAAAACTGTTCAGTGTGTGAGCCAGATACACACAAAAGCAGCCGCCCACACCACTGCCACGGGACAAAAGTTCATTCATATAGAAATGGACATGGTTAACCTGCCAGCCGCTGCGTCCCAAATAGGAAGTGATCATGGAGGCACTTCGGCCCCATTTTTGTTTTAAAATGTACGTATTAACTAGGGATGGGCATGATTAGTCGATTAATTGATAATTGATCATTAAGAATTTCATCGATTACGTTCATTTTAATCGACAAACTGAATGTAGGTTGTTGTGCCAAAGTCCATGTCCGGGGACAAACGGGGGGTCCGTACATGTAGCTCTCTGCACTCAGAAGGAGCGAGCAGACACAAACTCGCAAATGCCTATTTAACAATGACTTGTACAAGAAATTCCACGCTTTCCATTCCGGTCAGGACAAGTGTGAGGCCATGTGCACAGTGTACAAGCGGGGAAAGAGGGAAAAAGTTCACCAGGACATAAACATGAAAAAAAGTTGCCAGGTGAGAGTAGCTCAATGTCGATGACAAGGCCCCACCTCCCACCCCCGTACGGTGTCCTGGTTTTGACAGACGCAAATATAGTCACACTAACCTGTATTCCACTGAGTCATGCCACATCAGCAAACAGGAGCTGTTTTTTTCTTTTTTTTTCTTTGCTTAGTTAATGCAAATTAGCCATGCGGTTTTAAGTTTCATTTCTGTGAGACTTGCACAAAGCTGCATTAAACACATTATAATGTCAAACGGGCTGATGTGACTCTAGAGTGGTTACGGTTTATATGTCGTAAAGTTTAATTTATTAATGCATATTAGTCGTACAGATAGTAATAATGATGATGATAATTTAAATATAAAAACATTAATGATTATTCGATAATCGATCTTTAATTCTCTTCGACAATCAATTAAGAAAATGTAATTGAATGCCCATCCCTAATATTAACCCACACTGCCTGATTCTTGGCACCAAATTTGTTCTTATAAATGCTGGGCTGTGTGAGAATCGTTTGACTGGAGCCAGACGCTGTGGGTGACGTCACACTCCTTTAGTCTTTCTTTAAACAGTCTATGGTCGGAATTGAGATGCTATGATAAGGTGCTGTGGAATCTCTAAGACTCTGTGGATATGGACGTCAAATACCACCCAGGACATTGTCAGTCTAGTGGTGCGTTCTGAGGATGTGGGAAATAAGAGGACTGACAGGTGTGGTGAGGAGAATGGATGGCTTGTATCAGGTGGGACCCACAAAAAGGAGATAGTGAAAATAATAGAATGACTTTTTATGTGAACAACGCAAGTTGTTGCGAGTGTATGAAAACACATTACATGTCCAATCCCAACAGGCTGAAGCTACATTTGGAGATATTTTACTTAAAGCCACAATGTGTAACTTTTAGCCTAAAAATAGACAAAAATATGTTTTGGTTTTTGGTTGTGTTTATTGCACTGAAAAACAAAGATTACACATGTGTCCTTACTAGGGCTGGGTATCAATAAGAAGTTGCTGATACGATACATACCTCGATACATAAGCCATGATACGATACATATCTCGATACAGTGCACTTAAGTGCATAGTGTTATGGTGTTAATAGTCAAATAGTATTAATAGTTAAATAGTTAAATAGTGTTAATAGTTAAATAGTGTTAATAGTTAAATAATGTGTAAATGAGCTCGTGGGTGTGTTGGAGCTGCTCCGGTTGTTCTGCTGTGCGCTGTAGGAGCGGCGCTGATGCCATGATTTCATATTGTGATCGTAACCTCTTATTGTAGTTTTGCTGACCTTGTTGGGGCTGGTTGTGAGTGGTGTGTTGTGTTGTTGGGCTGGTGTGAGTGTGGTTGTGTTTTGGCTGGTTGTGTGGTGTGTTGTGTGTTGCAGCTGGTGTGAGTGTTGTGTTGTGTTGTTGGGGCTGGTTGTGAGTGGTGTGTGTGTGTGTTGTTGGCTGGTTGTGAGTGTGTGTTGTGTTTTGTGTTGTGAGTGGTTGTGAGTGGTGTTGTTGTGGGGCTGGTTGTGAGTGGTGTGTTGTTGTGTTGTGTTGTTGCAGCTGGTTGTGAGTGTTGTGTGTGTGTTGTTGGGGCTGGTTGTGAGTGTTGCGTTGTTGGGGCAGTGTTGTGAGTGGTGTGTTGTGTTGTTGGGGCTGGTTGTGAGTGGTGTGTTGTGTTGTTGGGACTGGTTGTGAGTGTTGTGTTGTTGGGGCAGTGTTGTGAGTGGTGTGTTGTGTTGTTGGGGCTGGTTGTGAGTGGTGTGTTGTGCTGTTGTGTGGTGTGGTTGTGAGTGTGTGTGTGTTGTTGGGGCTGGTTGTGAGTGGTGTGTTGTGTTGTTGGGGCTGGTTGTGAGTGATGTGTTGCGTTGTTGGGGCTGGTTGTGAGTGTGTGTTGTTGTTGTGTTGTGAGTGGTGTTGTTGTGAGTGTGTGTTGTTGTTGGGGACAGTGTTGTGAGTGTTGTGTGTGTTGTTGGGGCTGTTGTGAGTGTGTGTTTGTTGGGGGCTGTTGTGAGTGTTGTGTTGTGTTGTGTTGTTTGGGGCTGGTTGTGAGTGGTTGTGTTGTTGGGGCTGGTTGTGAGTGTGTGTGTTGTTGGGGCTGGTTGGTGGTGTGTTGTGTTGTGTGTTGTGGTTGTGTTGTTTGTTGGGCTGTTGTGAGTGTTGTTGTTGTTGGGTGTGTGTGAGTGTGTGTTGTGTTGTTGGGCTGTTTGTGAGTGTGTGTTGTTTTGGGGCTGGTTGTGAGTGGCGTGTTGTGTTGTGTTGGGGCTGGTTGTGAGTGGTGTGTTGTGTTGTGTTGTGTTGTGTTGTTGGGGCTGGTTGTGGTGAGCGGTGGATCAGGTTGCATAATCTTTGCTCTTAGCTGTTCGTTCTGCTCTGATAGATATAGTTCAACCAATAGTGACCAAAATGACTGTCTGTTTCTGGCATTCGTTATAATACTATATAACCTATATATATTTATAATGTATTTATATGTATAATTTTGGTGTATGTGACCCCCCCCACCAAAAAAAATATTATGATAGCCAGCAATTGATCCTAGTGAAGGTCCAGGGTCCAGGTCCACGGTTCGCCACTGCCATCAATGCCACACGCACAAACACGTATCAGGTCATTCACCAAAAAAGTTACATAGTGAACTTTCACCTTGTAATGAACCTATAAAAGTTGAAAATAAAGTTGAAAAGAATGGACGGTTTTAATGTAACAGGTTTGGATGAGGTGTTCGTTTCTGTCTGTCTGAAGCAGGGAGTGATGGGAGTCTGCTGCGCTTTTCGACAGCTCATGTTCTCCAAGAGTCAGACGCTTCACTGGGCTCCATCACAAGAATCACCCACACCTCTCCCCGAGTTTGTAATTACCCTTTAATATTATTATAGGATATGTCATGGCAAAAACTATATATCTGTTGATGATAAATAATGAATCCATTTGCGAAGCCCAATGAGTTTTTGGAATATAGATCAAGGTTTATTCTTGTTACAGCAGATATGGACAGGGCCTAGGCCTGTTCCAGCCAAAGCCCAACAGCCTCTCCCCACCAGCAGTATGTTCCTACTACATCTCCCATTGCATCTGCCAGTATCTCCCATGTCTCTCCCCATGTCTCAGCCCGAGCATTTGAGTTCTGAGTATTTATACAGAAATACAAGTTACATGCATATCAAAGCAGAGTGACTTTGGTTTCAGAGGCTGGTGCTAAATGAACATCCAGTTGATGATAACAAAGGGCTTCCTGAAGGTGGAGACAGTTGTGCCTGATGAACCTTTACACATATTAATGACTGGTCTGGGTTTCAGGTAGAAATCACATTAATTTACACTAGACAGATTGAGAGAAATCTTTCCACAATCTAAATTTCTATCACAGGACTCATCTGACACTATTTTCTGATCTATGTTATAATGTTTCTCCATCACAAACAGGAATCAGAATACACTAGACGGTTTCCAAGAACTCTGGAAGTTGTAGACCGCGCACCGGCCAATCAGAGAAGAGCTGTGAAACCATGACGTCAAACTCAACCTCCAGTATGGGTCCCTTTTGTGGAACAGCACAACAGTAAACAAAGAGGTCGAGATGGATGTAGACAAAGCCAGACATTCTGTGTTGGCAACGATTCCCGAGATCGAGGATTTAAAGCCAGAACAAAGAGAATGTTCGGTGAATTTTATCAAAGGGGAAGACGTTATTGCCCTTCTTCCTGTGGGATTTTCGAAAAGCTTAATATACCAGTTAGGCCCATTAGCGTTATATACGTCACAACCAAACAGCACCGATTGGTTAAATTTAAAAAAAAAGTACCTGCCTACCATAGAGTGAGCGAATCCTAATGCTGCGAGGTCAAACGGTTTCTACAAAGTGAAACCGGCCGATTAATCAGGCAAACATATCTGAGTTCTTCTCTTAAACAGGAAATGCTCTGCTTCATCTTGTGGGTAATACAATCCACTGTGGGTTTTTTTTTTTTCATATATATTTATTGCCTTTTAATTTAAACTAAATAATCAACAAAATAACAATATAAGCAATACAAGCAAAATTAAACAAAACAAAACAAAATAAACAAACATTGGCCCATTCATATATTAGACACAGATACAGCCATTTCAAAATGTAAATACCCTATTCATAATAGCTGAGATCTCAAGTCCAGAATATATCAAAAATGGTTCCCAAGACTTCTTAAAGATATTGTCCTTATGATGAAACCGACACGTCAGGTAATCGAGAGAAACAAAACCGAGAACCATCTTCTGCCTTTGAGTTTTAGTGGGGGTCTTGTCACACATCCAATTCACTAGTAGACTTTTTCTGGCACAAAAAGTCAGCATCCTGTACAATTTTCTATTATATTTATCTTCCCACTGTGTTTTTAAACTCCATACACCCTCACTAGAATGATGAGATGATTTCAGTTATGGAACTGCCAATCTCTACTGAACTAAAAGTGAAAAGTAGCTGTTAAAGAGCCACTAAACACCAAAATCACTTTTTTTCTACTGATTATCTGTGTAAATGGGTCTAAAATAGAAATGTATACCTATCCCTGGCCTTATTTTGGCATTTTAGTGCATATTTGTTAAAAATCTGACTTTTGGGTCAAAGTCATGTCTGTATCGGCCTCTTTAGGATCAACTACGGTCAGAACATTTGAGTTTTGGGTTGGACTAACAGCTGCCAGTGAGTCAGATGCAGGTTATTACGTGACGAGCGCAGCCACTGTCATCTATGGGCGGTACGTGAGGAGCCCCTCTCAGCCGCGCCCTGACCTGGCACCGCTGGTCACCGCGATGCCCCGCCATGTCTGGAGAAAAGAGAAACGTTCATGTGAGCACAAATGTCTGCTCTGTTTTAAAGTTGGGACTGCACCGGTCCACGCCCTGTTGGGTTGTTGTGGCTGTCAGTCGTCTGTCAATCATTGCTCCAGACCCACATCCGCTCCCCCCAACCCAGCGAGCACCACCCACTCTGGAGGATTTTTCAGATTTTGTTTAGGAGCGGACTAAAGCTTTGTTTAATGGCTCTTTAACTTGAAAACTACCACTACATGACATCACAAGGTGGAACAGAGCATTTTGAGCTTTGGAGATGTAGACAGACTAATAATAAAGGATTACTTAAACATGTGTGAATGAAGCAAAACACAACTCCAGATATGTTTTTGAGCATTATAACACCACTTAAAGCTCACAAGAGTCTATTTTGTGTGCTTCAGGGCTTTTTAATATCATGTTTCCTCGATCTAAACTGATAACATAAACTTTCAGAATGTCTCCAGTTTTGTACAAATGGCCTGTAACCTGGTGTAGCCTCCCTGAATAACCCCGAGCCAGCCTTATTGCACATCACCGTGTGAAAAGAGTTTAATAAAATCTTGTTTACAATCTGTGTGTGTCCGTACAGTGAGAGGAGAGCTTTCACAGCGTGGACTTCTATAAGGGCCCAGGCAGACAGTTCATGTTATTGGCTTTGGAGCAGCCCTCTGGTGTCTGAGAATAAAGTAACGCAATATAAGAGTCTGAACAATGTATTAATAACTGTCAGGAGACTTCACCTGAGCTGCTTTAGGCTTTAGTTTGGGAAAATGTCTGTTTTGGCATCATGGAAAATTGAATTCCAGATGTCATCTTTGATTCATCCTCCAGATCTTATTAAACTGACAGTTTGTTAAAATGTTTGATCTTGGGTTTGAGATATTGTTTGGGCTGTGTGGAAATTCTGAACAGACACAAGTTTCTAAAGCTTTAAAAGTGCAATGTGTAATTTTTCTATTAAAGGGTCTGCAACCTTCTTTACTCCTCGGAAATGTCTTTGCTTCGTTTAGAATGTTCCACAGCAGAGGTGGGGACTTGCGAGTTGTGACTTGGACTTGAGTCGGACTTGAGTCACTATTTTTAGGACTTGAGACTTGACTTGATAAACTGGTCTAAGACTCTGGACTCGACTTGGACTTGAAGGTCAGTGACTTGGGACTTGACTCAGACTTGAGGCCTGTGACTTAAGAAGACTTAGGAACCACTTTCAAATCGAAATTCTTTCTATTCTAACTGTAATGATTCACTCTAAGATCTTGTCAAGACATTTAAAAAAGAAACATTTACATTTCTACAACTCTTACATACTCTATAAATACTCATATATAAATATACTGTGATTTTTTTAAAGTACAATTTAGTCTAACCCTTACATACTACTTGGGTTAATTTTGATCCATTTTAACATTCAACAGTAGTAAAAATACCCTAAGCATCATTCTTTTATCCTGAAATTGCATGCCTTTTCCAAATTTTTTCCAAAATACCCCAAAATTTAAATATTTTAAAATTGTATACTTTTGTACAGGTGCGACACATTTTTGGACACTGAGGCTGGTTCTTATTATAAGGGAATTCTTTGAGGGACCCGAATCATAGCCTTAAGAAATGAACAGTTTGTAAAGGTTAAAATTCATATAAATTGCAAAAATCTAAACTCTATTTGGTACTTTGGTTTAAAGACTTGAAATGACCAGTGCCTCGAGACTCGACTTGGACTTGCCTGTATTTGACTTGGGACTTAACTCGGACTTGAGGTCAAAGACTTGAGACTTACTTGAGAATCTGTACCACAGGATAGAAACCTGTTTACCACAAGGGAGACAAACAGGTTCGAGTACTACACTAGGTCTTACAATTCAGACCTGTGTAGAATCGCCCCATCCACAGAAGAAATTATTGGAACACATGTAATGAATAAATGCAAGATGGAACTGTTTAATGTCCTACCACATTCCAGGGAAAGCATTAACATCCCCATGGCCACCTGAACCAGAAACGTTTTGCACTGCACCTTTAAAACAGCAGCTATTAAAGAGTCAAATATGTCACCATGTTTAACGAAATACATTTTTTATATTGAGGGGTTGCTGGGTTAACCGTTTTCCCTCCAACTTTATATTTATTGCTTTTTAAGTGTTTACGCTTCATGCAAGAACGATACACCCAGACACACATCTGTGAATGTTTCTTACAAACATACTGTTAGGAACCAAAGTGGACAGAGACTTAATACTGCAATGAAATTCAGGTCACAGTCCCATATACGTCCCCTTCATTGAGCTTTTTTCCTCTCAGGAGATACGGTATCTGTTCCAGTAGTAAAATTGTCAATATTTGTTTAGTCCAGTTGTCCAATACTTGGCCTCCTACCATTTTTCCAGGTAAAAGCAATAAATCGTGTAATAAAATGGCTTGAAATATACATATTTCAATAAGCAATTGTTCAAGCTTTGTATTACTAAAAGATTTGGGATAAACTCCTAAACTGAAAAAAAAAAAAAAAAAAAAAGCAGGTTCCAGTGATAAATCTCTTGAAGTTGTTGCTTTTAACTTCTACCTTCAAATGAACTGTTTTGATTATTGTATGTGTAGTGAGTGTGCATGTGTTAGACTGGCCCTTGTGTGATTGTTGCTGCTGTTTTCTTCTCTTGTCTTGACTGTTTGACATCAACCCGCTGAGGGACTAAAGTTGGACATTTGCCACATTGGCTATATTTACATATTTACATTTTACAGGGCCCATATAACACTATTTTCTGATTTGTCAGATCACAAACAGACTTGGAGTTGTGTTTTGTTTCATTCACACATTTGACTATGCTTGCTAAAACTTTTCTCCTTAGACTAATGGAGTTAACGTAAAGCCAACATGGAAGATCTAAGATCTGTATTGCACCCCACCTCTTTCCCAGCACCCCCCTGGGTTCTCATCGTCCCCTTATCTCTCGGTATCATCTCATCGAGCGCAACCGTAGCTCAGTTAGTAGGGCATTTGTCTGCTGTGTCCTTGGGTAAGACACTTGACCCACCTCACTCCCAGTGTCTGTGTACACTGGTGTATGAAAGTGCGTGTGAATGGGAGAGTGGTTCCTTGTTGTAAAGAATTTTAAGTACCTTGAAGGTGGAAAAGTGCTGTATAAAAATGTGACCATTTACCATGGTCCCCTTCACTCTCCTCTGCCTCACCTCTACCACCTCAAGTGTCCAGACCCTGGGGGAAGAACTCTCCTAAACATCATCTAATCAGCTACAGCCTTCATCACAATGTCTTCTGTCTGAGCGCCAATGCTAACTCATTCAATAAAACTACCAAATCTTTCTCGTTGTGTCAGTCTGAGGCTCTTGAGGTTGAAGTACAGGTTATAACACATCAAATACCAGTGATAACAGGATATGAACTCTAAACTGTTTCTTGAAACTGAATGCAGATAAAGTCAATTTGAGGCCACATACTGTATATTTATACCTGGAATTTATACCTCTGATAAAATTCTGAGAAATGTGCTAAGATCCTTTGAAACGGTGTGAAAAGCTTTGCTGTAGTTTTCTCTGTATTTCCCCTATATGGAATTATAAATGACACGCTACGCTTAAATAGACATCTCAATATTGCTTTTAATTAATACATGTGTAAAGAACTATAGAAAATGTTATAGATTTATCTTTCATGTTCCTCTGTAGTTCCTGAGTACATCAATACAGACATGGTGAAAAGAGCTTTTGATGGTATTATTACAGCTAGAAACAGCTTTGTGCGACGGACCAATTTAAGCAGGTCTTTATGTCAACGTGAATCAAAGCGTTGTCTTAGGTAATTCAATATATAGTCATGTTTTTCGATCAAAGTTTTTATATCAAGGAAGCAGTCACCCATTCGTGCACACGTGTTCATACACCCGGAGAGACTTACTTACTTTACTTGCTTGTTACACCTCTGGCATGTAGGGCACCAGGTCTTACCATGTCTGGCCTCTTAATGAAGCTGTGATGTTCTTGGACAACGTGCTTCTGTGACTTGGTTGGAGTTTGATGAGGTCCAAGATCAGGAACTATGAAATTAAACTGGCACAAAAAGTATCTTCGGTCAAATTCAAATCTGGCTTTTGCTCCATTCTTGAGTTTGCAAACCACTAAGAAATAGACTATGTACTCGATACAGATTCTGATAACACAATATTAATAAAAACACACTCTTTCTTAAAGCATAGTACTTTCTTTTATATTACCATGCGGTGTTATATCTGTGTCAGTCGTCCACACAAATCCCGGCATATTTAGTTCTTCTCTCAAACAGAAAACACACCTTGCGATGTCACTCGTTCACTAGAATCACTTGGTTTTCATTTCATTTCTTGGAATTGCTACTGAAATCTCTACTAAACTAAATTTAGCTGTTAACTTGATAACTACAACTACAGCACAAAAACTCCAGGTACGTATTTGATGAGGTAACGACATTCTAACATGGCTTAACTCTTTCCCCCCTGGACGCCTACTAGGAACAACCCATACATATGTTACTAGGGCTACACCCATAGAGCATAATTGCATAAAAGAAAACAGACTCCCACGAGTGATTATAAATGATTTTTACACTCATGAACTTAATTGTAACACAGACATATTTGTATCTCTGGAAACCTTAGACTCTGAACTCTTCATTTATGGATGTTTAAATGTGATTCAACTCATTTATAGGTGTATAACAGCTCACTGAAAATGAGAGTTTACCTGGTCAGGTGCAAACTCGAAAACAAAAAACTACATTCAGCATCTGATATCTGCATGTTCTGAGTACTATATTTCATAAAAAAAATTTAAAAAATATACTTTGTCAAAGTATTTAAACAGATTTCATATCACCAGATACAGTATAGCCAAGTGTGCACCTGTTTTTACCTGTTGTTCACCTGTGTGCACCTAATTCATTTTTTTCCATTTAACTTATTCAACTCATTTAACTTATTCAACTTATTTTATTTATTCAACTCATTTAGCTTATTCAACTAATTTAGCTTATTATAATATAATAATATAATAATAAAACTCTTCCCCGTCAGTGTGTGTCCAGTATTTGTCATCTTGGTTATTTTCTCGTGTGCAGAGCTCCGCATGAGCGTTTTTTCTGTAGCGATTCTGTTATACATCGCATCTTGGGAAAAAAAGACTGAAATATTTTAAAGGACTGGCCTGGACAACATCCAGATTTCAGGGCAATTTTGGTTCATAATCGAGTATAAAGCTCAGATAGTTTGTTGGGATATCGCAGGACTCCACACAGACGCATCAGCGGCATTCTCACCTTCTCCCCGAAAGTCCATCGCTGTCGCTGTTTTCCACTTTATAATCAACTTCAACATCGTCACTTTGAAATCTATAAAAGTCACTTTCTCTAAACTTATCCATAAAATACGTCCGCTCCTCATTATTTCTAAAACTGTGCGCCGCAGCGCCGCGATCTTTCCATTGCACGTGTTTCGTGTTGTGTTTTTTCCGGAAGCTTCCATCGTCACCATTTCGATTAACTTCGGAAAAAATCGGCAAAAACATATCCTTGAATCCTATTGGTCAGTCTAGTGTGGGTTGTAGTGGCTCCACCGATCACAGTCTCTGTTTAAATGTGAAAAATCGAGCCATTTCTAAAGGTCGTCAAATCTCGTCTTTAGTGATACGGCGGAGGTGTCAAAAGTCGTCATTAAGGGTTCAGGGGGGTCGTCAAATGTCGTCTTCATGGGGGAAAGAGTTAAAGTTTACAAGAGCCCATTTTGAAGACCTTGAAACTTACCCAGAATCCTTAAATTTAATGTATATCCACTTTTATATTAAAAAAAAAGTATCATTTGTCTGAGTTCGGATCATATATGTAACTGTTTGTCCACTATAAAAACAAGTAAATGAAAATCTGATGTTTGCTTCAGTGAAATGCCTCTATGAAAAGACGGGGTCTCTCAGCTCTGCAATTTTTAAAAGGTTCTGTTTCGACTGACTTTTGATTTTCCAAAGCACAAAATGGAAAATAATGAGCTACATATGTTTTAGTTTTATCCTAAATTAAAAATAAAGCATAATATACCTTCTGTAAAGGTGCACTATGTAACTTTTTTTTGTTTGGATATGTCATTGCTCTGCCTGGAATGTTCCACAATATGACAATAAAAAGGTCTACGTTATATTTACTAAATTACACGTTAAAAATACCTGTGCCTCTCCACAGATCTGACCTGTAACTCGGTCTGGTTTGGTCTCCATCACTATAGAAAGGTTTAATATCATACTGTGAAACATTCCAGACAAAGCAATAACATCTCCATGGAGAAAAGCAATTGAAGGTAGTCAGGCTGGTGCCACTTAGTGCCTCTGCTCAATTTCATTTCTCTCCAGAGACTAGGTCAGGAATCAGAATACACTAGACGGTTTGCAAGAATCCCGGAAGTGCAAGTCTGAGCACCAGCCAATCAGCGAAGAGCTATACATTCTGTGTTGGCAACGATTCCAAAGATCGAGGATTTAAAACCGGAATAAAGAGAATGTTTGGTGAATTTTATCAAGGGGAAAGACGTTATTGCCCTTCTTCCTACAGCATTTGGGAAACGCTTAATATACCAGTTACCCCCATTAGCAGCACATTACATACCAAATAGCAGAGATTGGTTAAATAATAAAAGTACCCACCTACCGTCAAGTAAACGAATCCTAATGCTGCAAAGTCAGACAGTTTCCACGAACTGAAACTGGCTGATGAATCAGGCTAATTTGTAGGACCTTCCACCAGAAAAGTTACAAAATGCTGTAACAATTCACTTGTGGTTGGTAAAGCTATAACGTTAATTTAAGGTCATGAGAGGATCTATTCACATCAGCAGGAGTGAAATAATTAAATACAAATGAGGTGCTTTTGACCGACAGTACCTGGCTTTTATTGGCATTATGGATATTAATGAACGCATGGCCAAAGGAAACACCACCTCCCCCGCACTCGAGCTCACCCCAACAAAATACAATAATACAATAATCAAGAGTCTGTAAGCAGTTCACCAGGTCACCATGATAATGAGTCCCCGTTAGCGTGCCCACAAGACCCCAAAGTTTAGAGCATGCTGCGTGGTAAGATGTGTGAGTGAGTCAAGTGTAGCCTCCAGCTGTACTCACAAATGTTCTAATGTTTCAGTTCAGTTTGGTAGCTTCTCCCACAGAGGTATATAATCCAAACAGCGCGTGGAAAACTCAATAATCCAAAAAGCGATATGTTCCATATATTGACTTCAAGGACTTGTCAGCTCTGGCATGGCACTCAAACGGCATGTGACATTACCCTCTGCATGTCTCCGCTCCATTTAAATACCCTGTACGTCTGGAGAGGGCACATACAACAGTTTATATTCTTTCCACTAGATACCATATTTTTTGGACTATAAGTCACACCGGACTATAAGTCGCACTTTTTGGGGGAAATTTATTTTATAAAATCAGAGACCACGAACCAACATTTCATCTTGAAAGGCAAGTTCTAGTAATAACAATAGAAGAGAGAACAACAGACTGTTAACGTCACATATGAACAGTTCTTCAGATAAACTATAACATAAACAACAGAACAGAACAAGTTTAACAAACTCTCATCTCATTCCAAATCACTAAATCCATTGAATTTTTCATCCTCAGTGTCACTTCTGAGCAACTTCACGACCTCTAGAGATAAACCATAGCTCCATGAGGTAAACGGAGAGTGCGTTCCTCTTCTGTGTAGCTGTTGTCAGACTCACTATCAGTTCCAGTTAGAATTATTTCAGCCTTTCTGAATCCCTACTGGATGGTTTTGGTGTCACTGAAGTCAATGCTTTGTTGATCCATCCAGTGACTTCCAGGAAAGTTGCATGGTGAACCTCTCGGTTGCCCTGAATCTGTGTTCTCCATCCTCGCCCTTACAACTTTCTCGCTCACTTCAAACTTTCTTTTTGCTGCTCGATTACTGTTTTCAGCTGAATATTTCACTACTTGCAGCAGGATAACAGTTTTTTCTGCAGGAGACATGCACAGTAGGGCGAGAAGTGACAGCGGTACAGAAGTAGCAGATACTGACACACAAGCCTAGAGTGCTCTCTCGCGGCTGTCAGTGTGAACATTTTAATATATAAGTCGCACTGGAGTATTCTCGCACCCAAACCATGAAAAAAGTGCGACTTATAGTCCGAAAAATACAGTAAATATAAAGAACCATACACAAATAATAGCATTAGCAAATAAGTTTCACCACAGCTGAGCAAATCTATAGGCGGTGAGGACCTAAGTGGTCTTTACAATCCACAAACAAAGGCCCTTTTGCAAGATACTCTGCATAGGAAATGCTCTGTACAGTCCAAGTCTCCATTAGCATTGTTGTGTTTTCTGCATTATTCCTGTCAGCTTGATGTGTCTACAACATTGCTTTCTTCCCGCTTAGTTTGGCCTTCAACAACAGACACAAAAGAGCGGTCCATAAATGACAAACCTTTCACCACCGTCTGATCCTAAGAGCAGCGCTACATGCAGAATTGGCACCGCTTCCCCACTCCCCAGACGCTTCCTAGGGCAGAAAGACCAAGTCCAACATCGGTTTGTTCTTTATCAGCTGTGGCATTTGAGACTGAAAAGGTCCCCAAGTTGCTGACAGGTGGGTGAATCTTACAAAAGCAAAAGTGACTCATTTAGATGTGGAATGCAAGATGAGATGTGAGATTGGAGTCTAATTTTTAATGAAGCTCTGATGTTCTTGGACAACATGTTTTGAGTTTGATGAGGTCCAAGATAAGAAGCTACGAAATTAAACTGGCACAAAATGTACCTTTGGTCAAATTTGAATCTGGCTTTGCAAACCACTGGACCTGATCGTGGACTAGAGGTGTCATGATACTAACATTTCAAACTCCATTTCGATACTAAGGAATGGCCTCGATACTCAATACCGATTATGATACCACGATAATAAAAAAAAACCCAAAAAAACTGCTCTTATACTTGTTCTGATACAGCTCAAGATCATTCTAAAACTATTCAGGAAAGGGTCATTTTTGTCCTGCTAATGCGACTTTTTTAGTATTGATACTTACTAAAATGAGTATCTAGTTTCAGTGCTAGTTTTAGTATCGATAAGTATCAGGTTTTTTTTATACTTTTGAAAATCCTATGCTAGACAACAACTTATTACGAAACTAAAAATCCTTTTTATATGGAACATTTTATGTTTGGATATTTCTTTATTTCTTTCTAGCTGAAATTATGACAACATGACATTCTAGAGCAAGGGTCTCCAACCATTTTCCTTCAGTGAGTTACCTTTACAAAACTAAAATGCCAGAGAGCTGCTAATTTTAGCAGTCACAAAGAAACTGAGTATAACTAAGAGCCATGGCAAGCCTTAGACGGGGAACAGTGAGATGGCTATAAAACATAAACCATTATCTAGTTATTAGTGCACAGTTGAGCATCAAAATGACACATTTACAATAGTAACTGATCAAATTGTACTACTACAATACATAGAATTCAGGAATCCCTTGGTGAGCTACTTTGAAGGGGGTGGAGAACTACTGGTAGCTCCTGAGCTACAGGTTGTAGGTTGGAGGAGCGGTTTTGCACCATGGACCAGTTTTATGGTTTTACGTCCAACAATATTTTGCGGACAGGGGGGACAATATTTTCACAGACCGGCAACAAACAAGAGGAGGTGGTTTTAGACCTGGTTTAGAGCGCTTTCGCACCGCTAGTTTGATTATTTGGGCCGCACCAGTTAATAAATTTGTTATTCTGTAGCATATAGACTACAGTGTGGTCCACTTTCACACCAGCAAACAAACCAAAATTAGTTGGGGGTCTGGACCTTGGTCTTAAGTCGTCCTCCGAGCATGTTGATCAGATAGGTCCAGAAGCTCCGTCCTCCATGTACCAGAGCCCGGGAGTTGGGGACCCCTGTTCTAGAGCATGAGAGCTCTAGTCAAGTTCAGCCTATTGGGTGCTTCTAATTTGTATCCGTATGTCATGTTGGAATGTCACCTCATCAAAAACCTACCTAGAATTGTGTTTTGTTTCATTCACACATGTCTGAGTAATCCTGCATTATTAGCAGTCTACATCTCTAAAGCTCAAAATGCTCTGTTCCACCTTGTGATGTCATGTAGTGTTCGCTTTCAAGTGCACATCAACATTTTACCTTTAGTTCAGTAGAGATTGGCAAGTCCAGGGTTGAAGTCATCCAAATGACTCTAGTGAAGGTGTATGGAGTTTAAAAACACAGTGGAGCACTTCTTGTACTACCACAAAACACAACTCCATTTATATTTTTGATGAGGAAACAACATAGAACATAGATGAGAAAACAGCTAAATATGAACACTTGAAAACTTTGTTAAAACCGTCAATGGAGAAAAATTTGACCGCAGCGTTTGACTCCTGGCATTTGACCTTTCTTGAGTTCTCGAGCGAGTTTCATGATCAGGAGAACCTCTTCTGAGAAACAGCCTGCTTTGTGTGCTTCATTTGTTATTCTCCCTAAAGGGCTTTTTAAACCTGTGCACCAGACGCCATAATATCACAGCTTGATCAGACTAAGTGCAAAATCAAGGCCACTTTAGAAAATGGCGTTCTTGGGAGGTTGGAAAGTTACTGCAAGGCCATGAGCTGATCAGAAATGAGGAGATTAGTTTTTGTGAAAAGTAACAGGCAGAAAAAGTTAAGGAAACACGTGCACTTTTTTTCATTTTATTTTGCTTTAAAGGGCTCATATACTATTTTCTGATCTGATGATTTCCTCATCAAAAACATACCTGGAGTTGTGATTTATTTCATCCACATTAATGCACAAATCCTGCATATTTAGGCTTTAATTCGTCTCTGAACTATGATGATGACACTCAGAAATATCCTTCTCCACTGTTTATTATTGTGCAAAGAGTATGAAGATGAAAAGCCGTGGTGAAACGTAAAAATACAAAACATAGTTGCAGTGTTGGTATACACATTTTTTTTTTATTTTTTTTTATTTAAGTTTAAATACATACAGAAAAATCCCGCACAACCGTCTTACTGCAAACTGTGAAATTTATTAGGACAAACGTGCAACGTTTCGGCACTAAGCCTTCGTCAGGCAAACAGAATGAGAGCTCAGGTGGCCATCTTAAATAGGGTGTGGCAAGCACCCAAGGGTGACAGGTCATAAAGAAACAGTGCACACAAAACCCATAATTCAAAAAAACAAAGAGTCAACATATAGTGTAATAATAATACAAATAATAATACATGAAATCATCATATAACGATCATAGAATAATAAGAAGAATATATGGATACATATAGACATAGTAAACATTCACCCAACTATAAAATAATGTTGTCCTGTGCCATATACACATCTATATATATATATATATACACAATGAATCTTAAGCTGTAGCCCATATACAGCCCACCCAAAACAAGAGTCCTAATGATGTAAACTAATGTTTACAAAAAGATGCTAAGATTAAAATCATCATTGATCCTTTAGGAGCTAAAGTTTGGAGAGTGTGAATCCAAAAAGCTTCCCTTTGTTTAAGTATGCGGTCATGGTCCCCTCCTCTGGGTGGAGGGGGACATGCTCAATGCCACAGAAACGTAGAGAGCAAATATCATGTCTCTGATCATTAAAAATGTACTGCTACAGGGTCGTCCAGTCGTTTTCTTCTGATGGAGCTCTTGTGTTCACTTATTCTTTGTTTTAAAGTTTTTCTTGTGGTCTTTCCAATGTACACTAGGCCGCATGGACATTTCAACATATAGACTACATGTGTAGATGCACATGTGATAACACTTTTTATGGGATATTTTTTACCAGTGTGAGGATGTAAAAAATGATCAGTTTTTACAGTATTATTGCATTGAGGTAGTTACCATTGGGTAGAGGGTGCAATAGAGTCTGCAATAGACTCATCTGTTCATTTAATCATATTTTATAATATTTAGGCAGCACATCTTTGCAGTAAAGCCCATGTGTTTTTTCACTGTTTCAAGAGTTTTATCACTATATTTTTAAGTCTGTCTATGAAGTGTGTGAGGACTGGCCCTGTATTTATGCATATACACGTAGATACGTGCACGCGCTGATCTGAATGGTCAAATTATGAGCGCGTGCGAGAGATTCAGATGCCCTCCCCTGGAGAGCGAAAGGAGCGAGGGAGGGACACGAGGATACGAGGACACAGATTTAGCATGAAACACATCAGATACAGATGTTATTCTGCCAATTAAAGTCCACACGAAACATCCAAACTGCTGAACCTGTGAGTGTGGGTCTGGGTCTGTGAGTGTGGGTCTGGGTCGGGAACGGGCACGGGCATTATTCTGTTCTTCATACAGTCAGAGAGCAGCTCTCATGTACAAGAGTTCCCCATTACACAAAAATGTAGGGAAGATTTTGGTTGGGGTCAGGTTCGGGCAGTGGGCTTCGTGTTGTCCGCAGACTCGTGTCACTCTGCCGCTCGGTGCGTAAAGACTAAAGTAAAAGTGTTAAAGTTGCGTTCACTAAATCAAAGTCTGGCTCCTGCTGCGTCCAAGGGAAGAGTTTTTCTCTCAGGTCGGGTCATTATTTCGTCCTCTGTGTTTGGTCACAGACTGTGTTCTATAGAAGTCTATGGTCGCGGTGTGGACTGTGAGACTCTGCGCTACACTGTGTCCGGGAACGTGGCCGCGCTCGTGCACGAGTGTCAAATGTATAATATTGTGGAGAATAATGAGTGGAATAAACAGCCCTTCTCCGTATTTTGGTGAACCAAACACTTAAATGCGCAAATCAGAAGGTAATTCTTTATATATACGTGGATTTTCTGATCAAACACTTCCTCAAACTCTGTTCACTTCTGCCTCTCTCCACGAGTGTCGCTTTTTCCCCGTGTCCCGTGACTTTGCGTAGAACTTACAGGAGGTCCCGAGGTGGCGTAGAGTTAAGCAAAGAGCCACGCCTTAGGCGAGTTTTAGAAATACCGCGTAGGAAGCGCACGCACGGATTTTTGCGTAAGCAAGATTTATAAATGAGGCCCCTGGTCTTTAGTTTGTTCCACTCTGAGCTTCAGTCAGTTAACATTTCCTGACTCTTCTATATATAAGAGTCGACGCAGTCATCGGACATCAGTTTGTGCAGTGTTTTGTGGTCCATACCCAGAGTGGCGGAGAAAACAAGTCCTAATACCCAATGTCCGAAGTGTGCTGAGCCTGGGCCTGGATCCTCTGCGCTCACACTGTACAAACATACAGAGAGCTCATACAACAGAGCTCCCACGGCACAGTTTGATGGGGCCAGTGTGAGCTGGAGCCTCTGCAAACAGTCTGAGAGCTGAACGGCATCTGTGGCTGCTACTGTGGTGATTTGAGACATTTACAAAACACAAAACCAAGTCATATTGTTATTACACGCACAAATGATGGGAAGAGTATTTTGACAATGTATTTAGTTACAGAATATTGACTAACTGCATTAAAATGTATTTTGTGACGTACTCTGTTACATAGTCCAATCAGAGTATTGTGTTCTGAATAGTGCTGGGTAAAAAGTCCAGTACGATACATTCCCCGATACATAGGCCATGATACGATACATATCTCGATACAGTGCACTTTCAATTTGATACGGTTCAGTAAAAAAAATTATTGCTAAGTCATGGCTGCGATACTAAAAGGCTTTGTTAAACCACTTCTTGTGCAAAGTGAATATGAAACACACATTTTAATCATCAAAACAGTGAAAATGTCAAATGTGTCGCATAAGAGTTTCCTTCCACTAAACAATAATAACTTGGTAAAATACACAAAAAAATACTCTTGGAGATATATCGATACAGCAGCCCACAATATCGATACTGTATCATCACATTAAACAATACAATATATTGATATTTTGATATTTTTGCACACCCCTAGTTCTGAATGTATAGAATACTTTTACATCGAGTTGCATTTACATGATAGTGTGAAGATGAAACATTAATAGCAGCTTTATGTTTGTGTCACTGTTTTAAAAAGCATTTTCTGTCACTAACTGGAGATAGAAAAAGAAAAAAAAAGTGCAGTTTGAAAGTTTAAAAGTACACCGCGTACTATTTGGATTGGGGTCTGTCATATGCTTGTTTCTATACATCATTGCTCTGTCTGGAATGTTCCACAGTATGACGTTACACAATGTACACTACTGGTCATAAGTTTTAGAACGCCACACTTTTTCCAGTTGTTTACTGTTTACTGTTGTATTCTAAATGTTTGATTCATGAAAGTGTCCACCTTTGGCAGATATAACAGCAGAACACACTTGAATACTAGAGGCAAAGTGGGTGAAGTGTTGCCCAAGGACTAAACAACAGGTTACACTCGAGCCACTGCTGTCTGACTACTCTACTGCATGTGGTATTTCCAGCGGTCTCCCAATTCAGTATTAACCAGGCCCAACACTAGCCAGGCTGGTGCCACCTAGTGCCTCCAGTCAGTTTAAGTTCTATCCAGGGACTAGGTCAGAAATCAGAATACACTAGACGGTTTGCAAGAACCCTGGAAGTTGTAAACCGTGCACCGGCCAATCAGCGAAGAGCTGTGAAGCCATGACGTCAAACTCAAGCGCCTGCTCTGGGTCCCTTTTGTGGTACAGCCATGGATCTATTAAAATAACTGGATAGGGTGTTGCTGCTTGTAGCTGCCTCCAGTTGATGTAGTGACACTCACTGGTACTACAGCACAACAGTAAACAAAGCAGTCGAGGTGGATGTAGACGAAGACAGACATTCTGTGTTGGCAACAATTCCTGAAATTGAGGACTTAAAGCTGGAACAAAGAGAATGTTTGGTCAATTTTATCAAGGGGAAAGACGTTATTGCCCTTCGTCCTACAGGATTTGGTGCATTACATATGTCGTGACCAAACTGCAGCGATTGGTTAAATTGAAAATTTTTTAAAAAGTACCCGTCTACCTTCAAGTGAATGAATCCTAATGCATCAGCCAGTTTCCACGAAGTGAAACCGGCTGATGAATCAGGCTAGCCCAACCCGGCTTCGCAACTGAAATCAAACAAGATCAGACATTATCAAGCCCGAAATAGTTACATAATGCACCTTAAAACAGACCTAACCTAGTATATGTGTGTATGTATGTGTGTGTGCGCGTATATATGTGTGTGTGTGTATATATGGGAAAATATAATAGACAATATTGTGCTCTGCCTTTATAATATGAAGTGTAAAAATATATGTATGTGTAAGGATATATGCCTGCATGGATTTATATGTGTATATATGCATGTGCGTATATGGGTGGGTGCATGCATGCATCCACATGCGTATGTACATAAGGGGTATTGTTATGAACATATAATGTAAATGAACATAGAGAATGGATGTGTACGTGTATGTACGTGTGTATATGTGAGGGTGTATATATGTGTATGTATGTGTATATATGTATATAATGTGTATGATACATATGGATGTGTGCTTGTACTTATGTGTAAATAGCTAAATGTACACTGAACATTTGTAATGAAATGAAATGAATAAATATATATTTAAATAAAATAAAATAAAATACAGACCTAACCTGCAAAATGGACTTTTCAGAGCTTTTAACCATGTTGCAGCGATTTCTCCTCACGATTTACTCACCAGAAGTTGTATTTGGAGTGATTCGTGTTTGAGTAAACTTTAAAACCACTTATTTATGAGACAACATATTGCCGATCAACCCGAGTGTTCACCACCACCAGCGTACGCCCACCGCTCTGTACTTTCCAATTTTATTTTCTTAATTGGTAATACGTGTAGGATTTGGCAGCGTCACTTCGTCATTTTGGTACAAATAAAAACAAATCTGACTTGCCATTTTTTGGGCACTGCAATTTTCTAATGCAGAAGTCAGCGAACTTGTCTCGTTTATCAAGATCGCGAATTCAAATGTTTATAACTGAGCAGACAAAAGCACAATATGTCTTCTTTAAAGGGAATACTCAGAACAATGTCACTACACGATCGCAACTCTACTTACCCCAGTCAAACCCCAGCTGATGTATTTGATTTGAAGTTTTTTGTACACAGACTTCTCAGATCGGCCTAATCCATTTCACTCGAGTCCTTTCACTTCACCCCGTGCGGTCTTAACGGGACAAAACTGTTGCTGACGGCTACTTTTCACCTCAACTTAATCTCTTCTATTGCTCGCTCATTTCTGGCCACAAAAGTGTGAAAAGTCCACTTAGCGCAGTTTGATGACAATTTTTTTTTTCCTTCAAGTTGAGTGCATGTTTTGCTCCGCCGACAGGATCAACATAAGACACGTATAATTTTTAAATCTTGATGAGAAAATTGCAGGCTACACAATGCGGCTGGGATTGTTGCGGCCCGGGTTTTGAATTGGAGGGACCCTGGGAGAAAATGGAAGATGGTTAATGGTGAAATTGTTCTCGCGCTGGAAAATGTCTCACACTGAAGGAGCGATATATGTGAAAGATAAGTAATTATGATGATTATATCCCTCCTCTGCTTTTATTCAAATTAGCAGAAAAGAATTTGTCAACAGCGTGCAGCTTGTTTGTGGGGTTTTGTTGTTGTTGTGAAATGATAGTGATTATTTTCACTTTTAATAACAGGGTAGCTCTGTGTGTGCTTTACTACACAACGTGCTCATTTGACTACAAAGACGTATAAAATGACAGCATCTATGTAGAATCTAAAAATATGTCTTAAAAGAATTGTAGTTTGAGGAAAGACAGTAATAATGATACGTGCTGACGTAGGCTCGGGCGTTATTAATATCTCCAGATTTGTCATCAGATAAAAACTACAAAATGCAGCACAAATATATGGAAAAAATCTGGTTCTTTAAAGGTTGTATGGAGGATTTTTTTTTTGTTCAAATTGTCAATGATAGCATTATAGAGGTGCAGTAGCCTTGTAATTATGATGACCAAAAAAAAGAGAATAAAAATTCATCAACTCTGGACGTGGTGGGACCAGCTAAACATTTACTAATAGATAACGAGACTGCCTCGTTATCTGTTAGCTGATAGGCTGTCAATCAAACTCCATGCCATTACATGGTTTACGTACGCCTGTCACGCATCCCACAGACGCAAGACGCACAGACGCTGTTTACTCCACCAACGCAACAGTTCTTAGCGGCTTTTTTGACCTATATCTATCTCGCAGTTTGCACAAAGTTTGTTGTAATGGCGACAAGAATCCAGGAGCAGTTAGCTGAAAGAAAGTCCATTTTTGAGGTCACTGAAAGAAGAAGACAAGGGGAAAAGCAGCGAAGCCAAACTAAGGTGATTCTTGGAGTTTCATTCCAGCGATGGCGCGACTGAAGCAGACGCAGGGTCTAAAGACTGACGCACTGGTCACCAAATTACTCCTGGACAGGAAACTTCTGCTTATTATGAAAACATACTTTATTTCCAAGAGCTAGACAAACGTTTTTCAGGACACGAATGTGATATCCTATGTCTGAAAACGTAATTTTCAATGCAAAGAAAGAGTCGCTGCGCTGCGTGTTGTAGTTGTAGCTAGTTCATTCGCATGGAATCTCCGCGCACCCTTCTCTGCACCCCTTCCTGCTCCTCTCTCCTCGCTCCCCGTTTCGCTCTTCTCCCTGCTCCTCACTTCTTTTCCGTGCACGAATGTCCGCGCACCCCCTCCCCCCGCTCCTCACCTTGCCTAACCAATACTGTAGTTAGTTGTTTACAAGTCATGTGCAGCGATGAGTACTTGTTTTCTAGAAACAAACCTGTTTCTGGCGTAAGGAGGAGGCGGGAGGAGGCGTTTCTACGTAGGGAGCTGTGGGGGAGGGGAGGTGGTTTCACGCATGCGCAACATTTGAAAAAGGACAGTCGCTGGATTTCTCGTTCCTTGGAAAATCCTCTATACAACCTTTAATAAAAAATCAAAAACTGTGTCAAAAGTGTGTCCATGTCATGGTGGTATGTACATCACCTGTCTGATCCCAGATTGATATGTGTTTCACTCTGAATGGAGTTCTACACATAATCAGTGTGGGACGGCTGAGGCTGAAAGTGATTGGGAAAAGGAGAAACACCGACGAATAAATGAATCTGACTGTCAATTTTTTTTAACTTCGACTTTTGACAAACGTTTGTTAGGTCTAGTTGAGAGAAAAGCACATTACCCTGTCCACAAATGCACAGTTTTATTTAGAATCTGAAATGCTATAATTTGCAAAAAAAAATTTAAAGCATTTTGCAGAATGCTTTAAAAATATCAACATTAATAACAGACCAATCAGGTGCCCTGCCAAACCAGCTGTGCAGGAGGGAAGTTGCATGTACCTTCAACAACCTCACTCCTGATTGACTCTTTGGTTGCTATGATACACACGTTTGGATTCCAAACATAGAACCTGGCTCCAAATTAGCTGTGACTGAAAGATGAAAAAAACCCAAGGCACTCACTGCTTAAAATAAAAAGCCTTTATTCATTTACGGCATGTCTTAACGGACAACTTACAAAATCCAGATGAGTTTCAGCCCATGGCAACAGAATTCTGAGTAAACCATATGAGTTAAATACAGGAGACCCACCAATAGGGCTGCTCCACCTGGAAGAGGAACAGTGGAGATTCACCTGTGGATACTACCTGAAACACGCACCATGGGACATCACAGCATATATAAACGCTCATATGTACAAAAATATATACAAAAAAATACAACTCAGTTATAAAACACACAGAGAAGTCCAAATCTTCATTGGGCCCAGGATATTTTGTTGCCTGTAATTTATAAATCCAGAAAGTTTCACACTGTTTAAGTTTTTCAATAGTTTCCTTTTCGCAAAGAGTCTGGTATGTGATTAATTCCATGTGCCTGCAGATTAGATGGATTGCTGTTATGAAAGTCCAAAAAGTGTCTGACCATAGTATAGTTTGTGTTGCCTGTACAGATATCATATTTATGCTCAGCCAAGCGCTCTTGCAGACGCCTTTTGGTCATGCCTATGTAGAAAACCTAGTTGAAAGAAAAAGCACATTACCCTGTCCACAAATGCATAGTTTTATTTTAGAATAAAAGAAGTTTTATTTAGAATCTGAAACGCTATAATTTGCAAAAAATTTTTAAAGCATTTTGCAGAATCTTGCATTTTAAACCTGCTTTTGACCTTTAAACAACCACGTTATGAATATTCGTTACCAATTACCAAGCAGCTTGTTATGCTCTGTGATTCTTTGAACTCTTAATATTTGAATTTTCTGGAAAATTGACTTCTGTAACTGGAGCAGGTGGTCACTGTTGAGCTCCATTTCACCAGCAGGAGAATGGAGTTTGTGAACTCACAAATAACGAAGAATCCTTCTTGCTGTGCTGGGTAGAGTGTACAAATAGGGATACAAGAAGTGCCCTTAACAATGACAAATACAGGCTGAACAAGTGCATTTTTTTTCTACATTCTGTCAGGACGGAGTGGAAGTTGGAGTTGACAGGTGTCTGTGTAATCCCTCAGTGACAGAATTGAATTTTTCTCTTGCTATAGAGTTGACAGGTGAATAATTGGAGGACACAACCTTTTATTTTTTCACCATAATATTTTATTAAACTAAAAAGCACGGTATGCCACACACATAGTTACATAATGCACCTTTAAATAAAGTAATAGTTATGCCATATATGATTCCAATTGTATTTTGCTCAGTCAAATCATTCTGTGATTTCAAGTATTGTGACTTCATCTCTGCACAAAGGATGCAGGATACACATGTAACCTTCTAGGAAACAAAACAAATAGTTAATTTACACAAAAAAGCATAATAAGACCTCATGTTATATTAGCCATTAAACTGTGGCTGCTTTGGGAAGAAAGCAGCAGTTCATTTGGCCTGCTTAAAAAGCCATTCTTCTGAACACACCGGTGTTTTGGTGCTGCAATCACATTTGTAGAAAACAAAGTGCCTGTTAAAGTTCACTACTGGAGGCGTTGGTGCACAGCTCATTTGTAATACGAGTGCGAGGCTCCCAAATCGCCTCATTTTTCACTGCTCCTCAGATCAGCCCAGTGTCATTGATTCGGTGAGTTTGTGTGTATGCAAATGCTCTTAAGGAAGCCAGAAGAATAGCAAACAGGCCAGTCCGGTGGAGCTTACCTTCACATCAGGAGGTGTCCCAACTTTAAACAAGTTTTGGTGGTAAAGTGGATGTCTTATAAGTGGAAGGTTGGCAGTTCTATCCCAGCCACAACCAGTGACTTCGAGCAAGTCAATTCTATGTAAATGTGGCGAGTGGTGAGTGTGTGTGTGGGGGGGGGGGGTCGTTGAGGAGGCTGTTAGTACCCGCTGGCAATCGGCCTGTCATGATAATAACTACACTGACCTGTTTTCAATCTTTAAAAGTGCAGGATCCAAATCAGATCTTGAGTTTTAATATTAAAAAAGAAATGAATATGAAAGAGAATATTATAATTTAAAAGTCCAGTAGAATTACATAGTCACCTTGTTCCAAATAGAAAGTGAGGATGGGCGCAGTTGGGCTCCAACAACTCTGGCTCCAATGGACTTGTATTGAATAACCATCACCTCTCTCTGCACAAAAATGTTGACAGTGACAATGACAGTGAAGACACGGACAACATTTTTGTGTTTGACCATGTTTATTTTTTACACGACATAGTGATATGGCACCTGTGATAGGAGCGTCTAGAACAGCGACCAGATCAAGTGGTTGAGCGCGTTCATGCACTGGCAGTAAAGAGCAACGTTTGTTACTTCAAACGCCAGGTCTTGATGGGAACATGTGTGGGATACATTTGGATTATTTTTCAATGGGGAAATAATATGCCACAATAAAGAAGGTTTAACGCGACAATACAGCGCCGGCAGTTTTGCGTCTCTCTATGGGAGTGAATGGAAGCGAGAGGACACGCCCCCATGCTTCCAGATGTGGCCCCGCCTTTACCAGTTACGTTGATCACCAGACAATCCGGAACACCGGCAGGAGACTCAGCGCTGCGCTGTGCAACATCAGGCAATCAATGGGTTAATAAACACTAGTAGATAAACTTATTACATCGTGTACACTGCAGTGTAGAACAATGAGCTTATGCTGTCGCTTTTGTTTAGGTGTTCATGTGGGAATTGTCAGCTGATGCGGGGTGGAGGTGGTGGAGCGGGGGAGGGGGGCGAGTGCGAAACGCTTTCTGCTAAGTCAAAAACGTCATAGGTGTAGCTGCCGTGTCATCGTTGTAGCAGCTTTAGTTCGTTGTCACGTGTGTGTGGCAGAAATATGCTGCAATTTGTTAAAAACCCTCTGAATCAATCTAAAAAACCACTTCGGCGACATATACAAGGCCCACACATCACTCTTAGAAGGTAGAAAGCTCTGAAAAGTTGATTTAGCAGGAGATGGGCCCTTTAAAAGAACCTGTTGGTCAAGGTCTAAGCCATGTATGTTTGGGTGCAGGTTGCTGGTAGCTGTGGACCAGTCATGGAGAGTAGGGCTCCTTTTAAAACTAACCAAGGGAGATTTGTTAAAGTGTCTCGTCACTCTCAATGATGTCCCAGTTGTTCTTGATAATTTGCTTTATTTTGTGGAGATGGCTTGCCCAACGGTAAACTTTTAGAAGTGTCTCTTTCTTATATCCCCTATCTTGCTATCTTGGAATCTGTCCATCATTTCACAAGATTGGATTTCAAAATCACAGTCCTGGTCACAAACTCTCCGCACACATTGCATTTGTGCATATTCTATTTTCTTTAAGCCACTTTGGATCGCAGCTTTTACCGTTTAAAATGGTGTTCCTGTGTGTAGGCTTTCGAAACAAAGTAGTATGTGCATTTCCAGTGTTGAGGAGTAACAGATTACATGTACCGGTTACATAATCAGAGTACAAATTATGAGTAACTGTATTCAGTTACAGTTACTGTTTCAGTGAGTGGTAATTGGATTACAGTTACTTGGATGAAATAAATGGATTACACAGAGGTATTTTCCTGCTTTCACGTTTTGGGGCTATATCCTTTCTTTCTTTTTTTTTTTTTTTTTTTTTTTCAGTAATTCTACTCATTGCCGGAAACTTAACCAGGTCTAAACCAGGACTAACACCAGGACTAAAGCCAGGTCCAAACCAGGTCTAAACCAGGACTAAAACCAGGTATAAACTAGGTCTAAAATCAGGTCTAAAAGCAGGACTAAAACCAGGTCTAAACCAGGTCTAAACCAGGTCTAAACCAGGTCTAAACCAGGACTAAAACCAGGTCTAAAACCAGGTCTAAAACCAGGTCTAAAACCAGGTCTAAAACCAGGTCTAAACCAGGTCTAAAACCAGGTCTAAAACCAGGTCTAAAACCAGGTCTAAACCAGGTCTAAACCCAGGTCTAAAACCAGGTCTAAACCAGGACTAAAACCAGGTCTAAAACCAGGTCTAAGACAGGATTTAACAGGACTACTATCTTCTATCAATAATATTTTTAATTTGGTTCAGTAAAGTCTGGACTTTTTATTTTCTTTTATCAGACAAAACATCTTATGTGAAGATTTCCTCGTCTTTGCTTCTCTACAGCAAATCAAGTAATCCAAAGTATTCAGATTACGTTACTCACTTTAAGTAATTTAATGGATTATGTTACAAACTACATTTTGGGGTCTGTAATCTGTAATCTGTATGGGAATACATTTTAAAGTAACCTTCCCAACACTGTGCATTTCCTACATTGTCTTTATAAATTGTAGTGTCCAAGAAGCTCACTTTTTCCTGGCTATACTCTGAAGACAGTCTTTAGCCGCGACTGGTTTCGTTTGGCTGGAGCCGAACGCTGTGGGTGACGTCACACTCCTTTTACTTCACTATACTAGTACATAAAACATAAATAAATAAAATAGTAAGAAAAATAAATACAGCTCCCGGACTAATATCCTCACACACTCATTCTACACTCAACACGGCTGTTTGAACTGAATGTTGGTTACTATAAGTTACCATGGCGACGATCTCTCTAGCCTTTATTAATAACTCATTGCTAAATACCCCCCAAGCAAACATAACATATCTTCTTTAAGCTTTGGGAACCTTCAGGACCAGACAGAAAGCAGACAGTGAAAAGGTTAGCGCTGTCTTAAGTCTTATTTAATGATGTGTCCTGTGACTGCATCGCTTTGTACGCAGCAGGCTCCCCGGCTCGGCTCTGTGAGGAGGCAGGAGCACCGCACTAAGGGCCCCGCAAACAAGGGAGCTATATTTGGTGTAATTGGTGCATTGTGAGTGACGCAGGGACACAGGGCCTGGATGGAACTGCTCTGGTGGAAGGAGATAGGAAACAATGCCGACAATACGGCTCGTCAAAAAAGGCATTAGTTCCATGTGGCTTGTAGGTATAAGCAAGGTTACTTCTTCATATTGACACCAAAACGTACACAACTCAACATGGAAACGGCAAGGTTCTGACTATTTCAGTTTTTTACTTTAAAGGAACCAAATGTAGCCTGCACATACTTGTACTACAATCACCTGGGTTGGGTTGCCAGTGCCTTAAAGGTCCAACTGTATGCAAATTTGACAACTTTGCTGTCATCATCAAAGACATACATGGAGTGGTGTTTTGTTTAGTGATGGGCAAATGAGTCGGAGCTCTGGAGCACGTCTCGTTCTTTCTGAAACAAATTGCTCTGAAGCACTGCCTCGGAGCTCGTCTCGCAGCAGCCGCTCACGTGACCAAAGTGTGGAAGTGTCGGTCCCTCCCCCTACTGCTTCGCTCTGCGTGTCAATCGCTTCAGTGTATCGAAGCCTTTCATTGGCTCGGCGAAGGTTCCGCTCTGTGATTGGTTCAGAGTGTTCAGCGCACTTTTGTGGTTTGACAAGCACTGAACTGCTACAGTATAAAAGATGCACCAATATTTCTTAAAAATGTTGGGTAGTGAGGAGTATTGTGTGACGTTAGTGGTGATTTTGGTGACTTTTGGCATTTCTATCATTTTCGATGGCATCTACAAGTGGAAAAAAGCGATCCATGGTTTGGGATCACTTTGATCTAATTCCACCTAACAAGGTCACCTACTTTCTTATTTACAGCATGTTATTTATGTTGCTCTTTACATATTATTTTAAATCATCATTATTATTGTTGTTGTTAGGTACGGTGTCGTTCTGCACACAAGTATTGTCTTAAACTAACAATACTTCATTAAGGCTGAGACACCTGCGTGCCAATGGTTAAATTTGTCCACTAGAGGTCAGTGTTTCTCCAAGGCCTCAGACACGTCAAACCATTTGAGACAATATTCCGACTGAGGTGTCAATGCTTCACGAGGCTCCATTCGCCCATCACTAGTTTTGTTTGTTCATACATGTTCAAGTAACTCTTTATTATTAGTTTATTTACATCTCCAAAGCTCAAAATGCTCTGACACAGTAGTTTCCAAAATAACAGCTCATTTTACCTTTAGGCCCCATCCACACTAGACACTTTTTGAGTTGTTTTCGTTGTGGATGCAGTTTTCGTCCACACTAATTTGATGGAAAACGGCTCCAGAGATGGAACGACCTGGTCCCACAAATTCATTAGAGTACGGATCTGATCCGGCACCGTGTGGACGCCTGAAAAAGCTCATACGCTGATATAGGTCTATGAGCTGCAAAGTAATTCACCACCAAAACACTGAGAGGCTAGAATATATGTCCGCTCATAAATACGGTCTGTGTGTACGACCTGCAGACGTGTAATCTGTGAAAAGTTTAACATGAACCATCTTCAACGCGATAGAAGCACAGAGCAGACTCACCATCAGCAGAACACCCTCTGTCACAGAAAGAACACTCATATTCCACTGAGTCGTGTTCCTTTAGTCCGACAGAAGCTGAACCGCATCAGTGCACAATAACGAGCTGTTTTTTGAGCACTTAGTTTATGCAAATAGCCATGTGGTTTTAAGTTTCATTACTGTTAAACGTAAACAAATATGCTCAAAGCTGTGTGGATAGGGAAGACTTGCAGACACAGAAACGATGTGTCTGGATGCAAATCATTTCCAATACGGTGATACGATGATTTGTTTCAGTGTTAACGTAACCTTAGTTCAACAGAGATGGGCTGAAATCATCCAAATGATTCTAGTGAAGGTGTATGAAGTTTAAAAACATAGTGGAGCACTTCCCGTATTACCACATGACGTCACAAGTTGGAAAAGAGTACTTTTCTATTTAAGTTAAGAACTCAGCCTAAATACTGTATGTGTAGGAGTTGTGTGTTAAATGTGTGAATGAAACACAACAAAACTCCAGGTCTGTTTGTGATGAGGAAACATTATAACAGAAAAAAAGGTGTATTATGGGCCTTTTAACCTTCAGATAAAGGACACATACAAGAACATTTACCCAGTGTTCTTTTTCTTTATTCACCTTTGTTATCTTATATTCAAATCCTCAAAGTATAGTTGTTGACAGCGCTGCAAAACCTCGGCCTTCAGTCAGTGAGCTTCATGGTGAAGTGTTCTGAAATATTTTTCAGTTCACAGGCAGGTCTTGTCAGAGTCAAGAAATGCCAAAGTGCAAAGCAGTGATCAAAGCAAAGGGCTTTTGTTTACTACATTCCATATGTATCCTTTCATACTCATGGAAATAAAGAAGAAACATAAATGAAAAAGTCTGCCCAAACTTTTGACTGCTAGTGTAGTTTCAAACCAACTAGATTTCAATATTAAGCCAACTGGATTTCAATATTAAAACTGGCAACTCAAATGAGAGACTCATGTGAGGCTCATTCTGCTTTCTGATTGGATAATCATCTTGACAACCAAAACACCAAATTATAACAAACAACTTGGCCATCATGTCATGTAATTAAGAATAAATCAGCATGAAAAAGGGGACTGACAAAAATATATTTGATTTGAACATTTCAACCTCATATCTGGGAACACAGCAGTTTTTCTCCATGGAGATGCTTTTGCTTTGCCTGCAATGTCCCACAGTATGGCATTAAATGTACACACATAGGACTATGCAATTCAGTTTTTTGTGCCTTGAAAACATTCATTCTTAAATTGTGCAGGGTTGCCTCTCCACAGATCTGATCTGAAACTTGGGCTGGTGGCTTTACCTGTTTGTCTCCATGGAGATAGAAGAGGTCACTGTGGATCACGGAGACACGGAGCTGACACACTGCAGATTTAACATACATAAAAAAAAAATTAAAAAAATTATACATGGGAGATACATTAACAAACAAAATATAATATTATGCAAAATTTATCCTCAAACAAGGATATGGTGTTAATATTTCAGCATTTTTGATTCATTTCCAGTTTTAACTTCTAACATATAACATATTTAGAGTTTCTTTTTTTTTTTTAGACTTCTATTGTTTTGAAAATGCGATATTCACCTAAAGCATTAAGTATAATTTTTAAGCGTTTTTAAGATTTGTTGTCTTCTTATGTACTTTAACTTATTAGGTTCTTTTTAAAGACAATACAGTAAATCAGGGGTGCTCAATACGTCGATCGCGATCTACCAGTCGATCACCAAGGTCGTGTGGGTAGATCGCCGTGTCTCGTCTCGGACTCGCGTTTGGACTCGGTCTTGTCTCTCACTCAAGGTCTGACACTCAACAAGTGTGATCATATTTCATTACGGCCGCTGCTGTTGGTAATAAACTTGTAGCGGGTGCAGGAGCGTGTGGGGCGTCTCAGTGCAGCCTGTGCCCACAAAAGTGCACAAATGCATCTGTGTTTGTCACGATGTGCGTTTGGTTTGGTAAACGTGCAGAGGCTGGTAAATATCACTGCAAAACCAGAAAAGAATGCAACTCCAGTTTGGAATAAAAAAAAAAACAGGTTTAAAAATCTTCCTTCATTTTTTTCACAGTTTTGTGTAAAGTGCCAGAGGAAGTTCTCTTAAAGAAGAGGTTCTCAAACTGTGGGTGAGGGTCCAAAAAAGGGGCACAGAGTGTTTCAGTGCAGTTTGCTTGGCTTTGTATTAGGTAGATCATTATGACTTGGTCATTTTGTAAGTAGCTCACATGCTGAAAAAGTGTGAACACCCCTGATCTAATGTATGTATTAAACCCCCCTCCAAGAAGTTAAGTATTATTTTTGTTGAGTCTTCCCTCCCTTTGCTCCCCGCTCACTCCCCCTTCAGAGCACTATCACACATCGCATCAGGTTTATCAAGTTGTAGTACTCAGGTTTGTATCCTGCTTTTGTACATTTTTGGAGAATTGTCATCAGGGAGTATGGGTGACGTAGGCTTGTGGGCGGAGCCTTGGACAGAATCTCACAGCTAACCGTAAGGAGCAGTACCCAGGAGATATCATGGGTGACATCTAAAACATCTTCAGCTGTGTTTTTGTCGAGGGAACAACATTATAACATGGTAGAAAGAGCCAAAAAAGTTTATTTTATACAGTTCATCTCATTTCCGATCATTGTAGATGGATTGCCATAATCATCACTGAGATAAACAGTTTAGACACAGTGAAAGAATAACTTCTTGCCTCTTCATTTTGACTCACCCAAGACTGAACTTTAAACCATTTTGCTTTCATTTATAAGTGCCACCAGAATGCTTTTACCTATCGTATTTTGAAGAAATTTGGTATTTCACAGACACATAATTTACTTAGCAATTGAAAACCCTTTGAAAACAGTGTAAAATATCTTGAAGTAAATAAATAGACTATTCAAAAGTACCTGATTTAAATGTTTAAACCTTACCTGACCTTTTGAAAGTAGTTGCAAAGTGTTACTTGACTTTACTTTTTCCTTGTTTTTCACCTTCTATAACAGGAAAATATTTCTCTTTAACTGGCCCATAATTCGCAGTTTTCTGATCTGTGCTCTAATGTTCTTTCCTCATCACAAACACATCTGGAGTTGTGTTTTGTTTCATTCACTCTGCATATTTAACTACCACTTCATGACATCACAAGATGGAACAGACCTTTTCAGCTTTATGGATATAGACAGACTAATAACAAGCTATCAACCTGTTCCCCCATGAGGCGTCAGTGGGGTCAGTTCATCACCACAGAAGCAGTTTATGAGGAGTCCAGCCCATATTACATGATCATTATATCCACAATGTAATGTGTGTATCTGTACAGGCCCATGAACATTTGTGTGATGTTGGTCACTCATGAGAATGTCTGTGTTTACTAGTGTGTAACCAAAATGTCATTTTTCGTGAGTTGTGTGTATGGGTCCGGTCAAGTGGTAACGGAGGGAAACAGGGGCAGATTTTTTACATTCAAATGTCTCTTATTCAGAAACTAGAGGGACTATTGAAATAAGTAAAGTATCAGAATGTAGGAAAGAGTTACACTCCAACAGGGTCAAGTTAAACCTGTGATATTCTTTCAAGTTGTTGACAAAAAATTTAAAAACTCATGTCGGTAATGAGGGAATGAAATATGCAGCACTTTTTGGGCAATAAATCCAAACAGTGATAACTCTTGGTTCTCACTTACATATCCTTAACAAACTGGTTTGAATATTTGCTTCATATAGTTTTCTACCATATGGTACAAGATTAGGTTGAAAAACCTCTTACTTTTTGAGTAATGAGATTTTTTATTAAGAAAGGTCATGGTAACGGAGGGAAAAGTAACGGAGGGAAAAGTAACGGAGGGAAAAATGTTCAAGCAAGTAGAAGGTGCAGGATTTTGTATAATTTGTCGCTTTTTTTCCCCGAAAACTTTAATATTACTTCAAAATCAAAGGTAACTATTTCTATAAAATATGTCAGTCCTTCCAAGCAAATTTTTATCATTTTAAATACATTTTTTTTTGAAAAATCATGTACCTTCATCAACAGTTCAAAGATGGAATAACACAAGATATGATGAAATACATCCATTTATTGACATGATTTGCAGGTCTTTGAAATTTGGGAAATAATTTTTGTTCCATGTTTCATACATGGTCTGTTTAAAACATATGGAACTTTAGAACCAAAAATGGTACAGAAAAAAGGTCAAACAGTTTCATAAACTAGAGTACATATGTATCTGTTCAATACATTTTTATATCAGATGCATTAACCTGAATTTTTGGCCTTGCTGTTTACTTCTGTTTGACCGGGACCATATGTTAGTTGTGTGACTGTAGATCAGTGTGTTGTGTATCATCAGAAAAACAAGAAATGGAAATTATTTTCTTTCCAATTAGAAGTTTAATGGCATACACTGAAAGAGAAAGGAACTATTATAATTAGTGATTATCTCGAATGCATGCACAAATGCATAGAATTATAAATAGATAATAATTTTTCTGAGATTTTGAGACACTCCTGTTGCTCGAGCTCCATCCTTCGCGGAGTTCTGACCAAAAACACATATTTGACCTTGGTTACCTTGACCTTCAAGTGACCTTGACCAGTTTCAACCTGTAACATCCAGTGTACCCCGGTTATGTGTGTGCCAACTTGTGTGATGATTGGGTGAATATTTTAGGCCACAGATTGTTCAGAAATAGCCAAAATTGCTGATCCTTTATAATGTTATACCTTTCAATTGACCCGTGTGACCTCAAATGACCACGGATCATCACCAAACTTTTATTTTGCGGCATCGGGCACGGGGGCTTGACCCATGTACCAAATTTGGTGACAGTCGGTCCATAAATGGCAGACACACAGACACACAGACAGAATACAAAACCTGGTCTACCCTTTAGGGACCAGACATGTATGAATGAAAACACAACTCCAAGTTTGTTTTTGAGGAGGTAACAACATTATAACACGACTTGAAGCACAAAAGAGTTGATTTTGTGGAATATAGGATAAGTAAAAATGATAAGAACTGGAAATAACAGACTGTCAAAGATTGTGGGACATTTTATTTTGTGTAGTACAGAATCTTTAAGACTCCCATAATGGCACTTTAGAATGCAGAAAAACGAAATAAAAAGTTATTAGCAAATGATTTTTAGCCTCATCGTCAGCGCATATTATCGACTATATTCTAAACACAAGCTCTGAGATGTTGCAGTTTTGGGATGCCCGTCTCGTTCCTCTGCGATACTGACTCACACAGGCTTGTTTGAGACGAGCAGCCCACAGACCAGAGCTTTCCTCAGGTACATGCTCAGACAGGATGTTCTACCATCAGTCTGAAGCCTCCTCAGACTCTGGGGGAACACAGAAGGTCTGTCCTCCTCCGCTCTCCAAACATCAACCACGACAAACAGGCATATATCTGGATGTAAAAAGCCGAAGCTGAAGGCTGTTTTAAAGGTGCATGATGTAACTTTGGTTGATGGTGGCTCTGTTACTGCTTTGTCTGGAATGTTGCACAACTATGGCATTAAGTCTATCTGTCTGTTTATTGGATTACAGCTGTTTGTCATGCTAAAGATTTGCTTGAAAAATGTGCATTCTTACTGTCCATAGATCTGATCTGTGATTTGGTCTGGCAGCATCACCTGATTGTCTTAATGGAAACATATCAGAACATTCCAGGCAAAGTAATACAATCTGATGATTCGGTTGAAAAATCAATTTAATAAAAGAAACAAATCTGCATTAGAAAAGTGCGGTGTCCACTGGGAGCTGATAGCGCCATAAACGTCATCACAACGAAGAGTCATGAAGCTGTCAGCACCTCTGATGGAGCTGCGCACAGTGTTGGGGAGTAACGGATTACATGTACCGCTGTTACGTAATCAGAGTACAAATTATGAGTAACTGTATTCAGTTACAGTTACTGTTTCAATTAGGGATGGGCATGATTAGTCGATTAATCGATAACTGATCATTAAGAATTTCATCGATTACGTTCAATTTTAATCGACAAACCGAATGTAGGTTGCTGTGTGTAGTGTGACCAAACAGGGTCTGTACATGTGTCTCTGCATCAGAAGGAGCGAGACACAAACAGTGGGTCAGTCTGCAACGTACCGAAGCACAAATGTGTATTTAACGATGACTTGTACAAGAAATTCCACACTTTCAGTTGCGTTCGGGACAAGTGTGAGTCCATGTGCACAGTGTATATAAAGCAGCACATATGTTTCTGTGTCCAGTGGGAAAAAGTTTTGCCAGGTGAGAGTCGCTCAATGTCGATGACGAGTCCCCACCTCCCTCCCCCCGTACGGTGTCCTGGTTTTGGCAAACGCAAATCTGGTCAAACGAACCTGTATTCCACTGAGTCATGTCTTTTAATCCGACAGAAATTGACCGCATCAGTGACACAAGAGCTGTAGTTTTATTTTTGCTTAGTTTATGCGAATTAGCGATGCAGTTTTAAGTTTCGTTTCTGTGAGAGTTGAACAAAACTGAATTAAACACATTATAATGTCAAACAGGCTGATGTGGCTCTAGAGTGGTTACGGTTTATATGTCGTAAAGTTGAATTTATTTATGCAGATTAGTGCAGATAGTAATAATAATGATCATTTTAATATAAAAACATTAATGATTAATCGATAATCGATCGTTAATTCTTCCGACGATCGATTAAGAAAAATTTAATCGAATGCCCATCCCTAGTTTCAATGAGTGGTAATTGGATTACAGTTACTTTGCTGAAATAAATGGATTACATGGCGGTATTTTCCTGTTTTTACATTTTGTGCTAAATCTCATTTATTATTTTTTTAAATTTCGGTAATTCCACTCATTGCCGGAAACCCACACAGAATGCGACAGTAAGAGCGACGTTGGTGGCGTCAGTCACACAATGGACGAGGTCAAAGAGCCAGTAGAACAGAGGCAGCAGTGCACAGGTAAAAACACATTTGTGTCTTGGAAATTCTTCTCCCGATGTGAAATATAAAAGAAAATAACAAATATAAAATCGCCTACAACTTAAACATCAAACCGGAGCTACTGGCCCTGGTGAAAAACAAACTGCATAGGCTCATGATGTCTGCACTACTGTCCTATAGTGACCTGAGATATGAGGGGACACACACACAAACACACACACAAACACACACAACACAAACACACAAACACACACAAACACACACAAACACAAACACACACACACACACACACACAAACACACACAAACACACAAACACAAACAACACAAACACCACAAACACACACAAACACAAACACACACACACACACACACACAAACACACACACACAAACACACACACAAATCACACACATCATCATCGTCATTAACCTGAGAACGCGCGGACCACGTCTCCTTCTGTAGTTACTGCGCAGACACCACTGTCCTCCCGTGAGCCGCGTGTGGATCGTGTTTTCTCACATACGCTGCGTAAACCGCGCTTCCTCCTGTGAGCCTCTAAACCAGAACTAACACCAAGACTAAAACCAGGACTAACCCAGTCCAGAACTAAACCAGGACTAAACCAGATCTAAACCAGGACTAAAACCAGTGATCTCATATAGAAGCATTTTTCTATCAAGAATATTTGTAATGTGGTTAAGGAAACACTGGGCTTTTTATTGTTTTTAAGCAGACAAAACATCTTATGTTCAGATTTCCTCGTCTTTGCTACTTTACAGCAAACAGTGACTTATTCATGGAAACTTGGTCTCAACAGACAATTTGAAAAGAACAAACAAGAATGTTCAGGATGTGGTTGTTACATTCATGTAGTTTTAAAAAGCATGACAATATCAAGTAATCCAAAGTATTCAGATTACATTACTCACTTTAAGTAATTTAATGGATTCCGTTACAAACTACATTCTGGAGTATGTAATCTGTAATCTGTAGGGGAATACATTTTAAAAGTCACCTTCCCAACACTGACTGCGCATCACACTAACAAGCAGCAGATTTTTATTTATTTATTTTTTTCATTTGTACCATGACTGCATGTTGCTGCTGAATCCTACGTGTATCACAGATTAAGAAAATACAACTGGAGAACAGAGTAAGGACAGAGCAGTGTGTGTACAGCAGTGCGGGTGAAAACAGGCATGTCTGGGATGCAGAATACACACTTCTTCAATTCTTCTTAGAGATGTGAGTCTGATCACCTGAGAGTCTCCCTGTTTTCAGACGGGTGTGATTGACAGGTGGATTAGCCAATCAGGGAAACATATGGTCTCTCCGTAACAGGAAAAATTAAGAAAAAAATAAAAAAATCTCAGGAAGGAAACGTTGCGTATTTCTGCAAAATCAGTGAGCAAAGCACTAAACTCTGTTCCTCTGAGGTGAGAGTTTGATGTAGTTTGTATAAGATGTGAGACCAATGAGCTCCTTCATTTCACATGTGGGTCCGGTCAAGCAGTACCGGAGGGAAACAGGCAGATTTTTGACATTCAAATAGTTCTTATTCAGAAACTAGAGGGACTATTGAAATAAGTAAAGTATCAGAATGTAGGAAAGAGTTACACTCCAACAGGGTCAAGTTAAACCTGTGATATTCTTTCAAGTTCAAAACATTTAAAAACTCATGTCGGTAACAGAGGGAATGAAATATGCAGCACTTTTTGGGCAATAAATTCAAACAGTGATAACTAGCGGTTCTCACTTACAGACAGTGTTGGGAAGGTCACTTTTAAAATGTATTCCCCTACAGATTACAGATTACATACCCCAAAATGTAGTTTGTAACGTAATCCATTAAGGTACTTAAAGTGAGTAACGTAATCTGAATACTTTGGATTATTTGATTTGCTGTAGAGAAGCAAAGACGAGGAACATAACAACATACAGATGTTTTATCTGCTAAAAGAAAATAAAAAGCCCAGACTTTACTCAACCAAATTAAAAATATTATTGATAGAACACGAGACACGTCCACACAGCATGGTCCTGTTAAATCCTGTTTTTGTCCTGGTTTAGTCCTGGTTTAGTCCTGGTTTAGTCCTGGTTTAGACCTGGTTTAGACCTGGTTTATTTTCCGGCAATGAGTGGAATTACCAAAAAAAAAAAAAAAGATATAGTCCAAAATGCAAAAACAGGAAAATCCCGCTGTGTAATCCATTTATTTCAACAAAGTAGCTGTAATCCAATTACCACTCACAGAAACAGTAACTGTAACTGAATACAGTTACTCTGATTACATAACTCTGGTACATGTAATCTGTTACTCCCCAACACTGCTTACATATCCTTAACAAACTGGTTTGAATATTTGCTTCATATAGTTTTCTACCATATGGTACAAGATTAGGTTAAAAAACCTCTTACTTTTTGAGTCATGAGATTTTTTATTAAGAAAGATCATGGTAACAGAGGGAAAAGTAACGTATGAAAAGTAAGTGAAGGTATGGAGTAAGAAAGCTGTCAAAAATATTTGTGCGCATAAAATAGAAATCCGTGCGTATTTGGGAAATCCGTGCATATTTGGCTGTAGTTGCGCATAAAATAAATATTTGTAAACTCTCAAATGAGTCCAGTCGTACATAAAATATATTGTGAGTATTTTATCCATCAGAATACGAATTGGAAAAATTACGATGTCATGCAATTACAATCACGAAATGAAAATTTACGATTACGCTTTCATCAGTACGAATACGAATTCACAGACGGAACTTTACTGTCAAAAATATGTCATCACTTTACAGACATTATCCATCGAGCAGAAGAAACATCGATCAAGATCAAGACTGTGCAGCTCAAGTTTGTAGCAGAGTAAAAACAGAGTAAAAGCACAAGAAGCTACAACAGCAATCAACAAGTGGGTTAATTAAAATCTTTTGTAAAAATGTCTTGATTCGGGAACCGAACGTGCTGTATAATATTGTGTAGAAACACCTCCTTTGAACGGGAAATTGCACCTATATGTTAGAAAACATAGTGGAGCCAGTTGGCTAACATCCAACGTAATGTTATCCCAGGGCTAATTAGCAAATCTCAGGTTCTCTGTATGTTTAGATTAAACATTCACGGCTACAGCCACAGCGAGCATCAGTCAGTCTTCACTTCAGCTGCATTTCTCGCATGAAATCCACCAAAGTTTCC